>NC_043995.1:22125000-22440000 GCF_902150065.1 Myripristis murdjan
AATAATTGTAGTTATTGCTCTAGTAAGAATGCAATTATTCCACTAGAATACATGTAATTATTCCACTAGAATAAATGTAATTATTGCACCAGAATAAATGTAACTATTGTGCCAGATCCAGTAGGTTTGCCCTAGAAAGACAGTCATCACATGAGGGGTCATTTGGTGCTTATTGGAGTTTAGTGTGCTTGTGGCTTAGGGAAAGAAATTGTTTTTAAGTCTGGTGGTCTGTGCTTTGACATTCCTGTAGCACCTGCCAGGGGGCAGCAGGTCAAACCAGTGGTGTCCAGGATGAAAAGAGTCCTTTAGAATATTTTGGCTCTGGTGTGGAAGTGGGAGCAGGAGATGTCTTCCAAAGAGGGCAGAGGGCAGCCGATGATTTTCTGTGCGGTGTTGATGACCCTCTGAAGAGCTCTCCTGTCTGCTGTCCGACGTACCACTCTGAGATGCAGTACACCGGTACACTCTCGATGGAGGAGCAATACAAGGCCACCAGCAGCTTTTTTCTGGCTTGTTTTTCCTGACCACTCTCAGGAAGTGTAGTGGCTGCTGTGCCTTCTTAACAACCTCAGTGCTGTTTGCAGACCAGGAGAGGTCCCCAGTAATGTGGGTTTCCACACAGTCCTGGGTGATGTAAAGAGGGTCTGCTCTGTGCTTCTTGAAGTCAAAGTACACCAGTCATCATGCAGGCCTCCTCCTCTGCTCTTAGCGGAGTCTCTATTTCTATTGCAGTGATGGATTTTGTGGCCTTCTAACTGTATTGCTGTGTTTGGGATTTGTGGGTGAATCCAGATTTCTGTTATAATCATCACAAAGCAACTGTGAATGAATCTGTTTGCAGCGATTTGTAGTCAGTCTGCCCTGCAGATGTCCCTAAAGGGACATAAAAACCGTCTTCAGTGCTGCCGGTCCCACTGATGGGTTCGTCATTACACATGCATACTGCATAACTGAGCTTTGCTCAAACCCACAGGTGATTTCCAAGGGTACCAAAGACACAAAATATTTTGTAGGGAATTAGGGGCAGCATGGCTCAGGAGGTAGAGCAGTTGTTTGGTAATCAGAAGGTTCCTGGTTTGATTCCCTGGCTCCTCCAAAGACTGTGTCGAAGTGTCCTTGAGCAAGGCACTGAAACCCTAACCGCTCCTGATGGGCAGCATGGCACCAGCCTCTACCATCAGTGTGTGAATGGGTGAATGTGAGCCAAAATTGTTAAAGCTGTTTAAGTGGTGAGTAGACTTAGAAAAGCCCTATAGAAATGCAGTCCATTTACCATTTTAATTACAGGGAAATGGACATAGGTATTTTCTATTTGTTGTAATGGTGCAGACAAAAAACAGTAGGATCTTCGGTTTGAGTATTTCACTCAGTGTAAGTGTGATGTAACTTCAATGAAGTGTCACAAGCAGCAGATACAGAATATGTATGTGACATTGTCTTACAGTATAAAAAAAAATGTTTTTCTAACTTTGAAGGTACTTAAAATTTAAAGGGAAAATTAGAGTGGAAGGTGTTAAATATTGCCTTAAAGGTACAATCAGGGACCAAATGCTCACAAATTATTCATAGTTTGCCAGGTATGATTTCCTTTTAATCCATCCATCCATCCATTGTCCAAACCGCTTATCCCCACAAGGGTCGCGGGGGTTGCTGGAGCCTATCCCAGTGCTCATTGGGCAGAAGGCAGGGGAAACACCCTGGACAGGTTTCCTTTTCCTTTTCCTTTTCATCTCTGATCAATGTTATGCTTAAGACTCCTGGCCACTGTCATCGTATGTACCTTGCTCACCTTCAATGCCATCATAGCCTCTGTGTCTGTGTCTCTACACTTATCATTTCTCCAACTGTCTCAATTAAAAGGAAACACTCAGGTTTCTTCATAAAAATGAACTGAAAACATTTCAGTAATGCCACATTCAGGTGATATGCTATGCGGACACAAGGATTTCCACTAAATGAAATGCAATTTTATATTCAATTAGAGCATGAAAGCTGTCAGATTCAGTCACATTGCAGTAAATGATGGTGAGTTTTCATTAATTCGCATAATAATTACTTTTAGTATAGCTATGCTTTGTATTTTGTTCAAAGAATGTAATTCATCACATAACACTGCTTTCATACTTTTATGTTGCTGAAAATTTGTAAGTAATATACCACAATATGCAGCATTCTTAATGATTGCTTTTGGTTGTAAGTAATTGAATATTGAATTTGAATACAGCATATGGGAAGTTGTGTTCATTGCGCTACATAATTTGGTCAATAGAAGCTGGCGTTTCTGTTATATTACACCAATTCTGTTATGAAGAAATCTGATTGTATCTTATCAAGGAGAGTAAAAAGCAGTAGTCTCCAAAATGTGTTATGCAAATGGTAAAAAACCCCCAAAACCTTCTGTTCTTTCATCACACTAAGTAGTCGAATCTTCAGAAAACCACAGCAGTGTTGCTTTGTGGGTGAAGTCATTTTTAGATGCTCAGCTGAGTCTGAGGTACAGTAAAGGACGATATGCCTCTCGCCTGGGGCATTTGAAAACAAACCAAATTTGGGAATGCTTTTTTCTGGAATGCAATTTAACACAGATGAATACACAAATAAAAAGCTTTTTAAGCTTATGCGCAGCTGACATATGCACAACAGCCTTACAGTGCCCAGTTATCCCATTTTTAGTTTTATTCATTTTTAAAAAATTTTTCTGCACAACTTGCCCATTCCTCTCCCTCCCCTCGCCCAGTCCTTCCCTGTCAGCCTTAATAGAGTGAAGTCTCGTTTGGAGCTGAGATGACCAATTTAAACCTAGTCATGGGTGACAATATTATTATGTTTTAGCAGACATGCAACATGTTCAGCCAAACATAAGAGTCATAATTTTCAGAGGAAAAAAAATCAGATAAATATGGACCATTACCCCTGGTTAGACCATGAATCCAAAAAAAATTAATTATATGACTAATTTGATATGATTAATATGTATCACAGCCACCCAGCTGAATTTCTCAGCAAGGGTAATAACAGTCTGGATTGGACAAGTTGTCTCTGGGCAATTTAAATAACATAAATAACAATATATATATTTTTTTGGTCTGTAATAAGCAGCCATAATAAGACTGCCTCGGGATTACTGTAATAGAATATGGTCAAAGGTAAGGAGCATTTCCCAGTTAGTGTTAAAATATATCTGTGAATGTAGTAATGGGCTCCATAAGCTACTTACAGTGAAATTGAAAAAAAAAAACAAAAAACAAAAAAAAAAACAGACCAGTGATTAATTAGTAAAAGAATAATTTAGGAATATACAGAATCAACGTACTTGAAAGCCATCTTTGTCAGTGGGGCATTTTCCTGAAGCGTATTTTCCTGGTAATTTCTTGTTTATTGAATATTCCACAGTGGAGGCTGAAAGATAATAGGCAAGAGAGGAAATGACATTGACCAGGGTCATGAGTTGTATTCATACCCATGTTATTCTGAACATGAAACATAATGGGGGAAAAAAGACTCACCGCTTCACCGTATTTGCCTGATCTGTGATCTTTTTAAATGGACGGTGCTGTGAAATTGCTCTTAAATAATTCAATCAATCATCTAATCGAATGCAGCTGACAAGATGCCCCCGTTCGTCATGGTTTTCAAAGCTCCCTGATCTACAACAGTATTTAGGAAAATAAATGTTATTGCATTGAGTTAATTTAGTTTTATTATTTTGTGTGGTTTATTTGTACGTACTCTATTTAAATTTGAAACTTGGGAAGAGTCAGATTTTTCCAGGCCAAGGTTAATGTTATCTGTTAAGACAGACTTCATATTGTCGCTGACGCAACACAGATTGGCACTCGTTTGACTAGCATGACATTATTCACTGCTGACACTCATCACCTGGCACTGAAACAAAGTCCTCAGCTATTTTAGCAGCAGGATCAAAAGTAAAAAAAAAAAAAAAAAAAAAAAAAACTCCATTTCTCTTATATGGCAAAGTCTTCAGCACAGCCAGAATGCCAGACAGAGTAACATGAACAAACAAATAGGTAATTGCGAGCTTTGTTTTGATTAAATGAGACGATTTTATCCCACCACCTACTGAGGTTATGAGCGGATTACATGAACACATGTATGTTAAGAAGGCTTTGACTCAAGCAGGGGGTTAAACTGTCCTGTAAATACCTATAAAATGTGATTAGTAATTAAACCCTATTTTTATTTGGGGTATAGAAAAACTGCTGTTTATTGAAATTACCAGTGGGCCGTACCATATCTGTTCACTCAAAGATATTTAATGGCAGCGTAATATACAGTAGTACTAGGTGCACATTTAGTGTTTAAAATGGTAATCATGTCTTAATAATGTTATTATTTAATCAAACCCTTATTGTCCTTTTATAGTGGCTCATTAATAGTCACTTGATGTAATGTAATGTAATAGTTTCTGAGATGGCGAGCTGCTCCAATATTACAGACTCCTTCTAATAAATACTGTAAACACAGGCCAAAAATTTAAAATGAAGGAGGGATGAGGATCCTCTGAAAAAATATGATGCAATATTTTCTATATTTTGACAGAATTTTAACCCTGGCATTTTAAATTATATGGTGGATAGGCGAATTGTTTCTAAAATAACACAAGAAGGCCTGATCATTCTGCTGCTGAATGAGAATGGTGTCCTGCCCTACATATCTTGATCTTTGCATCGTTGTTTTGCATAGTTGCGAGTGAAACCCTTTTCAGATGTTCAACTGAGTCTGAGAATTGCAGTCAGTGAGAATTTGTCTCTTGCCTGGGGCAGCTGAAAACAAACCAAATTTGAACATGCTGTTTTCTGCACCGCAAATTAGTGCAGATGAAAACCCAAACCAAAAAGCCTCACATGTAAACTCGACGCACAGCAGCACATCACAGTGCCTGGTTGCCCCTTGTTTTTTGTGTGTTTTTCTCTCAGCACCTCTTTTTTAGCTCCATCCCTCGCTCTGCCTTCTCCCAGTCACTCCCTATCAGCGCTGATAGTGTGATGGCTTGTCCTGATCGGAGATGACCAATTTTAGATCTAGTCGTGGGTGACAGAATTATACAACGGTTCGAGTGGACACGCAACATGTCCTAGTCATACACACACACACACACACACACACACACACCCGAGTCATGCACAGCACGCAAACTCATTCCCGCTCACGTAGCAAGCACATTCTTTCTGTTTCTGCCTCTCACCACTGGAACATAGTGGATCAGACAAACACACACACACACACACACACACACACACACACACAAAAAGACACACACTGCAGTAGCGGCAAAGCCCCGCCTCACATGACCAGTGGGCTCTTACTCCCCAATCTCTCATTTACCTGTTCCATCACCCGCTCCCTCTCCTCTCTCCTTCTCCCTCACACTCCTCCCCACTCCCACTCCCTCCTCCTCTCATCCTCGACTCTGTTGCCACGGCAGCAAAACCTGACAATGGGAGACAGAGAGAGAGAGAGAGAGAGAGAGAGAGAGAGAGAGAGAGAGAGAAAGAGACAGAGAGACACAGAGAGCAAATGCCATCTGAGTCATTTAGTCCACAATCTGTGTTATGTGTGTACGAGCGCGTGTGAGCCTGTGTGTGTGTGGGCAAACACGAGGGTGAATGTTGGACATGCATGTGTACATCTGTATGTATCAGTTGTGTGTGTAGCTGGTGTGTTTGGGTGTGTGTATGTGTGTGTGTGTGTGTGTGTTTGCGTATGTGGTGTGTGGGCGTCTAAGTGGGAGAGCTGTGTGGAGTCGGTTCATCGGTTCATCAGAGAGCTATGGCAGTGCTAAGGCAAACACTCTACCTTTGTCTGCCTTGCTGCATATAGCAAGCTGCTGCCAGTGCTATTTCACGTATTTCATGTCATTTCAAGGCCACGTCCTCATTCCCGCTTCAAATGATTCACCACTGATATATTACATTCTGACAAACATCTGTGCTTATTGAGGCCTTTGTTCCCCCAATGAATACACAAACACAACTTTTGCCTGAAGTAATTTCATAATGTAAGCATAGCTTCTCTTACTGTACTTCAGAAACTGTATGATCTGAATCAGTGGTCAGCTGAAACATAGATTTATGAATTAATTTTCAGCAACCTTGATCCCATTGCACCCCTGGACCGTTGCCAAATTAGCACCGCTTCAGATGTGAGTGAAAACATTTCACATACACAGTGACATTCGCCTGATAGCTACCGCTGACTTTGAATTTTGATAGAGCGCTATTCTCACTCAGCTATTGTTCTCTTTGTAGCGCTGTGTGTAATAATATCACTCTTACATTTCAAAGGCTTTGTTCTGAATGCAAATGTTAGCTCTCCAAACAAGCCAGGGGGCGAGTGAGTTCAAGGAGAGCTTCCTAATTGTGATTAAACTGCCGTGCTTACATAAGCCATGGCTGCAACAAGTGGGACCTGCGTCGACAGCTAGTGACACTGAACAGCACATCTTTTTTAAACAGCTCCTGGGGATAGCAGTGCACTGAGCTTCACCCGCTATCCCTTCCCCACCCCCCCACCCCACCTCCAAAACTGATCCGAACAGCGGGTGGGGTACACGCATATGCAGAAATGCGAACTCACTGCTGCCGTGTATAAACAAGCATCATGCAGGCACGCGTAGGGACGCAGATATGGAGAAATCAAACCAAAAGGCACACACACATATGCACAGGCATGCAGATGCTCGGCGCCTTTCAACCTTCCTGGAGAGTGCTTTCTTTGTTGTTTGTGTGTTCTGCTAGGGCATGCGTGCGTGTGTGTGTGTGAGTGTGAGTGTGTGTGTGTGTGCATGTTTGCGTGCAAGTGTGTGACATACTTGGATGTGACAGTGTCACAGGAGCACGGTGGTTCCCCAAGCAGGAGGTGTCAGTGACTGAGGGCCTCTTTGTCAAGGAGAACACTAGGAAGAATTTATCCATGTCCAATGAACAGAGAGAGCTAGAGACAGGGACAATAACACAGACAGCACATCGGGCCGAGAGTGACCTGCGAGAGCGAAGATAGAGAGGGAGAAGAGAGAGGTCAGTGCAGTGACAGGGGCATAAAGTGTTCCTGGGGAAGGGAGGCAAAATAGAAACTGAGTGAGAAGAGATACAGAGGTTGGGGAGGACAAAGAGACAGGAGGGGCCAGAAAGGTAGAAAATTAGAGATCAGAGCGCCTGTAGCCCTGCTAAGGGAGGACAGGATAAAAAAAACCCCCAAGGAAACGGAGTGGGAGTAAGACTGAGAGAGCCAAACCTGGAGAATGCATGTGTGGATATATAAGGTTTCATTTGCATTCAGAGTAGTTTTGAGATACAGAGCATTTACTTTTTTCACATTCCATATAGCCAAAGACAGATAACCTTTTACCTAGAATTTGCACTTAAATAAACATTTTCAAAAATCTAATTTCCGCGTGCTATATATGTAGAACAACATGATGTGAGTGAATCATTTTGGCTTCAAATGTTATCCATAGTCTCAAATGCCTCAAATCTATGGTCTACAACAACAGTGCATTAAGATTGCATTGCATTAAGACTGAAAGGTAAGGGTAATAACCAAGGATGCAGTGAAGGGGGGAACGAGTTCCTTCACACTATTAGAATAGCATGAATTTTGAATAGGTGAATTCATAGCTTCATTTACATAATGGAATGTAGTATCAAACTGATGTAAGTTTTGTGAAATTAGGGTAAAACACGTGATTTTTATTTTTATTGGCGTTGTTCGCCTTGTGATGCTCATAGTGAGCCCAGCTTCTCATTTTCACAGACTTACTTCTACATCATAGGGCTGGGCAATATGGACAAAATCAAATATCACAATATCTTTTGACTTTACCTCGATAGCGATATTGTGATGAAATTTTAGGGATGACTATATGTGCTTTCCCTAAAATATTCACACACAAAAGATTTTTGATAAATAATCATTAGAAATGTGAATATGCTGACCAGGCAGGTTAAGGAAAAATAATGAAACAGCTAGAACAGTCTAGTGAGCTCAGAATATTGCATCCCTTTATTGTAATGCAGCTTTTAAAAAAAGGAAAAGACCACGCTTATACCATATTGCCATATTATGATATCCAAAATCCTAGATGATGTATAGTCTTACATCACAATATCAGTATATTATCATTATATTGATATATTGCCCAGTCCTACTACATCACTGTGGTAATAATTGAATGCTAAGAGAAAGCCCCAAGAAAACAGTGTTGGAAATGTCAAGGTAGAGATGGGGAGACAAGAGGACAAGAGGAGAGGGAGGAAGTGTGACTGGGTGCGAAACAAAAGATGCTGAGTCAATGCAACTGCTTACATGCTCTGCTTTTCATTTTAGGGTCCCGGACCCAAACTGATAAACACTTAATCCTACAGGAAGCCAAGAGGGGTTAGAGAAAGGTCCTCCTTATTTGTAACCCCATCTGCAATACTTGTACACAAGCCTCTTACACACACACACACACACACACCAAACAATCCAGCAGCGCTCATCCAGATTGTCTGGGGGCCTGCAAACACTGTAAAACACCCCAACCGTGCTCATCCAGTGACAGCAGCCCAGGCGTCTCCAGCAGGCCCCTCTCTAGCCAACAATGACTATTAATTGTGAAAAGAACGAGGAAAATAATGCTTCTCTTCCCATAATGGCTGGCGGTACAGTCTTCTTAAATCCGCAGCCATTGAAGCCGTTCCACTTGCAAATTCAATTATGGGAATGATTCATCCTTCCATTATGATAACTGTCAGATTTTCTTGTGTCATACAATAAGGCAGAGGGGGAAAAACAAATGATTTGCCGGCCCCCCCACCAACACCCCGCCCCCCCCCCCCCCCTTTCCTCTCCTTTCCTCTTTTCTCCTCTCCTCACCCCCTTCCCTCAAGCTGCTTTTCTCCATCTGAGTTCTTTTGTCTTTCCCTGCATCCCTCTGTTCTCTCTCTCCTCCCCTATCTCTCATCCTGCTTCCTCTGCCTTATTCTCTGTTCATCCTCTCCTCATCTGCGCCTGGGGGTGTAGGCGAGATAGCGGTCCCTCGTTCACTGCTTTTTTCCCTCCCTCTCTCCTTCTCTCCCTCCCACTCGGGCTCCTCTCTCTCTCTCTCTCTCTCTCTCTCTCTCTCTCTCTCACCTCCCCTCCCTCCCTCTCACCCCCCCTTCCCTCGCGCGCTCTCTCTAGATAATTAAGATCTCTGATTTTACGCTTTTCTCTTTCATAATAGGCACTGCAGACACTATAAGCAAGCCGCCAAGTCTCCAGCATAGACACAAACACAACAGCATAGCAAACAGCACAAGTGCACAAACCTTCTCTCTCTCACTCCCTATTTCTCTCTCTCTCTCTCTCTCTCTGTCTCACTCACACTCACACACACTCACACACACACTCATACAGACACAAATATGCACGCACACTAAGATGAATGCATGCACCAAACAGCTAAATCTCCAACTGGAATGAATGTCCTCTCTCTCACACCAATTCTCTCTCCCACACACACACACACACACACACACATACACACACAGCAAGCCTGGATATTTATGTATTTTGCTTTTGTGTATTTCTCAGCGGTGCCAGCATGCGGGGTGACTTACAGCAGGGTGCAGAATGAAAGAGAGCAGGGGCTAGGAGAAGTGTGTTTCTGTATGCCACAGACTAGTCTGGTTTTCCTCAGCCCTCTCGCTGCTCCAGCTCCCTGCAGACTGAGACCCGGCTACTACAGGGACTCAGCCGTGTACTACAGCAGCAGAACATATACAGCAGCCAGACTCACAGTCCTTGGGATCAAACGCTGCAATAGTGTTCTCATCGTTTGCTCTCTCTCTCTCTCTCTCTCTCGGTCACTTTATTTCCCTTTGACCATCATACACTTTCTCCCTTATCTTTCCCATTTTCCCTCTCTCTTCCTGCTGAAAGACACGTCTCAGTCTCTTCTCTCTATATTCAATTTTGCTCCTTTATTTCATCATCACCCCGTCACCCCTCCACACATCCCCTTTGCTTCTTTTTTTCAGCCATTCTCCTCCTTTCTATCACTGCTTTTCATCTCCTTCCTCTCTTTCACCCCCCACCCTCCTCAACCCTGGAGACATATAGAAGTATAGATGCAGTAATCTTCTCTCTCCAGCGCTGTCAATAGCTCTCAATAACAGTGAAATAGCACCGGGTCCGTCCAATCCTTATTGAAGGCCTGGCCTCTGTCACAATCTTATTGGTCATCATGGCAATCTGGTTCCCAGTAATAGCCAATCAGATGGCCCCGGTGAAATGCAGTGTTCCCATGACAGGTTCCCCATTGTTTTGATTGACTGCACCTGAGGGCCCGCCACTTCAGCTGCCTTCGATCAATACGCCATCACACTCACACACAAGGTAAGCGCGTGCCCACACATGCCCTGGGATAAATGCACATGCGTGCATGCACATACACACACTTATGCAGACCTGTACACTCACAGCCGCCAAGTCCAGACTGCACACTCACAGACTTTGGTGAAGTGTAAATTGCGAATTGAGTGGCAAGCCAGCAGAATCCAGTAGTGGCAGCCGGCGAAATGGAGCGCTTTGCTCAATACACAGAGCAGTGTGACAGAGCAGCATGCTGTAGTGATCTCATTGTGTGGTCACAATAATCAGATCTTGCATAACCGTCTCTGCTCACTTGCATGGGTTAATAACAGGAACACTGTGGTGTTGACAGCATGGCGCACATCATTAGAGTTTTGTGAACACACAGATAAAGAGTCACATAAAAGACATGCACACAAATGTCAAACGCCATGTCACTTTTTACTCTTTGATTCAAAAATTGTATTATATATTGGCCCCTTTATTGTAATATATCACTGTAAAGCTCTGAATACAAACATCTGTGATTTATAAAAAAACAAATGTATGTCTCTCTTGCAGTGTGCCTGTTTTTCACAGATGTCGAGCATGCTCTCACGCAGTGCACCGCTTGTGTTCACTTTGGGCCGAAGCGGCCAGAATGAGAGACACACAGCGGTCAGACAGTATGCCATTAGTATCACAAATGCACACACATGCACACACTTTGACGCAACAAATGAAAGAATGAGAAACATAGGAAGAGAGGGAGAAATGGGGGCAGCAGCCACATAGAGAGAGGTGATAATAAAAGACAAAAAAAAAAAAAAAATGAGAAAAGGGGAAATGGGTTGGTTCATGAGACATACAGAGATTTTGAGGGCAGGGATGCACATTTTTTCTTTGTGTAAAAACATCAAAGCCAAACCAAACAAGGGCTGGAGAAGTGACGAGGTTAAAAAAAAAAAAAAAAAGATAAAATGATAAACCCAAAGCAAAAGGGCTGAAGAGAGGGGAAGGGGAGTGGGTGGGGATTACAAAACAGTGACGAACAATCCACATGATCTGCGCGAACCTCTTTGATACACACACAACTGTAGTCACACACACACACACACACACTTCCAGCCCAGTCCCACCCCTGCATGTTCTTTTCAAGGTCAGAGATCAGTCTTCTGCTACTCCAAGGCCTCCAGTTCAAGGCTGTAGGTGTCACCTGAAGGTCATGGATGGATTTTTCAAACTGTCTGTCAGACCTGTCTGGTGCTCAGATTGGTGATCCGATGATTTGCTGCATCCTCAGTCCCCCTTCCCAACACACACACACACACACCCACCCACACACATACACACACATATAACCATCTTATGTGTCTGTCATACACTCATCCCTCCCTTCTTCTCTCTTCATCCGTCCCTTCATCTTTTTTGCGCTGCCTTGTCATGTTGTCAGTCAGGGCACGTCTGTGTCACTCAGTGGATTATTGTATGTAAGTGTGTGTGTGTGTGTGTGTGTGTGTGTGCGTGTGAGGCTATTAGGATATGTTTGTATGTGTGGGTAAATAATAGAGGTGGCGCATGAGTGTGTGTGCGTACAGTAAACATTTTTGTTTGTGAGTGTGTGTGCCCACGTGTGTTTACAGTAACTCTGTATGTGCAATGCGACTCTGTGTGTCTAAGTGCAGTATATTTGTGCACATGTGTAAGTGTTCCCGAGTGCGTGTGGCAGTGTGTGTGTCAGTTATTTATTGCTGTGGTGTTGTTGTCTTTGAACTTCCTCTGGAGATCTCTTCAAGGCGGAGTCCTGTCACTTCTAAACGGGGGACTTTCCACTGGAGACATCAATGGAGATGTGTGTATTTGTTATTACACAGACTCAATGCCGGGGACCGGGGTGCCTCTCTGATGTGACAGGGAACATCTTCATAGCCCGGGATGAAAATAAAATGTTTTGTATATGCCGTTTTGTTTGATTGTGTGTGTATGACTGTTACGATTCCGTGTGTATGCTCCACATACAAATATGACAAAGCAAACTGGAGGTTATGGACACGTAAATAAGTTAAAGACCTTATAAAATGGCGGCCCGTACTTGCAGTGTGGTAGCCTTGAGTGTGTGCATGCACCACCATGCAAGTGTGGAGGACCATCCTATGTCTGAAATCATCCTAACACAAGCATACTTTATCTTCACTTACTCAACCCTACCCCTAATATCATTTCAGAGCAGTATTAAGGGCATGTATCCAACAATTCATCAGGAAATTGTATGCCAAATGAAAGGAGCAGCAATTAAAACCATTCCTATGTAAATAAAGGTTATATTAGGTTGTAGCTCCCTCTGTTATTGGGCAACACGCCCAGTATAAATTAGGCAAGTGTGATCTAATTATTTGCTATGTATTTTCGTCTTTATTTGCTCATTTATTAACGCATTTATCTCATGTTTTGGCCGACCTTGTTGTTTTAATGTTTAGAGCCCTAATTGGACCTTTAATTCACACATTTATTTAGAAAATTGATCCTCTTTATGTTATATTACGGTCATAAACACCAGAGCAGACCTCCTTTCCTTCCTTTCCCCAAGTGTCCCGATTCGCACTGAGAAAACCTCTGAACACTTGCAGCACAAAGACCACTTCCTTGATTTATTTCCTGATTCTTCGATGTACTGCAGTCCCTGTAATAACAGGATGTCGGGGTGAGACATAACATGGGAGGGGATCATTCCAGGGTGTAAACCAATATAGGATATCAGTTAGGGAGGCAATCACAATTTGTTTTGATGGGATGGATGGAAGGGTGGACTTGTTCAAAGACTTTTATTCATGCTTACTGGTGCACTATTGAGGATATAGCCTACTGTTTTCTGGGAGCTCAAAGTAATGGAAGTTCATTTTATGGGGACTTTAAAAGCGAGAATGAATTCCAAGTGCAATGATTGTGTTCAGTGACTGTGTTGCATCCTCCGCTCCTGCAGGTGGTGGTACAGGCAGCCAGCAGACCGTTCTCCATGAGGAGCAGTAGAAGATGCCGGCTCTGCCAGCGCTGCTGCTGTCGATACACTTCCTCTCCTTCCTGCTAGTCACCATGGCGCCGCGCTCCCTCAGTCAGGCCCCCCTGCTCTCCTCCGTCCGCATGGGTGAGTGGCCAACCCTCTATCCTTACCAGGCCCACTCACCCGTATCGTATCAAAAAGTGTTTGCAGATACTTCTGACAGAGTGTTTCGCACAGTATTTTTCACCCAGTTTTGTTCTGTGATTGATAACTCTCCTATATCTCAAATGCTATAATGCAATAAACCCTGCTGGCCTGTTTTACTCTCCATTTATGTACCCAAAATAATTAGGTGAAAGTACTCTTAGTAGAATGAAACTCCCCTGCCTTACTTGATGTCCAAGATCAGTCTATTTATTTATACAGGTCTTAAATAAAACAAGTGAAAATGATGTAAGGAAGCCCACACACTATCAAAAATTAAGGATTGGAGTTTATTTTCTCCAAGGACATGCATACATTTATATCTCCAGTAGAAACCTCACATCCTTAGTTTTTGATAGCAGTTTGGTTTCTTTTATCATTTATTATACCAAATATTATTTGACTCAGGCAAGATCCATTCCTTCATCTGATCTCCCCCCCAGTCCTCACCCACACACAAGCTGAGCATTAATGACAAATGATCTTACAGTCCACTTTATCCTCATGCTTTGTCTTCCTCTCCACCCTCTCATCGTTCCCTGTCCGACCCGCCGCCCCTCTGCTTCCTCTCCATCACCCCACTCCTCCTTGTCCTCTGGTTCCCCAGCGGCGATCCTGGACGACCAGTCGGTGTGTGGGCGCGGGGAGCGGCTGGCACTGGCACTGGCCAGGGAGAACATCAACAGCGTGATGGAGGGCCCTGCACGAGCCCGCGTGGAGGTGGATATCTACGAATTGCAAAAAGACTCCCAGTACGACACTACCGACACCAGTGAGTGGAGCCAGCATGCAGACACCGCTGAAGAACAGTGGATGTATACAACCATCAGAGAATGACAATAACCAGCAAAAAAAAAAAAAAAAAAAGAAAAAGAAAAAAATACAAATCAGCTCCAGTAGAAGCTCAATGTGTGGCCAGCATAGGCAACAAAAAAAAAAAAAAAACTGAAACTGACTGGTAATTGGCCACCACTACCTACTGGGGAGGGTAAATAGTGAAGAGTATGGAGCTGGAAAGGAACTAAACATTGCAGGTTTTATTCCCAAGCAGTATACTACAAAAATTGTAACCTAATATAAAAAAAGAGATAGATACAGCGCTCCTCAGATAGGTAATAACTTGGTGTGTTCTGCTTTCATACCAGTAAATGTTTTGTCACTCCCTTAAATTGTGGCAGGACAAGGCTCTTATACTGAATTGCTTGATAACAGACCACTTCCATCACATGAGTGGAGCCAGTAGGGACTTTTATTGATCACTGTGCGAATCATTGCAGACCAGTAACGGGCCATTAAGCCAGTCAGTAAAACCAGTTGCCTGGTAATAGCCTGGTGCCGACCGCTTCACAGATGACAGCAGAAACAAACCGTCAACAGCAGGGAGTCAAGATACCAATATAGGTCAGCAGCACACACCAATATAGGCATCATCAGGCCATGTTAAGTGTCACATCAAAGTGTATTGATATGAAAGGAGAATGCTAGCAGCCAGTGAAGACAGAACAACGGCTGCTGAATCCAGCCACTGAGGAGACAGAGATTCCCTGCTCCCATCGTAGGTCACTGACCCTGCCACAAGCTACTGGCAAATGTCTATGTGTGCATGAGAAGGGGCTGTGTGCATGTGTGCATGCTTGAGTTGCAGGCTCTTGTGTGTGCGTGTGTGTCCTTGACCGATGGGCAGGAGACTCTGACAGGCTTGTTTGCCAGCAGGGCTTTTCGGTCTCTGGATCAGAGAACCCATCATCTTACAGCTACGGCTGTCTGAGGCACGGTTGTGCACACATGCACACTCTCTCTCTTTCTCTCTCTCTCTCTCTCTCTCTCTCTCTCACACACACACACACACACACACACACACACACAGGCATTTACACATGCATGTACACACATCTTCTGTGGACAACCACACACATTCACATTCATACATGAACACAAAGTGAGCACACACACACACACACACACACACACACACACACACACACACACACAAGCGTTTGTGAAAGCACAGAGACACATACACCCAGTGGTTATGGGTAAAGAAGACTAATTGCATAAATCAAAACACGAACCAAACGTGTTAGAAAGAGTAAACTTTGGAATTATCAGGATAACACAGTCAAGTCATCAAGTTGGTAGATAGAAACAAACACCTCATAAATATATCTATCAAAATGATGAAAATGAGATGGTTTTGTATCAAAAGCAAAACTGGAACTGACCTCAGTTCACTGCTGTACATGTTTGGCAGGATTTGTTTCTCTCAGCACAGTTCTTGCATGGAAAGTTTGTTTTGTTATCAAACTCAATATGAAATCATAGTGAGCACATAAGTTATAAAAAGAACATTCAACACTGCTTTCTGATTAATAATTACTTCAGGCATAACAACTGTCCCCTGAAAGGCATACACACTCTTTCTGTTGCTATGTTGCACAACAATTACAGAAAGCACCATACAACTTTTTGTGCTGAATTGTATGTTTGTTTGTTTTGTAGCTTATTGTGTGGCTTTGAATTACTATTTTTAAGATATTTAAATTTTAAAGAAAGCACTTAAAATCCTCAGCAGTTGAATTTTCTCAAGCCAAGCTGTGATGAAAAACCTTGGCCTAAAAACTGAGGCACAAACTGAACTGTAAAAAAGGCAAACCGTTATATGCTAACTGGCTAATAGGCGTGATTCAAGTACACATTCACCATGTCGATGTTACACAAACTTTCTTTGCACAGCAGATGTTCAATAGATACTGTTCAAGAGCAAAAAAAAAAAAAAAAAAAAAATGTTGCATTCAGTCCCCAATTGCAAGGGATTATCAAACTTCTGTCTGCCACGGCTGTTTGCCAATCACAGATACTAGATATAAGCGCTCCCTATTTTCTCTAATTGTGATTGACGGGTGGACATGTTAGGCTATCAAGGCTATTGATCAGTAAACAGACTGTGGGCTGAATAGTTAGTCAGGAAAAAGACAGACCGTGCATATAACCTCCTGCTATTGACTTTTAACTACTTTGCCTGTCTGCTCAACATATTGGAGAAATTCCTTTTACAGGCGGGCTTATGAATGGTGCAATCCATGCATGATTGTGTATTGAATCATAGAGACGTGTGGACTTGGGCTATTACTGCACAAAGAAATAGTTGAGCAACGCTTGTATGGTTTTATTGACCTACTGTGTAGTCTTTGTAATAGGCAAATGTATGACATTGCTTCTCTCACATTCATTTTCAAGTGTAAAATGATTTAATCATGCAAATTCACGTACTGATCTGCTGTTAATTGAAGATCACCAATCTGTGAAAGCTAAAAACCCTAACAAGTGACTGGTAACAGTGTGTAGTACAGGGGCAGCTGTACTCCTTGGATTATTAATCTCAAAATCCCTCCGATTATAATGAGACAGGATGGTACAGCTACAGTAGTGTCAGTGGTTAAAATAAAACTGAAACTGTATGCATCGTCTTGCTGCATTGAACATTTCCAGCTCCCTAACTGCAACCCCAGTGCCAACTTCATTTTATCATCAAAGTGAAAGAAAGCAAAGACAGTGTGTTGCCGACTCCCCTGCCCGTAAATTCCATGTTTATTTCCCTTTTTTCTCCTCAGTGTGTCAGATTCTACCCAAAGGCGTCGTCTCTGTGATAGGTCCCGCCTCCAGCCCCGCCTCTGGCTCTACTGTCAGTCATATATGTGGAGAGAAGGAGGTGAGTGTGCACCACAAACACACACACACACACACCCACCCACGCACCCACACCCTCCCATGTAAACCTGTGCTCGCACACTGCTACCTTCTTTGTTTTTCTCTGTGATTTCCAGCGCCTCCGACTCATGTAGCCTTCATGAAGAAAGTATCAAGAGATACGTGTTTCCCACATGCACTGATTCTCTTCTCATATAATTAACCATCATCCAGATCTTCCATCTGTGTTTCTTCTTTCTTCTCATGGCCTTTTATCCTTTGTTCTCTCTGTTCCTTGGCATCTTCCTTCACTCTTGTTTCTCTGTGTATCCTCTCTTCATCTAATGGATCTTCCCTATTCACTGCACTGTACATCATGCATGGTGTGTGTGTGTGTGTGTGTGTGTGTTTGCGTGTATGAGTGGGGTAATGCACTACATATTTACTTTACTCCCTTTTCTTGACGTTCCTTTACCTCTTGCTGTCTCTCCTCTCCTCTCCTCCTGACAGATCCCTCATGTAAAGATTGGTCCAGAGGAAACTCCTCGCTTGCCGTACCTGCGCTTTGCCTCAGTGACTCTGTACCCTAGCAACGAGGACCTGAGTCTGGCCATAGGAGCCATCTTACGCTCTTTCAGCTACCCCTCAGCCAGCCTGGTCTGCGCCAAGGCTGAGTGTGAGTACACATGCATCCTGTTGTGTGCTTGCACATCATGATTGACTGCGTAGGTGTGCATTGTTGTTGTATGTGTTTAGATGCATGTGGGTGCTGCGGTTTTGTGCGTGCAAGCTCATTCACCTCGTGTGTGTTTGTGTGTGTGTGTATGTGTGTGTGTGTGTGTGTGCATCACGTACTTGTGTGCAGATTCCTCAGTGGGAGTGTTGGCTCATTCACACTATCTGGGCGGATATGACTGTTTTGCACTGTTGGACACTCATTTTAGCAGTCTGGTCACTAAGTTCTCTCTCTGCTGTCAGAGTTCAGGATCATGGCTCACATTACAGCCTCCCTGTTACTCAGACACTACATCACACTGTCTCTTGTCCACCTCAAAGGCTGGTAGTCCAAAACCGATTAAATAAATATAACTATTTAAAATGCTTCCCAGTATTAGACTACTTAAGGGACATTTAATTTGACATCCCAGGCACTCAGAGAGCTTTAACATCACAGAGACTTAAAGCACTTACGCTCCATGCCACTCTTCTTGGTTTTTGTTTTGAAAGTGTGCATTATTGATTTATTATGCACTCCACTATAGAAAATGACAGGAAAAAATTGGGCCAGTTAGGGTAGTGGCTGTAAAATTTAAGCGCGCAGCATTTAGAATACAGGATATGGTATGTTCTTTATCCCTCACTGCCATCAGGGCATTGTATAATCCTAATTTTTCACCCAGTAATCCCCTGAAGTTTTTGCCCGTATCTGAGGGCTGAAACGAGTTGTTGTGCAGCTGTTGACTCAAAACATCAGCCAGGCAACAACTATACCAGAGCTGAAGGGCAACACAAAAAAGAATAAATGGGACCACTGAAGACTGTGCACACTCGTCGCTGTAATGTGAAAAAGGGTAGATTTAGACAAACAAAAAGCTGTGACATTATGAATAATTGATTTAATGATCGCCATGCTTTCATTAACTCCCCAACAGTTAGCCGGTTTTCCTGCGGTCCCTGGAAGTAAGCTCAATTCCTCATGGACTTGTCATTTCACTGAACTAAAACAGCTTAGAAATGACATCAGACATCCTTTACAGTTTTGATCATCAACTGAATGGGTGGATAAGAGCCTTGTCTTACACACAAAGCTTCCTCTCTCATAAGAATTAGAGGCAACAGCATGATTGTTACTGGCCCAAAGATGCAGTGCTGGTGGAGAGATTGAGTTTGTGCGTGCGTGCGTGTGTGTGTTTGTGTGCATGCGTGTGTGTGTGTGTGTGTGTGTGTGTAATATATTTGGCTTGAAGGTGATCTTTACAAGGTTATCACACTCATAGACTCTGACCCACTTGGCTGCGCTATCTATCGCCATGGAGCTAGTTGCCATGGCTGCAGAATAGGTGCTAACTGCCACTCAACAGGCTTGTTCCACACACTGAACGACTGTGTGGGTGTGTGTGGCTGGGTATGTGTGTGTTTGATGTGTTTTGTGCCTGTGTGTCTTGCGTGTGTGTGTGTGCTTTTACTCTGAGGCTATTGCGGTTTATGCATGCAGGTGTGTCTGTGTGTGTGTGTGTGTGTGTTTGCTCCTGCGTATATGTCTGTAAATAAGCGATGGGTTTTTGTCTTATTTGTGTGTAAATCTGTGTATGTTCACGTCTCTGTGTGCTTCTCTGCTCTGATGCTGCAGAGGTTGAACATCAGACAAAGTTTAGCACCAGCCCTCTTGATGTTTTCATCCTGTTTACCCCACTGTTCAAGGGAAATCAATGTTTCCTCCTTTTTTGTTTCTGAGGCGAGTAATGTGTGAAATCACACATCTCCCTGACACACACCACGCTGCCCTGATTATTTAACATACTTAAGGAGCGAGGCTGGTAATTTAAAACCAAAATCGTCATTTCCCCTCTTTAGCCCCTGCAAGTCGCACCCCATAGATATGCTGTTAAATGTGAGTGAGTCTGAGATTTTGGGTCATTTCATATCCCTCTCTCTCCCTCTCTCTCTCTCTTTCTATGCCTGGGTCACATCGCTCCATCTGAGCCTAATTCCATTATGCAGTTTTCATGAGATGGATGAGGTTAAGGAGAGGGAGAGGGAGGGACGGTTAAGAGAGACCGAGCACTGGGAAAGGGAAACGGCGGCAGCGTAAGAGCAAGATGTATAAAGACATAGAGCCCAGAATTCTCCTGTTCTCAGCATCTCAGCCCAAGGGACTAAAATAACCACCAAAGAGTCTCTGAATTATATTGGCTGTACAACCTGGACGGTGTAATGTCTCATCAGAATATGGCACTCCACGTCCATCATGAAATAATATTTGTTTTTTTTTAATCTCGGAAATCCAGGTTGTTAGATGTATCCGTTGTGAAGACACTGGCAAATGCTCTAGTCCAGTGCAACTTTGATTATGCACGCACAGGCTGGTAGAGGAGCATCTTGAAAAAAAAATAATCTATGCAATAGATTAGTAACAGCCCAGAACAAGCTTATCAGAGTGGTGCTGAAACTCCCCTTACACACTCACCTGATGGCCCAACATTTTAAAGAGCTTTGATGGCTCCCTGTAGAGGATAGAGTGGCCATGTTGAAGTTGAGTCGGGTTCACGGTGTCATTTTTGACACTGCGCCCAAATATTTTACTACGACTAAAACCAGTGACACCAATGTGATGACCCGTAGTTATGTAATGTACGCATTGTTTGTGTATTATATTGTTCTTCAGAGGACCGCAGAGGAAATGAGTCGCTGACTTTACTGTATCTTTATCCGTGATTGTTATTTAAATGTATGTGCCGGGCCTCATCTGGAGCAAAATGTGCATGCATTTATTTTAACTTTAAAATGAATCCAATCCAATCCAAAGAGGGAGAGAGGAGGTAACTAGAGCATAGGCTAAGACGGGAAAGATAGAGAGGTTGGTGTGTGGAAAGAGAATATGTGGAGGGAGGAGGAGAGAGAGAAAGAGAGAGGGGAGGAGGTAGAGGAAGCTGTAAAGTGCATTGATTTTTTCCCCCCTCCTTCCTCAAACTAATTAAAGTTTTGGCCTGGTTCAGTGATTACCCCACTGCTTACAGAGCCTTTCTCCTGCTGAAGGGCCCTGTGTGCTACCTCTCCCCCCTCTCCTCCCCCTCAATCCCCAGATGCCTGCCCCAACACTTATTTACATAGCTAGGAGTGTTTTACTATAGAATTACAATTAGGGAGGAGCGGGGTAGACTTTCCAGTTCAGGCTCAGTCCATGCAGTATGTCAAGTGAGTCTTGACTGCCACTGGTGTTACTCATTTTTCAAGAGGAATTCGCTCGAAGTGGATGAATTGTCTCAAGTGTTTTGCTCTTTTTTTTTTTTTTTCCTCCCGCAGTTTCAGGTCCCTCTTCTGTTCTTTGAATTACGAGGGCTTTGCGGAGTAGAGCAGAATAGAAGAAAATAGAATAGAATAGGACCGAATAGAATAAGCATAGCTCAATAAAAGCGTCAAGTGCACATAATGGCAAAACATAGTACAGAATACTTATATCTCTAGTTTCATTATTTGGTTTTTAAAAAATCAATGTATTTTTAAAATACATGTTTCAACCAGCAAATAACCTGTCTTTGATTGACGCACACTGATAGTAATCATCAGCTCTTGTTATTGGTCATTAAGGAATGAAAAAAGTGAGACAAAATTAAACAAATACAAAGAATAATTGGATATAGTAAGCCATAAATAGGCTGACTGTTTATAGGCAAGTACAATGCAAAAAAAAATCCCTACTTAACAAGTCATTTAGTCTCACAGTCTGTGTTAAAACACGTATATGCTGCAACAGAGACTTGATTCAAGCAAAATTGTTGTCAGATTGTTTTTCTTGTTTTCAGAAAAGCAAGAGGAGAGGAGGTTTCTGCCGCATGTTTCACATCCAGTTCTTCAGGTGCTAGCTAGACCAAAGACACGATGGATACCATTACACAACACAGGGTTTACACGCTTTTTTTTTTTTTTTTTTTTGCTCCCGTCAAAATATATATAAAAAATAAAATAAATAAATAAATACATATGCTTTTTTCGAAGCTGGTCGTAATTAAAAATTAATGGGCAGAGGCAAAAAAAAGAGTTCAGACTGTTTTTTTGTTGAATAAATATATAGACAGCCGTGGATATCAATCAATAAAACACGATCCTGCTCTCACAGTTCTCGCAGTTCCTGCAAAGTTCACGTCTTTGAAATGTGAGGTTTGTGCACTGATATCGACACTGATCTTGCAACCACGCTCCGCTTTGACTTCTACCTCAGGCTTGCTGAGACTGGAGGAACTGGTGCGCCGCTTCCTCATCTCGCGGGAGACGCTGTCGATCAGGATGCTGGACGACAACTTGGACCCCACGCCGCTGCTGAAGGAGATCCGTGACGACAAGGTGGCCACCATCATCATCGACGCCAACGCCTCGGTGTCCTATCTCATCCTCAAGAAGGTCAGGCCTCAGCCATTGTTACAGTGCCCAGAGTCCCCCACAGACAATACAGGTCATGAACTTCCTCTTGCATGCGGTAGACACAGAAACATGCTCGGGGGTTATGCGTTACCTCTGTTATGTACTCCACGCAAATATACAAGTCATCAAGGGTACACAGAGCTTGTCATCCATAAAACACAATAAAATTAAATAAAAAAAAAACTCCTCTCAAATTTCTGGAGGCTACAGATTCATCACTGTTGTTATAGAAATAACATCTATTTTTACCCTCTGTGCCTTCTGGAAGTGCGGAGGGATTGGTATCTATGCATATCTGTCAGCCGCAATTGCACTTGCACTCCTAAGAAACATCTTCCACAAAAAGAACATCTTTTGTTGTAGTGGGACGCGATGCAGATGTTAGTCCAATACCGAGGCCTCTTTCTGATTCATGTTACACCCTGTTATGCCGATAGCCAGCGCAGTGAGTCAGAGCCGCACCGCATATGGGGATGTTTTCACTGGGCGCAGTGGAACGGCTGTCTGCCCTCAGCGAAATGTCCTAGTGTTAGTCTGATGATGTAAAACTGTGATTAACGTATGCTCTCTCTCTCCCTCTCCCTCACCCTCCCTTCCCCTCCAACCGCATATTCTCTCCTTTTTTGTCCCTCAACTGTCTCTTTTGCTCTCTGTCCTCCTTTGCTCTCTCTCTCTCTCTGTCTCTCCCCATCACTCTTTCTACCTCCTTTCCCGCTTGTCTCCCTCGCTCTCTGTTTTCCCTCTCGCCCTTGTTTCTTTGCTTTGTTTCCTCGTTCTCTCTCTCTCCGCCTCTGTTCTCCTTCTATGTCTCACCCTTCCTGTGTCCCACCTACTCTGTTGCCTCCCCTTTGTTTTTTTTTTTGTTTTTTTATCTTGTTCTCTCTCTCTCTCTGTCTCTCTCTGTTTCTCTCCCTCTCACTTTTGTTTTATCCTACAGGCATCGGAGCTGGGGATGACATCAGCATTTTACAAGTACATCCTCACCACCATGGTAAGAGCATACTAATTCCATCCCACCTCTCCTGTGTCTCTCCCATCACTCTGTTTTTGTTTGCTCCTCTCCTGCCTCCTTCCTCACTGACCCTTCACGAGTTAAGCTGCACAACGGATCAAATAACGCTAGACGAGAGAGGGATGCGAGTGAAAGAGAACAGATGAAGGATAGAGGATGGAGGTAGAAGAGGGAAAGGGAGCGATTGGAGAAGTAATGGCACTGTGGGAGGCTGTGAAAGTGGAGAGGAAGGTGGGAGAGAAACTGGGAGAATAAAAAAGGGGGTCTGAGGTGAAGGCGACGACAGCCCTTTTTCCCTCTCTCTCTCTCTCTCTCTCTCTCTCTCTCTCTCTCTCTCTCTCTGTCTGCGCTTCCGGTATTTTCAGCTGCCTCTTTGTTATGCTCCCCTCCTCTCTCCTCCTCTTCACATCATTCAAATCAATGTGTCACTTTATGGCATGTGCTTTTATTTATTTATTTTTGTAATGTTTCCCTTCTCTCCGCCCCGTGTGCTTGCCGCGGGCCTTGTGCTTCACATCCAAGTGTCTTTCGTTTGCCGCCACAAACAGCGACCGGAGTCATTTCCATCAACCTCCCTCTCTCTCTCTCTCCTTCTCTATCACCGTTTTTCCCTTCTCCGACCTGTCTATCTCTTTTCTTCTTCCCGCTCTCTATCGGAGATTAGATGTTGTCACTCTCGCGGCTTCTCTTCTCCTTTATCACACTCTTCTTTGCACAGTATTTTTCTTCTGTGCCGTGACTTGATTCACATGTTGTCACCTGCCTCATCACCCCCCCTCCTCTTTTTTTCTCTCTTCAGGACTTTCCGCTCTTGAGATTAGATGATATAGTGGATGAGCAGTCCAACATTGTAGGTTTCTCCATGTTCAACACCACCCATCCCTTCTACCTGGAGTTCATCAGGAGCCTCAACCTTTCCTGGAGGGAGGGTTGTGACCTCACCTACCCCGGTCCTGCGGTCAGTCCCCCCCCCCCCCCCTCGACACACACACGCACAAAACAACAACACAAGTGTACGAAAATGCATACAATGAAAATGAGATGTCCAGTAAAAGTTGTTTATATGCTAGATAACCTTAAGTTTATTCCTTTCTCTGATTCATGCTGCAGTTAAAGAGATTCAGCCGGCTTTTGGCTTGAATTTAATGTCTATTGATGTATCCTTCTGTGCTTCTACCCCACTGTTTTACTTAAACCTCACATCTCTTCTTCTCCTCTCTCTCTCCTCTGCCACTTTCTCCTCCCCCCCTTCATCTCTCCTAACCGTTCCATTCCTCTGCGCTCACACCTCCCTTTTTTGTCCTTCATCACATCTTCTCCCTTGACTCCTTTTCTTTATTCCCCATGCTTCTCCTCCCTCCCTCCCTCCCTCTACCCTTCCTTCTGTCCCTCACCCTCCTCTGTCTCTCTCCCTCATCTCTCCTGTGTTCCCTTGCTCCCTTCCACAGCTCTCGTCAGCGCTGATGTTTGATGCGGTGCATGTGGTGGTGGGGGCGGTGAGGGAATTGAACCGCAGTCAGGAAATCGGAGTGAAGCCGCTCAGCTGCACCTCGCCTCAGATCTGGCAACATGGGACCAGCCTTATGAACTACCTGCGCATGGTTAGCTTTATAAAAGCGCTGGCTCGTGTGCATACGTACAGTACAGTGACTCACTAATGCACTGGCTCACGCACACGAACACAGACACACGCAAGACAGAGGCAATCCTGTGTCTGGAGGAATTGGGTTAAATATAAACTGTTTCACAAAGATTTTTCAGTGTATTTTTTTTTTCATATTTTCACATTAATACCACCAAGATCCATTTTACACAGCAAAAAAAAAATCTCCCTCTTAAGTCATTTAGACTACATGTCTTGTTTTTTCCTAAAACAAGTGGAAAAAATCCGCCAGTGGGACGTTTCCAGTGCTAATCATCTTGTTTCCAGAACTGTAATTTTCTCGCCTTTTTCCAACATTTTTATTCTTGTAGCAAAAGAAATGTCCAAAACAAGTCGACCAAATCGCATTTGCGAATTAGTCTGAAACTTCTCTGTTCATTTTTTGATTTCCAAGGGGTGTTAGCAGCAGTCACAGACCAAAATGCCTCTGGACACGATTGGATAGACCTCCGAACAATCAGAGCAATGCAACATGTGACGTAGCAGTGACAAGAGAGAAAAAAAACTTTAACTGCAGTTGTTTGTTCTTCTTTTAGAGGGTGTTTACTGTCTAGTTTGTTTAATACTGCTGTGATAGCAGACTCAACAAGCCGCTCCACATCAGCGGCAGCCATCTTGGTTCTTTACGAAATGCAACAGTGCTCCTCTGTTGGTCATTGTCCCAAACCTGTCCCATATTAGATCAATGGTTGTGATTGGCTAGATTTCCACCCAACCTGCTCCAGGCTGGGTGGAGACCTGTCTGAATAGGAGAGGGGCCCCATCACATCTGCCAGAACAAATAAAACATGAGCTCTCAGATTCTTCTGGTTCCCAGGCAATGAAACTAAACAACATATTAAGGAAGACATCTTTGCATTGCAGCCAGTATATATACAGTAACATCCATCCATATGCTCCATTCGTTCTAATTATGTTCAGGCTGTGTATTTCTCCTGTACAGTGGGAACAATACAACTACAGTATGACTTGATACTGTTTCCATCTTCATCACATGTGCATATAACCTCTCTCTCTCTCTTGTTATTCCTTGTCATCTCCCATCGCTGGTTGTCTGTGTTTCTCTCATCGACGACCTGTCGTCAGGGCTGCCCGAGCCCCATCTCTCATTGTCTCCTCCCCACCGGCCTGACATCTGTCTTTGTTAGTCAACCTCATGGTGTGCTCCATCTTCAGCGCCGTGCCATTCATCTTAGCTCCCACTAACTTTGCCAGCACCTGGTTTGTGGAGCGGCAGAGTGGAGCTGTGAGGTGGAGTCCTGAGTCTTATTAGCAAGCTGTAGACTGTCTGTGCTGCTCCATTTGAGCCTCTCGCTCAGTCACTTTCTCCTAGTTGTCTAAGTCTGTGTTGCTCTCCACAGCCCACTTCCTCATCACTGTACTCTAGATTGTGTCTGTTTACTTAATCACAATAGATAGCCTGAGGAACTATGTTTGACTTTATATAGAAAAGTAGGCATTAATTGTATTCATCACACAGTGTTTCTTTGTCTGTCTGTTCCCACTGATTCCGCCCCCTCTCTCTTGTCCTTCTCTCTCTCTCTCTCTCTCTCTCTCTCCCTCCATCTGCCAGGTGGAGTACGATGGTTTGACAGGGCGTGTGGAGTTCAACAGTAAAGGCCAGAGGACCAACTACACCCTGAGGATCCTGGAGAAACACCGAGGAGGACACAAAGAGGTCAGGAGTCACCTGTTATCATGCAGCAGCCAGGTCAGATCGCCTGTAGGCATTGGGCAAGTTACAGGTCAGCCATCTGATTTCACAACGCCTGGGGAGGCGTTTAACACTGAGGTCAGCCTCATCACAGACCCTGCTCTTTCTAGCTGATAGTAACCAAATTCTTTTCCTCTGTGAAGTTGGCTTGATGCATCCCACTTGAATTCACTTTCCTGCAAACAGACCTGGGTCAAACAGCAGCTGACAGTCAACTGAATTTTAATGATTTATAAACTTTCTGGCATGACTGTCATCCTGATCTTGAGACTATTTGTTGCTTTCATGTTTTTTTAGCTTGGTCACATGCATATTTCAAATCAGACTTGTTTTGGTCTTGGTCACTACCGGATGTTGACTCTACCCTTTTTTCTGTTTATCTAAAAATACAAAATACATACATTTTTTAATGGTGTTCAAATGTCGATGTAACAACTAGTCACTTGCATGTAAAGATAGCTCATCTTAGAATTCAGTTTGGACTCAACTAAGGCGGTCCTGGCTGCAGTTGTGCTTTCTGGGACTTTTTTCATATCTGGTGACTCTCTCTATTCTGGCATCTCAGAAATTTTGTTCATGCTGGAAATCTTTTTCTGAACACGAACCTTTCCATTAGCCCGCTGCATTCCCCTCATAGTATTAGGAACATTCACACCTGGGCTCTGACCAATTCAACCTCTTACACTATTGACCACTGAGCAGTGTAATGGGAGCAATTGAGGTTCAAGTACATTGCTTCAAGATACCTCTAATGCAGAAGTATTGACAGAAGGGAAGAGAGCTACTTGTTTCTTTTTCGCAGAGCAGATTTCCCCAGTTGACCCCAGTCGTTTAATGACCATTTGATAACAAGCCACCACAAATTTATTTAAGGCACAGTATTAAAGAGGACTTTGGCAGGAAACCAAAATAATGCCTATATTTTGGTGGAGGTGTATAGGAGCAAGTTGGTGCATTCTGGCAATGCGGACTTCTCTAGTGAGCGCCAGATAGAAGAAAGATGAAAAGGATTGAAAGTGCATTTCACCCGCATTTCAGAATCAAGATGTAATCAAGTGTAAGTGCACGCATCGCTGCAGATCCAAATTGAAGCAGTTGCAGCATGGCTTATTGATGGGAGGAAAAACTTTGTCACTGCCATCCTTTAATATGTTTTGTCAGGGTCTACTATAGGCTAACAGCCCTCCATGTTAACACTAAATGCCATTTGATAACCATGCTCAAATTTAAACTCTGTGGGAGAGTTAGGCTGCGGGAGCTAACATTTTAACTCTGAGAATCTGCACACCTTTCTGCACATCGGCTCCCTCAATGTAGGAAGGAGCACTGGTTCACAGAGAAAAAGACCACTCTTAAATGTCATAGCAGGATAAAAAGCGTCATAGAAAAAACTGTGATTCTGTTTCTGTCTGTGGAGTCATTACCTCTCATCTGACCTATTGAAGGATGTACAGTATCATCTTCCAAAGAAATGCCTCTGTGAGCTTCAATCTTTCACTCCCACAGCCTCTGCACACCTTCTAGGTCATAATCACACACTTATGGATCTTAACTGACTTTATTGCCCTCATAAAGTGGAAATATGTGTGCTGTTTCTTATGCAATTTAAGAAAGATGTTAGTAAAGGGAAATAGGTATGGCAATGAAACTCATGATCATGTTTCATTCACGTTTCATTATCTCCTTTGCCATTTTGTCTCTGTTCTTTGCCCCGCTCATAAATAGCAGATTTTTCTAAAGGTTCGCATGCTGCTGCAGGTATATGGCTCTAATGGGGACAATTAAATCAATAGGGATCTACACAATGTAATTGTGTGGATACCAAAGCAAGGCACAGTAATATTAAACATGCAAAGGCACTCTAGAAAATAGACCACTAGGTTGAATATACTTAGTGCCCTACTTAAATTGCAATAGATGGTGTGTGGCCTGATGCTACAGTAAGACGGTTAACACAAAGATAGAGCTTAACAGTGCATTATTTATCTCACAATCGCCATTGATTTTCTCTGGCTTGCTTTTCTCTGTCAGATTGGGATCTGGTACTCCAACAATACCCTTGCGATGAACTCCACCAGCCTGGATATAAATGTCTCAGAGACGCTGGCCAACAAGACTCTAATTGTCACCACCATACTGGTAAGGTCACAATTACCTCCTGGATCACCAAGCTGGCGAGATAGTTTTTTTCTTGTCATTGCATGGGCCGGGCTGCAGCCTCATGCTGTGCTGTTGTCTGTCTCTGCTAATTTTGCTGTCACTCTGGCTGTCATAGGAACTGATCGAGCACCGCACACGTGCCACTGAATTGAGGCAGTCAAAAGCCATTTGATGGTATCAAAGTACTAGAATGTGTCTCTTTTTCGCTGCCGTTCGAGTAATGTCATATCAATAAATCAATGTCTCACATGATGCAGCTCCATCACTCTCAGGTTGATAGCACAGATGTGGGCACCTGATGGATTCCTTCATACTCTGCTTTGTGTGTTAAAATGTGATAGGACACTGGCAATCCTTTTCTCTCCCCTGAGGGATAGTTCACCCCAAATACAAAAAATAGATATTTTCCCTCTTACCTGGTGCAATCTGCCCATCAAGATAGTTCATGTGATTTGGAAATGTTTCCAGTTTGTTGCCATTTTACCTGTCTACGAGCACCGCAGTGCAGTGGAGATGGATGAATACTGTTTTGTGAAGCTCAAACCATTAAAACTTTGCAAAAACTAAACAGCAACAGCTCATTGCAAAAACAATGACACAGGTACCTGATAAAATCCACAGCCCTTAGAGGCAAATAGTTTTGTTGGGAACGATTTCCTGCCAAAGAACACTGCAAAACTGTATGTAGTGCTGGTACCAGTAACTCTCACCAAATCATGCACAGAAACTATCTGGGTAAATAGATTACACTAGGGGTGTATCTTGGGTGAACTGTTCTTTTAATATCACACCAACTTCTGCAGCCATTTGGCAGCAACTATTTTTCATTCTTCTTAATGAGCATTTGGTTAAATTCAGACATGGCCTCAAATTGGTTCATATAAAGACACAAATCCCCTGCCATTTGCAAAAAACAGTGGCACCTGCTCTCACATAATGAATGCTGGCAGAGTGAGAGCAACTCATACTTGAATATGGATCTCTGTTTTTGAAGTGCTGGAGTGGTGAATTTTGGTCAAAACTCTTTTTCCAAACTGCATGTAATGTGTTGTTTGGCTGAAGCCCTTTGTATGTCTCCCATGTGTAGGAGAACCCATATGTGATGCGTAAGGGCAACTACCAGGATTTCCAGGGCAATGACCAGTATGAGGGCTTCTGTGTCGACATGCTGAGAGAGCTGGCAGACATCTTGAAATTCTCCTTCAGGATCAAACTGGTGGATGATGGACTATATGGGGCTCCAGAGCCTAATGGTTCTTGGACTGGCATGGTTGGAGAGCTAATCAACAGGGTGAGCACTTTGTCGCTTTGTCTCTCACTCTGTCTCTTTCTCTTTTGCACACACACTCACACACTCACATACACAAATGCCCAAACCAGTATCTGTACATGCAGGCATGCACATATGAACGTACACACTCCAGCACACTCACAGGCAGAAATTGTAGCCCCAAACGCCAGCACTGCTATAACTTCCCACGTCTGAAATTGCCCTCAGAGGGGAGTAAGACTCTTATCTAGGACAAAACTTGACTTGATAATTCCCCAAAAGAGAGCAGCAGCACTGCCTTAAAGTGTCTGCACCATCTTCCCTCACCACAACACACCCCTCTCCTGGTCTGTTGCCTTCTTTTTCCCTGTCCGGGCCTGCTGTGTATGCGACAGACTCTCTGGTTGAAGCAGGCTAATGAGAGCCCCTCTCTGCTTAATTACCATACGGTATACTTCAATTACCAGGCTGTGGTCCCTGTGTGGGGCCTGCCACGCTGGTGCTCCCCTGCTCTCCACGCTCTCCCTCCCTCGCTCTCTCCTGCCCTCCCCACTGCCTGATCACTCAGCTCTAATTAGTGGCCCATGTTCATCAATTAGCATTTAATGGAAGAGACGGAGGGGAGGCGGAGAGACCAGGGACCTGCTAGGTTTTATACAGGTGGAAAGCCCAACCACCCAATACTTACTTGCAATTAGCCTCATTTGGATCATGGATAATGTGTGTCTGTGTGTGTGTGTGTGTGTGTGTGTGTGTGTGAAAGAGAGAGAGAGAGAGAGAGAAAAAAAAAGGGAGAGACTGTGTCTGTATATTTTTCATTTTCTCTGTAAGTGGATGTGCTAACTGTACATTTTTCATTGGCGGAATAAACATTTTACACAAACAGAGCTTTCATCTACCCAGCGCAACATCAAGTGTCTCTCTATTTTCATAGGGCTCTCTAACCCCACTTTTCTTTTTTTTCCCCTCCCTCTGTCTCTCTCTCTCTCTCTCTCTCTCTCTCTCTTTCTCTTTAAATTTCATACTGATTCCTCTGTTCTGACTGTATATTGCTCCTGTATTTATCTACAATATTCTCCCTCCCTCCTTCTCTCTCTCCCTCCCTCTCTCTCTCTGTCAATCCTATAGAAAGCAGATCTGGCAGTGGCTGGCTTCACCATCACATCAGAAAGAGAGAAAGTTATTGACTTTTCTAAGCCGTTCATGACCCTGGGGATCAGCATCTTGTACAGAGTTCAACTGGTGAGGGTGTTATCTAGGGTTATGGGGCGATACCGACTATGGAGTTTGTATTGGATTTCATTTCTTCTGTTTGAACTGTTTTTAAGCTGGCAGGGTTACACAGATTGATTACTGGGTTAGACTGTCTAGATGGAGCTCCTAAGGAGTTAGGCTGCATACTGCGGGAGAGTGGATCTCATGTTTGAAGCTTGGGCTGTGTTTAGTTTGTACTAGTATATCCACTGCTTGTCCACACTGAAATTTATAGCTGCAATTTAACCTGCTCTGTAGTCAGTGCTCTGTAACTGGGTAACAGTGGCAGCTTTACATTGCTAATGAGGTTTTGGATGCAAGCCAAGCATGCTTCAGGAGAAGGCATTGTGAAACAGAGCATTTATGGATTGTAGCATTAGCGTATCAAAGCGCTGCAGACCTACTAGGCAAGTGCAGGGAAGGATACTGCCCTCCTGTGGTGCAAAGAGGACATGCTTTGACTGCTGAGATGTTAGACGTCCTTTTCTAACCCACCTACATGTCTGTCTGCCTGTCTATCTCTCTTTCTCTTTCACTGTGTGTTTCTTGTTTGGGCCCTTTCCCTCGTCTTTCTTTTGCCTCTGTCCCTCTCTCTCCCTCTCTCTTTCTGTTTCTCTCTCTCTCTCTCTCTCTCTCTCTCTCTCTGCACCAGGGGAGGAAGCCGGGATACTTCTCCTTCCTCGATCCCTTCTCTCCAGCTGTCTGGCTCTTCATGCTGTTAGCCTACCTGGCTGTCAGCTGTGTGCTTTTCCTGGCTGCAAGGTCAGTACATTAACATCATGTACTGTACTGATGTTTTGCTGCTGACATTTGTGCTCAGTTGCCATTGATTTCACTGAACACATGTTTCCTGCCTCATATTGGAATTTTCACCTTTTAAAACCTTGATTACACAGTTTAGTCCGATCGAATGATTGACTGGAAGTAAGTTGAGTGATGTGGCAGGCATACACTGCTGTGTTGAAGGTTGACCTGTGAAGGTCATTCCGCTGTACCCATGTTTCCTGTCCAGGTTGAGCCCTTACGAGTGGTACAACCCCCACCCGTGTCTGCGGGAGCGCAGGGACATGCTGGAGAATCAGTACACGCTGGGAAACAGCCTGTGGTTTCCTGTAGGAGGCTTCATGCAGCAGGGATCAGAGATCATGCCCAGAGCCCTGTCCACCAGATGTGTTAGCGGGGTGTGGTAAGTGAGACTTGTTTGTGTTTATATTTGTGGCAGAGAGTTTAAACTTTGAGGCTGACAGATTTAATGTGGTATATTATAATTTGCATATTGACATTTCGCTGAATACAAAATACACTAGCTGCCTCGTTTCTGGGTCTTTGTCTCCTCCTGCATCATCAAGAACACGTCATTCCTCTGTGAAGATACCGCCTGCAGAATTTTAAACTTCATCACTTTAGCGATTGTTCACCTCTCACTGACTGATGCTTGCTCACAGCGTTAGGCGCGGCTTCACAACTGCAGCAGCTGAATGTTTTAGTAACGACCAGAGTGACATATTTCAAATTTTGTTTGCCCAAAACTAACAAGTCAGTGCTCTCTTACCTCACACCGAGAGATGCCTTTTCCACCCAGCGTTGGTATCACAATGAGTGTTTGTAACTGCAGTGGTAAATTTATGCTTGATAAATATTTTTACTGGCAACTGTTTCAGGTACAACTGCCTGGGTGATTTTGGGCAATGCTAACAAAACATTTGTACAAAGCAAAAATAAAGTAAACACATAAAAAAGCAACACATTTTTTCCCACCACTATGATCTCAGCCATTATGCTGTCCAGTGTAATTTGAGAAGGATATACTGAGGCAAATATTCTACATGTAGAGGCTTTAGGGTTATTTTTTATGGCATTTACGCTTGATTAGATAAATATAGCACCGAGTGACAGGAAATATAGAGAGAGAGGAGATGGCATTTACATTTTAAATGTTAGCCATATATCTGACATTCCTATCCAGAGTGAATCGTAATGAGAACAAAGGATACATGAGCTGCCACCGTTACTAATCTTCTCACCTTTCTTCCTCTCCCTCTCTCTCTCCTTCTCCATATAGGTGGGCGTTCACCCTGATCATCATCTCCTCCTACACGGCCAACCTGGCCGCCTTCCTGACCGTCCAGAGGATGGAGGTTCCCATCGAGTCACCGGATGATTTGGCTGACCAGACCAACATCGAGTATGGTACCATCCACGGAGGAAGCACCATGACCTTCTTCATGGTACGGCCAAACCCTCAACCACTGTGTGGCTCCGGCTGGCTCTGTGCTTTCCTTTTTTTTCCGTTTTTGAATGGGTATTGATTTGTGTGTGTGAGATTTGAACATGTTGCATTGTGTACATGTTTGATAGATGTGGGATTTTTTTCTATATGGATCGCTTTAGAGCAATATGTGTCTAAACAGTTTATAAGTACAATTGTGTGGAATTGTGTGTGTGTGTGTGTGTGTGTGTGTGTGTGTGTGTGTGTGTGTGTGTGTGTGTGTGTCTTTATGGCGTTGCCTGGAGCGACTGGTTGTATTCATATTTGCCACTATGTCTCTGAGTTCCTGTTCTGAGTTTCTTTATGGCTGTTTGTGTTTGTGTTAAGTGGCTGACTGCTTGTGTTTACTTATGAGACTGCTTCCGGCATCTGTGTCGGCATCTGTGTTTGTCATCGTGTGCGTGTGTGTGCGTGCGTGAATGTGTGTGTGTGTGTGTGTTTCTGTATGTGTGTGTGTGTGAGAGAGAGAGTATGTGTGTTGGTGTAGGTGTGTGGCCTGTGGGAGTGCATGTGGTTGAGTGTACTTTGTATGAAATTATATATTTGTTTAGGTGTGTGCATGGGAAAAGACTATATGGCAATGCTTGTGTGTGTGTGTGTGTGTGTGTATGTGAGTGTGTGTGTTTTGCGTTCCCTTGTTCTCACACCATATGGAGGATATAAGAAACAGTGGTCTCTGTTTGCCTACACAAGCCACTTTTGATGCTACATTACCCCTCTCGATGCCTAATCCACACACACACGCACGCATGCACGCACACTCACACACACGCACGCACACTCAAACACACACACACACACACCCGCCCACATTATCCACATGTAAGAGCCCCCCCCCTTCTTTTCTTCTCACACACAATGCAAGGAGATACATCATGTAATTGTTCACTTAAACACTTAATCCTGTTTCTGAGCTTGCTGTATTTTGCTTTGTGCGGCGCCACCTCCCAGTGCTGATTTACCACTCCATCTGTATGAAAGATGATGCATCAGCTAAGCCATGAGCGAATAATCTGTTCCCTTGATTCACCTCGCTCTTTTTTTTCCCTCTACTTTCTTCCCCTTTTTTTTCTGTTATGTACCATAGATCTGTACTTTCGCCCTTCCCTTCTCTTTAAAACTGATTCCTCTGTTCTGAGTGTATTTTGGTCTTTGCTCTCTCTCTCTCTCTCTCTCTCTCTCTCTCTCTCTCTCTCTCTCTCTCTCACCTCCTTCACTTTTACCCACCTCCATGCAATATATTATGACTTTGGCCTAGAAGAGACAGTAGATAAATAGCTAACATTTTATAATAACCATCATTAATAAAGGGTGAATTGAGTACTTAATTAAACTTAAGTCAATAGTTGTTTTACAGTTGAGAAACAATGAAATGGTAATTAATAATGTTTATTTATTACATCATAAACTGTTTAACTGTTTACTGTTATATACATTATACATTATAACATTTTATACACTATATTAAGTATCACCAAACATTACATAGATAGATGGACAATATATTTTATAACACTATGTTAATGGGTAATAATTGGTTTGTAAACCATCTATGAACATTATTTGGATGGCTATAATAAAGCAACAGACGTTAATAATGCTCAGTAAATAGGTAATAAATGATGTGAAGTGCATCATTACACATTTTTTGAATGGCCTTTAGAAAGCTGAGTATTTTTAATTAAGCTGTTGAAGCTTTTCAACTTTTAATGGTTTGTGTCAACCTGAACCCTGGAATCAACACTTGTGCCTGTATTAATTAATTAATTATTATAAATGATAGTTATAACTTTATAATAGACCTCCAAATCATGTTTATAGGTGGTTTACAATGGATTCATTAACAATTTAACAATGTATTATAATCATCAGCTGCAACTTTACAAAAGCTATCCAAATAATATTTACAGACGGTTTACAAACCAATTATTACCCATTAACACAGTGTTGTAAAATATCTGGTCCATCTGTGTAAGGTTATAGATGATGTAACTTCTGATTTCTTAAAGGTTTGCAAATCATTTGGTAATCATTAACAATTACTTAATATTGTATATAAAATGTATATAATGTGTGCAACAATAAACAATCTACTGTGTAATAAGTAATCATCATTAATTATCATTTCATTGTTTGTTATTTGTAAGATAACTATTAGCTGAAATTTAATTAACTATTAATTTATTGACAGCTTTGATAAAGTGTGTCACCAATAAATGTTATAAAGCTTAAACAAACACTTAAATCTGAACAGATGCTTACAGTTTCCATTTATCATTACTGTTCCTGCTCACAGTTTCCTGCCTCTTTTCCTTCCTCCTCAGAACTCGCGGTACCAGACCTACCAGCGGATGTGGAACTACATGCACTCCAAGCAGCCCAGCGTGTTCGTCAAGAGCACAGAGGAGGGCATCGCCCGCGTCCTCAACTCCAAGTACGCCTTCTTGATGGAGAGCACCATGAACGAGTACCACCGCGGCCTCAACTGTAACCTCACCCAGATAGGAGGCCTGCTGGACACCAAGGGCTATGGCATCGGCATGCCACTGGGTAATACTGACACCACTACTGCCACCACTGCTGCCAAACAAACAAACAAACAAACAAACAAACAAACAAACAAAACTGGACATAGCAATATGAATCTGTACATCAAAACTTGAATGTTGATTAAGTCATCCATGGTGATCACTGCTTATAAGACACAAATTACAGAAGATACTAAAGTGAGACATTTAAGTAACTTTTTTAAAGTTATCAGTTATTAGACAGATATATTTTTTTAAGTTATGCGCCCAGGTTTTCTGTCTAACTTGTTAATCTTGCATTATGGAATGCCTGTCTTTGATAACATCTACCGAGGTTGAGTTTCTTTTCAAGACCCAGTTACTTGACATCTTAAAATAATAATAAAAAAAACACAACCAGAAGTAAGGGAGCAGCGTACAGGTGAGACTAGAGTAGTTCTTGTAGCCTCGGCGACCTCTGCGAGGAGCTTAGAGGGTGTGATGTGCAGTGGACTGGTGAACGGTGTGATAAAACAGATCCAGAAATTGTAGCAGAGAAATGGGCATAAACATCTAATTCCCTCAGTTACCAGCAGAAAAAAGACTAAAAATGTGTCACAGTTGGCAGAGGAAGAAACCCAGTATGAGATTAATTGTGTTAAAATAGATGGAGAGAAAATAGAAGTTGTGCTGATTGCCAGAGATTAGACCAGGAAAATATTTGTCCTGTGCATGCTTGATTTGATTCTTGACTTGATTGTAAGAGGTCTGCAAGTCCGTCAACTGTATGTAGTGAACCTGCAGCTAAGTGCGTTTCCACCCACCCACCCACCCACACACACACACACACACACACACACACCTCCTTTTTAGGCTAGACAGCAATCAGTGTTGTTTAACCACAGCAATGTCCTATCAGAAGAGCCGCAAAGTGTGAATGGAGGGAAGGAGAGAAAACGGAGGTAAAGAAAGGGAAACTAGACATGTGGAGGAATGGAGAGAGATAAAGCAGGGATGCAGCAGCATGGAGGACAGAAGCATGTGGTGGTGGAGAGGAGGGCTAGAGGGACTTAAGGTAGATCAAAAGCCGAGATGTTTAGATGTTTTGAAAATACTCCCGGGTTTCCTAGTCTGCTCTCTCCAGTCCATCCTTCTGTGCAGTTTGCTTTCTGACCAGCAGCTGTATTTTACTGGCTCTGGTTGTAATCTCACTCTTTATCTCTCAGTAATCCTCTCTTTATTCTCACAGTGAGATCACTCAGAGCCATCTTGAGACTGCAACTGCCACCTCTCCCTCTCCCTCTCCCTCTTTCTCTTTCTCCGTCGCTGCTCCTTTACTTCTGCTCTGCCCCTTTCTCATTAGGTCTGATTGTCCTCCTCCGACCTCCCTCGCCTCCTCTATGGCCTCTGTGCTGCATCTCCCCCTCCCCCCCGCTTGCTCTCATCCCTTTTTTCCTGTCATATGCCAGGCTCTCCGTTCAGAGATGAGATCACGCTGGCCATCCTCCAGCTGCAGGAGAATAACAGGCTGGAGATCCTGAAGAGGAGATGGTGGGAGGGAGGCCAGTGTCCCAAAGAGGAGGACCACCGTGCCAAGGGTCAGTCAACCGCAGCTCTCCGCCTCCTTTCCTCTCACTCTCTCTCTCTAATGTCTGCTGTAATAGTCTCCTCACTCTCTCCTACAGTCCAGCTAATGGCTAATGCCTAACCTAATGTCCTTGTGAAGGGTGCTTAGCACAATCTACTTCCCCAAATGTCTGCTGTTTGTCTCAGGTGGTGTGTAATGGGAATTTTATTAGATAGTGAGTGTGTGTGAGTTTGTGTGTGCCTGCTCACTTAAGAGTCTGTGCCTGCATAAATGACAACAATAATGAAAATGCGCCAGCGTGTGTCCGTTTGTATGCATGTATGACACAGGCTGTTGGGTGAGAAACCTATGTATTCTACAGAAATCCCTTGCTTTGCATGAAAGGAAAAACAAATCCGTGTGCAAATCTGTGCACTGTTTACAAATCTGTGCATACAGATTTGTTTGGGGCGTGCTCATGAAATAAAGTCACAACTCCCATCCAGATTGGATGAACACAGTACACAATATTTATAGATGTGTGCTGGAGTGGCCTTGCTTTTTGCTTTCCGGTTGTCCTTCTGAAAAATATGGCAACGGCTTGGAACAAAATGTCACTTTTTACTATAATGATCCATCAAAATTGGTCTCTGAATATAAATAGGATTTGCAGCCACTAAATTGTGCACTATTTTTAATCTGCAACGTAAACACAATTCTTCACAATGCTGATGAGCATGAGGATCAGCCTTGGTGCCCATGATTTGTGTAAAGGTCAGTGTGTGGATGCTGATAAGTCGCACCGCAATTCCTGCGTAGAGATGAACAGGAGGAGAAGAAATTGATGACCAAATGTGAGAGTAATATCAAATTTGTGAACTGGACTCTCGGATGTGTAAAATGTTCCCCCAAATACACAAACTGTAACCCATACCATACAGTTTAAACTGGAGGATGAAAAGCAGAAAATGCATATGCTGAAGTACATAAAGCACAAATTGGCATTAAATATCATTAAATCTAGATAATTTAGATTTACCAGGCTAAAGCTATATACCACAATCTGACTTTGAATACAGTACAAATTTACACTTAGGTTTTTTTTTCCATGCAACTCCAAGGGTATTCTGTAGTCTTCAAAAAAAAAAAAAAAACTTGTATTGGGGTAAAAAAACAACAACACAGCCTTTATTTTTGATATCAGAATATTGTTTAGCTCAGGTGATCTTAACTTAAAGTGTATTTCAGGAGATTTGTAGTCCCAGAATCATGATAGTTACTCAACCATGTAAGTTTTTAATTCATGACAGTTGTTCGTGTGTGTGTGTGTGTGTGTGTGTGTGTGTGTGTGTGTATTAACCTCTGCTGTGGCCCACTCTCAGGCCTGGGCATGGAGAACATAGGTGGTATCTTCGTGGTGCTGATCTGTGGCCTCATCATCGCTGTGTTTGTGGCCATCATGGAGTTTGTGTGGTCGACACGCCGCTCGGCAGAGACCGATGAGGTATGCCCCCATACCTGCCCTCGCCGACCCCACAGACACACCCCAGTAGGTTCCCATGGCAACCCGCCAACCCTTTTGCTTATTTTGGTGTGGTTTGTGTGTGCGTGTGTGTCTGTATGTCTGTGTGTGTGTGTGCGTTTTGCTTTTTGTTGCAGCTTCTGCCACCATTTGTATGCATTTTACTGTTTGTGTGTGTGCTATACTGTTGGGGGTTCCATGTGTTATGTGCATGGGAAATGAGAAGTGTTAAAGTACTCTGCCCTGTGCTGCCGTAGTGTCCGAAATGCAGTGCCACTTATACAACAAAGAGAATTTGCTTTTCGTTGCATGTCCTGTGTGTATCTGAGTCATTGTGCCCTTTTAGCGTCGGTGTATTGTGTAGTGTGTAGTGTGTAGTGTGTAGTGTAGTGACTGTGAGCTAATCTTGATGGTACTGATAAGCAATATTGAGACATGCCAATATTTGCTTGCATAAAAAAAAGTAGTGTGATCTTTTTCCTTGGCATTAAATGTCATGATGTATCTTCTTTTACATGCCTCACATGTACGCTGGTATTCTTCGTTTCCATTCTTGGATTACTTCTCCATCCATCTCACTGTGCGTCTTCCTCTCTCTCAATCTCACACTTCCTGTCATCACGCCATCAGTGTCTGTTCTCCGATAATGAATACTGTTTCTGTTTATGTGAGCACACAGTTTTCTTTTTATTATCATTATTTTAATGAGAATGTTGTTTGTCTGTAGTGGATGTATTTGTCATGTGTGCAAGTTAGTCATGCTGTTGGAATGAAGGAAGATAGTTTTCTTTGTTTAAGTACGTGCCTCACTCTGTGTGTGTGTGTGTGTGTATGTGTGTGTGTATATATATATGTGTGTATGTGTGTGTGTTTGAGAGAATGTGCACAGCTGTTGTGTGTATGAGTGTACCTCCGTTTATGTGCCTGAGGTTGCAGGCCTGCCTGTCCGTTCATACTGCATAGTGCCATTATGAAGTGCCCATTAACTAAACAACATTTTGGTGTTTTGTGTGTTTGGATTGTAATAACCCTCTCTGCTCCTTGGACATTCTCCCATCTCTATCCATCTCCACATCCTCCCTCCTCATTTCTGTTTTTGATACCATCCCTCCATTTGTTGGTCTCTGTCCCCTTCCTTCACCTCCTGCAACTGTCCCCTCTTTACCATGCCTTACTGTGTCTGTCTGTACCTGCCTTGTCCTTTTTTTCCTTTTCCTTTCTACTTTCTGGTCTTCTCTCTGCTCTTCTATCTATGTATTGCCCTCCCACTGTCTTGTTCTGCTGCCTGCCTACTTTGCTTCTGTGGCACCCCTCCTACCTTTGCCTCCTTCCCTTTCCCTCTTCTGTCCCTCCTCCTTTCCTCCCTCCCTGTTTTTTTTTAGGTGTCTGTCTGTCAGGAGATGCTCACCGAGTTCCGAAACGCCGTCTCCTGTAAGAAGAGCTCCCGCTCCCGCCGCCGTCGGCCTCTAAGCAGCTCAGCAGCCCTGCGTCACCCCGCCCGCATTGCTCTGGGGGCCCCGCGGCCCCTGCGCCTGGTCCGGGAGATGCGCCTCAGCAATGGCAAACTCTACAGTGGCGCTGGCCCTCTGACGGGCGGAGCCGGGTCAGGGGGAGGAGGTGGAGGAGGAGGAACAGGACCTTCCGATCTGGGCCCCGGACCCCAGCGGATCCTGGATGACCCACTGGGGGCCAACACTACCCCTCCTCCACCTGCCCCTACCCCTGTGATGCTGCCCTCTCGCAGCTGCACACATGTGAGGATCTGCCAGGAGTGCAGGAGGATCCAGAACCTCAGAGCGGGCACCAGTATAGGGTCAACCACCACAAGAATACCGCCTTCCTCAGCACCCCTGCCCCGGCTACCCCCGCCCCCGCCCCCATCCTCATCCAACACAGACAGTGAGGGTGGAGGGGGGCCAAGCCCCAGGAGGCTACACCACAGCCCCCCACCTCATACCCCAAGGCCTGTACCACCTCCACAGAGCAGCAACACCACAGACCTACTGGGTGACCAGGACTGAGACCAGAGGCACTGGGAGGGGTACAAGGGCCAGGAGAAGGGGGGCCACTAGTGCAGTCATGGGACATTTGAGCTGCTTAGAGAAACACTGCTTGTCTGCATAAATGGAATTTATACTGGAACGACGGACGGGAGATCAGGGAGAAATGGAGAGAAAATGTGTTGAACACGGGGAGGTCAGCCAATAGAAAATGAGATGACCTTTAGAGGGAGAATGAAGAATGAGGACTTTGTCTAGTGGAGCATGAGGCCTACAGTGACTGTATCTCCCCCACTGGATACAAACCCCACTGTGAGGTGGTCATCAGTTAAGTTCAGTTTTATTCTTAAGATGAATCCTACAGTATCTGTGCAAACCACACTGAAGAGCAGCTCGACGCGAGCAGAACAGAATGAGACTAACTAAACAGTCAAGAGGAAACACACCTGACCAACCAACCTGCTGCAGCGACTGGTTTCCACTGGCCTCCCTTCTCTCTCCTTACTTCCCTCTCCCTTCACCCTTAGATTTGAGTGGCCTGGTTTTGCTCCAGACAATTGTTTTGAGGCAAACAATCCCTCTCTATACCGAGTAGAAAGAAGCCTAGATGGAGGACGTACTCTGTCTGTATGTGATCTAAAACAGCAACTAAAAAGACTACCAGAGAGTTATTTCCTGTTGTTTTTTTGTTGTCTTTCTTGTTTTGTTACCATTGTTCTAAGTGGGAATTACAGAGTTAAATAAGGACTATTTGTGACAAATATGGTGGATTATAACATACTAAGGAAACCTGACCAAGGCTAATTGTGTGGACGAGTTTTGTGTCCCTCCCTGTTCTCCATAGCTGCTTTTGTGATGGCATTAAGGAAGATGGATAGAATGACGTGAAGACACACACACACATCATAATGCAAACTGTAGCAGAGGAAATTTTAACAGTCTGCCTTTACTTATTGCGTATGTGTGTGTGTGCGTGCGTGTATGTGAATGTATTTATATATGTGTGTTTCCTGTATGTCCTTCAGTAAGTGAGAAGAACCGTATACACAGTGCACCATTAGCAATGTATGATAATCGAGCAACGCAGTGGGAGAGAGAGTGAGAGGCTTTGAAATGTGAAATTAATGTTCCTCGTTATCCTTGGTAACACTTGCCAAGCCTTTACTTCTTTTTTACCTCTGTTCACACAGCATAAAAGTGATAGAGAGACAGGGTGAGGGAGAGCTACAGAGAGGCAGATAGAGAGACACGGGAAGAAAGGAGATAGGAGGCAGCAAGTGAAAAGGACACCACTGTATTTGAATGACAAAACCCTAATTGAGCTACTTCCATTATTAGATCTGTCCTGATCTGGTAATTCTGGGCATCTTTTAAGGGGCTTGCTTCTGTGCCAGCAGGCTATAGCTGCAGCTTCGTCCCTTCTCTCTGTTGAACAGACAGACTTGGCTGTCCACAGCAGAGGCTGCTGCCAGGGTGATAGACTCAACACAGCCTCAACACAGCCTTGTCAATACTGTCTCAAGCTTTTGATTTCCTAATTACTCCCCTCAGTGACTGGGGACTGGTTTGGAGGGGGGGTGAACATAAGAAAACATGCTGATAGAAATGGATTTTGATGAATTTACAGGATTTGCACTCAGGCGGAGAGGGGAATCTGGTTGCTTTTAATGATGTTCTTAGTGTTATAACTCTGCTCTTGTATGACGCCCAAGGTTTTTTAAAAAAAAATTATAGCCACATTATTGGTCATGCTGCTTAATAATCCCTTGAAGGTGTATGAACATTGTTGTCTGGGCTAACCGAATTATGTCATTTGTTAATATTTGCAAACATGATGATATTCTGTATGTTAAATGTGGCCATTCGCCCAGGGTGCCCACGAGATTTGCATTATAAATTCATGTCTTTTGCAGTGAAAAATATTTGTTGACACTATTGTGCTCCAGATAATGAATGATAGCATTGTTCAGACACATTATGCTATTCCTTGAAATGATTGCTGTCAGCAGAATTGGGCCTGGATTTGATGTGTCTCTTTCTCTCTGTTTACTTCTGCTTTGTGTTGAGAATGCTGGCACTGCAACTGAAGTCAGCCCACTCCACAAGTAGGCACAGCACACACACACACACACACACACACACACACACACAGAGAGAGAGAGAGAGAGAGAGAGAGAGACATGCACACACACTGACACAGACACATACAGTATATACAGACAGGAACCCAAAATGAGAATGGCCCCCGACGTCTTTATTTCCTGTTCAGTTCTTGTCTAAAAGCTGTAAATCCACTGGTTGTTTTCAAAATTGTCTTTTTTTTACCCCCCCTTCGTCTTCTCTGCTTCATTCTGTAAATGATTTCACCAAACTTGATAGGTGTAAGCACCACATGAATGCATTATGTGGATATCTATCAAGAGCTTTAAATCATCAGCTAACAGTTTTAATTAGCTGCAGTGAAGACGATATTGTTCAATGGGAATATGAGGGGATGGATGACCCGAAAATGCTGGAATTTTGCTGGTATGAATGTTAAGGGGAAGGGAGGGCCACAAAACAAATCAAATGGGGTGCCTGTCACCGGTCACTCCACAAAACAAACATTTTTGTTTACTTTTATGTTCTTTTCTTTGGTATTTTTTCATATTTCTATATTAGTGCTAAATGGATTATTAAAATGATGATGAATATTATGATTAAATTGTTATTATTATTCTTATTGAAGAGCAAGAGGTTCTATAGTGTGTTTGTGTGGTGAAAGGAGGGATAGGAGGTGCTGGAATGGAGGTGCGGTAATGCTCTTCATAGACATCACCCTGTTGTTCGAACCTATAGACACACAAACTCCATTTGGAATAAAAAATATTCAAACAATCCCAGAGTGGCATTGTGTCTGTGCTGTTCAGGTGAAAATTTAGCTGTATTTCTGTCCTCATGTCTGCTATTAATGTCGTATTTGAATGTCAAGATTTTCATGATGCATTTTCAGCCAGCGTTTGTCTTAATTTTCTGTATTTTCCTGCTGTGACGGTTTCCTACGCTGCATGACAAAAGACCACAGATTTGAAGGGCCCGTGTGAACAAGTAGAAAACTTTACTGATCAGCAGTCGCCACAAGCAGAGACATCTGCTCTCAAACGTCTAGAAATGAAGCACAGAGCTGCCCGCTGCCATTTCTACAGCATCTACCTCCTAGCCTCCTAGCATGACCTGCCTAATGACATTTCACTCGTTGCAAGACAGTTTGTTCAAGCACGGGCTTTTAGAGGAAATCACACCGGCTTGTTACCACACAAAAACTGTAATTTGAAATTCAAACCTCTAATTCTAAATAGCAAAAGGCTAATAATATTCTTGCACCGGCTCTTGACAGAACAGCGTCAGTGTAACCTGAGTAGAAATAGTACTTATGCAGAAATAGCACGTGCACGCTGTTGGGTAACGCAGTACGTTGAGACAGCAGCTGCTGCAAAGTGCCATCGTTTAGCGATGAGCTAGATTTTCAAAGTATTGTGTCATTTCCCTTTGAAAGGATTGTGACATTAACATAGGCAATGTTACACCTGAGAAACTCGCAGCAGAAAGAGGATTGGGCAAGAAGAGTTGCTACAGCTATCAGTATCTGTGCTGTTAGAATACACACACACACACACACACACACACACACACACACACACACACACACAATATCACAATCAATCCTTCTGTTTAGCTTAAAATTGACTTTTCTCACTACAGTCGATGACAAAGAGCTTCATCATCACCTCAACATACATCCCTCGCTCTCATTTGGGGCGCTTATGACCCACTACCACCTTGGAGTATATCACATCATCAGCATGTGTGGCCTCTGTGTGATTGTCTTTGGCTGCAGGAGTTTTGTTTCGGCTCCTGGACGGCTTGAAATTGATGTCAGAGTAGACCAGGCTCTTCAGATTGAGTGTGTGTGACAGAGAGAGAGGAAGAAAGAAATATACAGAGAGAGGGAGAGAGAGAGAAATTAGATAGAGGCTAAAGTGCTCAGTTACATCATCATTAGTGTCATCACATTGTCTGGTCAAAACAACTGCATGTCCACTCTGCTATTTGTGGCACAACAACGGCATTACAAAGTTCATTAACTGAAATTCCCTCAGCTGAAATTGAAAACCCCCAAAACCCATCCTGAAAATAAAATGAGCTGCATCAGCTGTGGCAACATGCTGCGGCTGATATTAACCCACCTGCTCGGTTGCCGGTGTCATGGTGTCATCCACTGCGAGGCCACCTGTGTCTGAAAACAGATCAGCTTTAGGCAGAGGGAAGTGAAATAAAACTTAAATAATATTCAGCTGGTCTAAAATAGAGGGAAGAGGAACTTGCTCACCAATGAAGACGGTGTGGTTGACCAATCCCTTATGTCTGCGTAAAGAAATCGGCAGCACGACAGGATGGTTAGTTCTTCTGTTCCTCTTTTGGGACTACATACGGCTGAGGTCAGTTTCCAAAACAAGAAACCTTTATGATTTAAAACCTTTATATGAAAGCATATATCTTATCTTGAATCAAATAACTGAGAATGAGTACTCTGTCACCCAACAAATGTTAGTTTCATGTTGAATTTTGAATGTACTGACTATAAAGTGGGACATCATCAAACATATAAGCATCATTTACTTCGATGTACCAGTCGTATCTCCTGTGCTCCAGTGCTGCCGATTACTGGAGGAGATTGCTTTCAAACACCACATTGCTATGCAGAATACACATCGGACAAATGCACACACACACACACACACACACACACACATATACACAAACACGCAGTACACACACCTCTGTCTGATGATGATGAGGTAAGCTGTGGCCACCACGATGACCAATAGCAGCAACACAGCAATCACTATGCCAGCAACCACCCCTGGTGATAACGGCTTCTGGTCTGGGAGAAGAAGCGTGACTGTGATTACCTGCAGAACTGCAAAATCACCTCCAGGCAAGATCTGTCAACGTCTATTTCCAAAGCAATCATGTGCGCTGAATAAGTGATAGATCATTTTAATAATGTCCATGATGTTTGATGTGATCCCAGTCATTTGATACAAGAATCACTTTACTCAATAAATCACTAAGTTCAGTAGTTACATAGCACATAGCACAATCCCACTTATTTGATGAGAATCAGACTTTTGCTATCCGCCAGTTTCAGTTAATGGGCAGGAGTTTGTCGTGGTGGCACAGAGATGTATAGACAACACACAGCAAAGTTTCCAGTGTTAATAGCCTGTGTTTTTCAGTGGCAGTTTTACTGACTTGACAAGTGTTGACTGGGGTGTTGTTTGTCCACTCAGAGTTGATTTGGCTCTGGGGTGGGTGTTCAAAACCGACTAAACGCTGTGTTAAATTGACTGTGACGGGCGTAGACTGGCAGAGTGTTGATTTTTCCATCCGGGGTTGAACAAACTCACAATTTTCCTATGATATTAGCACACAGGAACAGAGGCATATGCAACTTAAGCTGCGCCTGACGTTGACTTGGGATCATGTTCATTTGGAAAATCATCAGGTCGTCATGTTAAAATGGCCATAGCCTCACCTCGAACGATCAGTTGGGTGGTTTTGTCAAATGACCCACAGGGGAAGGTCGCCACACTGCATTGATACAGCCCTCCATCAGCGGTTTGCACGTCTCTTATGACCAAAGACTGATCATATTTGGGGCCTCCTGCAAAAGACACCCTCTCCTTTAAGGTGCTGTTAAAAATATTGACTGATTCGATGTTAGAAACGATGATGGGTATTTTCTTTCCTTCTGGTAGCAGCAGGTCTCACTGGGCTTGACTAACACCAGAGTCTGCTGGGCCTTTGATAAACTGGCATGTCAGGGTAACATCATCCCCAACGTATCCAGTCACCTCAGGCCAGATTCTGATTTCTTGTGCCTCAAAAACTGCAAAAAACAACAACAAAAAAGAGGACACGCTGGTAAAAGGAAAAGGCAGACAGTAATGGAAAAGAAGAAGAGTCCATGAAAAAGCCCATTCAACTCCCCTCGCACTGATTCAGTCCTGCACTGGGACTTCCTGTCAAAAATGTGTTTCACTGGGCTCTTTGTCATCGGATAACATTCTCTGGAAAGCAAAAGTGAATGGGAGACTGCCTATGGGAATTTTTCAGTTTTACTTGTACATTTCACAGCCACAGCAGCCATAGTTCAAACATATATAATAGCTGCAAATAGTTTAGAGCATAATGTGTGTACAAAGTTCGGAGACAGCTAGAAGAACAATGTGTTTGCTGCCTGCAAATAATTATTTATAGAAAGATTTTACAATTAAATCCTATTTTTTTTTTTTTTTTTTTTAAGCTAAGCTCAAAAACATGAAGAAGGCTCTGCCCAAAGCATTGGTGAAATAAAGGAAGCATTTTGACTGATATTACCTGGCAAAACAAAAACAAACAAGCAAAAATCATGGTTTATAGAAATGAGGACAATTTTGCAAATGAATGGTTACACTTCATAATTATGATCATTAATAAGTCACTTACTGGACACTTATTAGTTAATGATGAACAAATCATGAACAAAACATTAATTTATCTTTGTAAATGATTAGTTAATACAATATTAACATCACAAATATGTTGTCAGTTCAAATGATTCATCAGTTATGACACAAATGATGAAATATTCATGAACAAATCATTAATAAATATTTAACCAATGAATTTCTGAGACATAGTATGAATGGGGTCTGTTCAAAATCTGTTCTAAATAATGTGAAAATGTGTTACTGAATAATTTATAAATGTTTTTCCATCCCTTGATCTAAAGTGTAAACAGTTCATCATACTACAGACATTATCAGATGTATGATCAGTTGATTACACAATGCCATGATTGATCAGTCATTTGTAGATCACTTACAACATATTGGTGATGTTAACATAGTATTAACTAATCATTTACAAATGTGTATTAATGTTTTGTTCATCATTTGTTCATCATTAACTGATGTCGTATAAATGACTTACTTATGATTATTATAAAGTGTTATCAACAAAGAAGATAACCAATAAATCTCCACTGTAAAAAGCCTTTTAAAAAGTGTCTTACCTGAGGATAAAGTGATGTAAATCAATGCCAGCAATAAGAGAGACAGTCTGCCACAAGTCTCCATTCAAAACAATGTCTGGTTTTTGTCAAGCTGCAACAATTCTCATATACTGAAAATGTGCTCAGATGATCACTCTGCTAATTAAAACCTAAGAAGAACCAGTATTTCCCAACACTCGCAGACACCACACTGTATGTTTATCTTATCTTTAAATAAAGAGCTTATTCAAGAAGGAGAAGTGACTATTGCTGTGACAGAGGAACAAACATGACTTCATCATCCCTCCTGAGTTCTGCTGCAGCTGAAAACGATGCCAAAAGGTCACTTAAAATATAACTCATACTTCTAAGCTGGCAGGGCTTTCGGCCTAGATCTGACAAGCACCTCTTCGAGCAGCAGCCTGCACGATTTCTGATGCTGTTTGCTCCTCCCTGCAGCCCGTAACCACCAGTACAACACTGACCTCCTGTGGTCAAATAATGGTTGGTGTCTCACTGAAAAAAAAATGTGTCTGGTGAAAGTGGATGATTGCTTTGGAAAGATGTAATAGGCTAAGATTTACACAATTTGACAAATGCACTAAATGTAAATAACCAACAAATAAGGTTTGAAAATTAGGCATATTAGTTGGTATTTTAGGTCTACTGTATGTGCATCGTGACATGTTCCTGTGTAACATGCTGTCTGAGACGCCATGAAAAAGCAGAACATAACTATGACACAGAGGTCTGCAAACAATAACTTCAAGAAAAAGAGGAAGTGAAGCCTGGAAAGTTTGAAAATCTCTAAATCAATCAAAAGTTATGCTCACGTCTGGCTATCATTACATGCTGCAGCATCATGGATGAAATTATTTTTATTTTTATAGGATATTCCATTTAATTTGTTCGGATTTATTATGGGATACTGCAGCAGGTAGACATGGGCAGGCTACACTCTTTTATAACTAGAGCTAAAAAAAAAAAAAAGTGTAGGCATGCATAATCATGACACGAGCTCATTCTCATCCAAATAAGATCCTCTGCTCATGGTTTTGCCATTGATACACAGATGTAAAAACTGCATCAACAGCGAAGGGGAAGTCAGCTGCTGCATGCAAAGTCACTCCTCCCAGCAAGGAAACGTTACACACACCCCATGTAGTATGAGCTAAATTCCTTTCCATGGTGCCTCAGAAAAACCTGGCTCTACACCAACATATTTTCATGACACTTGAATCAGATCAGGTGTGCAACAGTTAAGTTGCAGAAAACACATATGACAGGTTTGGCTCTCAGTTGAGAAACAACCTCCTATAAATTCAATTATTTTACATATTATAAACATAAATAATTTCTGTATTATATGATATTGTGATTTAAACTGCCTTATTAGTCATTCTCTGGTATTTTATTAATTAGTTCAGTGCCAGATGGGTACTGGTCTTATCTGTGAGTCTGTGAATTTCCAAGTGCATCAACCATAAGTTTCCATTGCACACTGCTTTTAAGTTTTACAAGCTGCAGAAATTGGCATAAATTATAGAGCTGAGAAACTGATATAATTTTGAAACAAAGCACAAAGCATGTTCCTAATAAGCTTGTAAAAGGGACACTACTCAAACAGTGTGATTGATTTGATTGATTTGAATTTGTGTTTTAAAGGCCAAGTTAATGATTCTGCTGTGAGGATTTAAGACCATACTGAAGTTGGCTATCTGTAAAGACATACCAGGGTGGAGGTACGTTTCACTCCAGTTAATGTGAGTGAGAAGCATTTTATTTATTTATTTATTTATTTTTGTGCGTATACACATTTTGAGTATTGTAACAACATTTCAAACCACATCCGTAACAGAGGACACATTTTGCTGGTGCTCAGTGAGCATCAGAAACTGGACACTTATACAAAGACCGTGGAGTAATACTTAATCGGACTTTGTTTTGTTTAGGAACTTCATTTTGAAATGTCTATTTTTTCTCTTTTTTTCTCTGGCACAAAGGTGGGAAGTAACAGAGTACAAATTCTTTGTTACTGTACTTAAGCAGACTTTTCAGGTATTTGTACTTAACTTGAGTATTTATTTTCCTGATAACTTTTTACTTTTACTCCTCACATTTTAACACAAATATCTGTGTTTTCTTCTGCTTACATTTTTAAAACAGACTTGCTAGTTTTAATGCATTCAAGGGGAATCGATTATTGATTATTTCTGTTTTGCATTGTGTACCTTCCCAACATCAAGACCAGTTTCAGCTGTTTAGGTTTATAATGATCTCGGCATGTGCTGTGATCAATGAAAAATTATCTAATGTTTATCGAGAAACAGCTACCTTCTTCTAATTCTCTCTCTCTCTCTCTCTCTCTCACACACACACACACACACACACACATGGACACAAACATCAGGTCATCACAATTAGGAACATTTAACATCATCTACAAATTTTTATTTAATATGAACAACACTAGTGACACAGTGTAATAATGCGGGAGATAAGGCAACATTAAAGGATGAAACAATAAGGCACCTGAATCCCCACTAATATTACCAGTTAATGCAAACTCAGTGTAATGAATACAATCTGTGAAGAGCGAAATTACTCTTTTGTGCCTACTAAGTTTATTAGGAGCAGGGAAAACACATAAAACGTCAAGGTACTGCATTACTGTGATTATAAATAAGTGTAATATACTGGGAGGGAAAATAATAAAAAGGTAATAAAAAGAAAATTTCGATAGACAAAACATTTTACTGAACCATCTTTAAACAGTCGATGATGCACCACTCAAATAATTGCCAACCCAAATCTAACAAACTATTACCCCAACTCTGTGCACTGCACATCTTTAAATTTGGCTAAACCACTAGATTTTGTCTCTGAATACACGTGCATATCGATATAACAATCAATATGCCTGACACAACGAGGTATTCAGAATTGTACAACCCAAACTGTTATGATAGCTCAGTTTTCACTAAAACATACATTACTTAATATTTTAATTTAATTATATAAGATTATTATATATTAATTTTATAATAGAAACTGTATGCATCATAAGAATAAAATGCCAAAAATATGGAAAGTATTATGAAAAGTGTAAGAAGACAAATTTCAGCTTCTGAGCTCAGTAGACTTAAAGCATAGAAAATATGCAAGTCAGTCAGGACATGGATTACTTATAAGACTGAACAGGCATTTAATTACTAATCCGTCTGGTTTACAGTCAATCCATTCCTCACGGTTTTTCCATCTTTCTTGCATTCGGTCCTCGTCATCGATACAAAGTTGCATCGATAAATGAGATAAATGAGTGCTCTCCGTTTATGGAGTGATGTTCGACATCTTCTTCTCATCTTGAGGCTTGTTTACGATCTGTTATTTATGTGATGTGAATATAAAACGAGGATGTCAGACAGAGAGAGACAGACAGAGAGAAATTCATTATCATGCACTAACGATGGATTATTGCCTCTGGTGGAGCACACAAGAGCTTTATGGAACACAAAATAAATGGTGCAGTTTTTCATTCTAGCTGTCCAGCTACATAAAAGTTAAAAAATGACACAAAAACTGTGACTTACTCGATTCTGGAGAAATAATGACCCCCTGCCTGGGAAAGACAATAAAATACACCAAGACTATTAATGTACAGTGCACTGATACTGGTGTGATTATTACATGTAATACTAAGTAATATGTTATTTTAAATATTCTAACTTTAGATCATTTATTAATTTATAAATTTATAATACAATGAGATAATACTTACAGCTGTGTTCATGTCTGGTGTGTGCCCTTTGCTATTCTGCTGAAAATAGTGAAAGACGTAAATAATTAGATTATCTCACAGTCGTTGTGTGGTGCAGCTCAACATAACCACAATTTCCAATTAATAATGAGCAAGCCATGAAGTGAATCCTCACCCTTTTCACGACTTCATAAATAGGAGCATCCCTTGGAACTGTGTGTTTGGGTGTTTAAGAGAATGAGAGAGAGTTAAAATGCACAGTCTTTGAAAGGGAAAACACACATTTTTCCACAACACTACTGTAGTAATGCTCAGCTTTTCTTTGCCCTGACCTGCTGTGCGAGGAGGGGCTTCTGGCGGCCTTTGGGGAACTTTGACTGGTGGTCTTGGGGCAGGAACGGGCGCCTCCGGGTCCTCCACTTGCATTTGGTGGAGTGTGTTGCTGGGCGCAGGTCGTCCAGAGTTTCTCCTGTCTGTAGCAGCTCAGAAATGGACAGGCACCTCATACTATACTGTGCTGTGTACCATCAAATGAACCCCCAGATGAAGAGGCACATGTTTTGTTATCGTAGGAAAATCACTCTACATACTGAAGTGATTTAGACCGCAAGTAGCCTACAGTGTGCCAGCTTCTGGGACCAAATCAAATGGTTCTTTGTCTGATGTCTTCAAATAAAATGAGCTACAGAAAGCTGGCTCTGGCATGATCTTCTTTTTATCCTAAAACCAGGATATAATACCATCAAGTGTACTTTACAGGAGAGTGAACTAAAACTGCTATCAGTTCCTCTGCATCATACATCAGATGTCACCAAACATCAAGCATATGGTGCAATATCATCTGAATACAAAACACAAAGTTCCAGTGGTTGGTACACTTGCTCATCCAGTTTCATACATTTGTGAACAAAGTTTTGGTAATTAATGGTTTGACATCAGAAATATGAGCAATTAAACTTTTTTTGTGAAGAAAAGAGCACTTTTAGGAAATTGTGGTAATTAATGGTTTGATCTAAGAAATATGAGGCTTTTTTGTGAGGAAAAGAGCACTTTATTCAAGCTTACCATTTGCCGATTTGACTGGAGGTTTGTTCCTAAACAATGAAAAGCAAAAATTTTCCTGCTTGAGTTGTCAGTGGTTTCAGACTCTGGTAATATACACTGGCAAAACATTGGATTTTCTCAGGTTTACCTTCCAAAAACACATCGCTACTGAAATGAACAAGATCCTCTTTGGCGAATGAACACTAAATCAAGACCAGCGTTATATCCATAAGTATCTTGTAATGTCTAGATATCTATAGAGAGCGTTACTTTATCTTGAGGTGTGTTATCAAACGTACCGTCGATGAATCAAGAAGTAGTAGAGAAGTGAGACAGCCAACAAAACCACGACTGAAGTGACAGCAACAGCTATTCCCGCAGCTGCTCCAGGACTTAGTGCTGGAGGAGGGCTGAACGTTTTCTCTGCACACACACACACACACACACACACACACACAAAAACATTTCTTATCATCACATATTTCTTTCAATAACTGATTTCATACATTGAGCCTCCTGCTATCTCCACAATACAAAGGCCAAAAGTGGTTTTAAAAATGTTCTGACTGTGTGTGTGTAATTATTTTATTTTATTTTATTTTATTAACCACTCCTTACATTGAATTGCTATTTTAATCAAAAACCAGTTAAGTATAATAAATGAGTTTTACAGTGACATTACCTTGTGGACCAGGGTAAGACAGATATGTCGGTTTTCTTATATGTTGGCCAATTATTAAATATTGGTTACTGGCCATGACAATTAATTATGATAATTGGTCTGATGATCTTTTTGTTAATGAATCATCCATTTAAAATCAGAAATGTAGCCTGGAGTGGCAGGATACCATTCAGTCATGTGGTAAGGCACTCTGCATTAAAGAGCTGCTAACACTGTGTACTTGAAATAATTTTATGAATGTGGGTTTCAGTGGAGAGTCCTAGTTACATGATGGTGCTGTTTTTAAGATTTTTCCATCCTGCTGAGAATAAGCTGTGAGGGAAACACTGAGTCACTGGATTTTTTTGGCATGAAAATGGCTGATGAACTGAATTCTGGCACAAAGTCCACACGGTCAGCAGCAACTATCTCAAGGTATCTGTTTCCGCATTCAAAAGCTCATATCTGCACAGCGCTTGAGTGGACATAGACATGCTGTATTATCATAAATCACAATCACTGCCTTTCATTTTCTACTATAATTAAGGAGGAAGGATAAGACAATACCTTTTATCTCCAGGTAGTGGATGGCCTCAGCTCGTAAATTTGTCAAAGAGTTGAAGACTGTGCAGCTGTAGTTCCCACTGTGGTTGTAGTTCGTCCTCCCTATAATATATCCAGCTTCATGCACACCTGTATCCTCATTATTGAAGAGCCAGGTGAAGGGAAGAAGAGGATGTGTCGCAGCAGAGCAGTACAGGACAATGGAGGAGTCCTCTTCAGCTGTGGCCGGCCCCACTATGGCCACTTCATTGGGTCCATCTGAAAGAACAGAGTTTCCAAAATGACTGAAACAACATAAATACATTTCAAAGGATTTTTTTTTTTCAAATCCTTGGAGGACAAAATCCTAACATTTTTACAGACTGAACCCTCCATGGCAGTTTTTTTTTTTTTTTTTTTAAAGTGGACTTCCAGGAATCTTTGAGTGTCTTCCATGGGGTCCTCGGCAAAATCAGGAATAGTTTAATTTCACTATAACTTCAGTCACTAGAAAGTGTTGGTGTAAAATTTTTACTGTTTTACTTTCACCTGTTTGAATCTGATTGCCAATGTTTAAGTATCACATCTAAACAACACTGAAAAAAAAAATAATAATAAAAATAAAAATATATATATATATATATGTTTCAAGGTCACCAGGGCAACGTCACTTTAAATGAGGGTCTGCGGTTTGGAGAGTGAAAAAGTTTCAAAACCATTGTCCTACACTATATTTTAAAGGTACTGTATGATGAGTTCTTAATCAGTAGAAACGTACACGTAGCTTGAAATGACATGAAAACACACGTAACATTATTGTTCACCATGATGGAAAGTTTCCACATTTTGGCCATACCTGAACTAATACGACACACAGTAACTTGTAGTATTTAAAAAACAAAAACAAAAAAAAAAAAACAAGAATTAAATACACATAAAAGGAAATGGACACATACTAAAATTAAAACCCTGGAGTACTAAGGGCTGTAAGAAATCATTGTCCATAGTCCAGTCCAGTTCATAAAGGCGATCACACTGGGTATAAAGCACTTCATATGAAACTCCCTTGTTGCCTTTGGCATCCTAGAGACAGGGTTACTGTTCAAAGTGGGTAAACAAGGTGTGTGAGTCATCTTTACAACAGACTGGGGACAATGGTGTGCAGGACATTCAGTCTAGTTGGTGTGCTGTGGTTTTGTTCTTGCAGCTGAGATGCCCGCACCAGGATGTGATGTTGTGTGTGAGAACACTCTCAATTGATAAGGTGTAAACAAACTGAAGGACAGCTGTAGCACAGGGTCAGCAGCAGAGCGCCGACCACAAGATGCTGAACAAGCCGTAGCAACACTGCATATGGATTTTACCACATGTGCTGAAACAGCCCACGTTCAGAGGGAGCACAGCCATAATTACAGCAAAGACAGAGATGATGTGTGTGTGCTCAAGAGGTACTGCAACCATACAGCTATCAATTCATAGTGGCGTACTGCATGTCATGCAAACAATCAAGAGTCAGAGACTTAGGGCTCTATTTTCGCAGACCAGGCGAGGCGGAGGCGCAGCGCAGCTGCGCTGCGCCAACTGGGAGTGGCCAAGTGGATTTTGCTATTTTGGCACGCCGTGCGCCTTGGCGCAACTACTGCGCCGTTCCTCCTACCGGCGCAAGGGAGGAGAGAAGGCGTGGAGTGGGTTTGACACAGCCGATTCACTTTAAACCAATCAAATGAGCCCCTGTCCTCACCTTTAAAATGCGCTGCGCGAAGGCGTAATGAACGTTCACACAACTGACATGGAGAAAGAGAGCAGCCGCGACACACACGCAGTGAGGCCAGTCTTGGCTGCTGGAATGTCGCTGGAGCTACCTGCCATCCATCTGTCCATCCATCTATCCATCAATGCATCTATCCTTAAATTCGTCTTCCTGAGTCCCCTGTCTTTCCATTACCTGCCTGCCTCGCATCTCTCTTTTTCCAGCTCTGTCACCGTCTGTTAAAGTTATTGATTTTTACAAGCAAATATAAATTTAACATTTTTAATTTTTTTTTTTTTTAATGAATGTTTTTACCTCAAAGGATAATCCTCGCAGTATTCATATAAATACATGTTTGTTTTGCAACTTTTGACTCCCATCACTTACTGATGCAATGACATAATAGAGATTAAAACAAAATCCGGTTCATGAAAGCTTTTACATTTGCTGTTCTAAACGCCCAGAGTCTGGCAAGGAACCGATGCATTTTACATTTTCAATATGTGTGGAATCAGGGTTTCCCCTAGAAAAAAAATTGGCACCGGACAATGTGACCGGCAGGTTTTCAATTTACCGGACAAATGTTTGAAATTCCGGTCAAATATTATCAGAATTTATTGAGCTTAAAAATATATGCAGGCTACATAAGAATGACATCAAGGCATGTCAATTTATAGCGTAATATTTTTATTGAAAAGTAGGCTATATCAAATAAAATTAGTGCCGTCAATTGACTCAAGTGCGTAACGTCTAAAATGAATAAATAAATAAATAAATACATAAATAAATATTGCACAAGCCTGTGCTCTTTTAACATGAACGTTGCATACAATTGCAACTACAATTTGCAAACAAAAAAACTGGCTCATACCATTTTAATAACGCGGCGTGCTGCCAACTTGAAATCAAATAGATGCAATAAAAACTAAATTCAGCAGCTGAATTAAAATCGAAAGTCTCAAGTGTCTCTCCGCAACTTGCAATACGCATCAGTCTTGTGACCTTGTTCTCCCCCAGGCAACTTTGCTGCGCTGTTTTGATCCGGTTCTGCAGAGAAAAACCTCTCTCTCTCTCTCTCTCTCTCTGGTACATTGGAGACAGGGATCACGCAGGCTATTTTTTTTTTTTTTAAAATAAATAAATAAATAAATAAAATTACGTGAAAATTGACTGTTTTAATAAAATTCAAATCGTGCTTAGAGGGAATATTTTCACCGGGCATTTAAAAATTACCGGACTTTGGCAGATTTTACCAGTCAAAGTCCGGTGATTACCGGATAACGGAAACCCAGTGTGGAATATTTATATATATGGAAGAAGAACTGTGTAGTTAACACGAGCAGCGCCAGACACCATGGGCTCTAGTTTCCCGGCGCAGCGCAGGGTGGCGCAGTGAGGCGCACCCCGCGCAGAGCTAGTTTCGACCAGCGCAACGCGCGAGGCGAACGGTTTCCAAGTTTCGCAGACGGATCTGCGCCGAGATGGGAGTGGCGGCGCAGCAGGGGGAGGTGTCAACAGATTCAGCTTGGCGCAGTGACAGTTTCGTGCCAAAAGGCTTCGCCGAGGTGCGCCAAAAGCTTGCCTCCTGAAACCACGTCTACTTTCGGCGCAAGGCGCAGCGTGGCTGGCGCAGTGGAAGTTTGGCTGACAGGCGGGCAGTGCGCACACGTCACCACAACCTCACAGGCAGGTTTCCAGAATGTCAGGCACATTAACAATGCAATAAATACCCACAGAAACCACTATTCAATGCTACTATCTCAGTCAGCACATAAACGTCTCCATATCGACTGTGCCGTCACAACTGATGTCAGATCAAAGGAGATTGGCACCGTTTGGCGTAATGGAAACCCAACCTGATCACCTGTCAGTCAAACAATGTGTCCAGTACGGTGATGTCTTTTTTCCAGTTATGGTGTCTGGAGCTGCTCCTGTTAACTACACAGTTTTTCTTCCATATATATTTAAATATTCCACTCTGGGTTTTCGTTATCCGGTAATCACCGGACTATGACTGGTAAAATCTGCCAAAGTCCGGTAATTTTTAAATGTCCGGTGAAAATATTCACAATTTGAATTTTATTAAAACAGTCAATTTCCACGTAATTTTATTTGTAATTTTAAAAAAAAATAGACTGCGTGATCCCTGTCTCCGGTGTACCAGAGGGAGAGAGAGGGTTTTTTTCTGCAGAACCGGATCAAAACAGCGCAGCAAAGTCGCCTGGGGCAGAACAAGGTCACAAGACTGATGCGCATTGCAAGTTGCGGAGAGACACTTGAGACTTTCGATTTTAATTCAGCTGCTGAATTAAGTTTTTATTGCATCTATTTGATTTCAAGTTGGCAGCACGCCGCGTTATTAAAATGATATGAGCCCGTTTTTTTGTTTGCAAATTGTAGTTGCAATTGTATGCAACGTTCATGTTAAAAGAGCACAGGCTTGTGCAATATTTATTTATTTATTTTAGACGTTACGCACGTGAGTCAATTGACGGCACTAATTTAATTTGATACAGCCTGCTTTTCAATAAAAAGATTACGCTATAAATTGACATGCCTTGATATCATTCTTATATAGCCTGCATATAATTTTAAGCTCAGTAAATTCAGATAATATTTGACCAGAATTTCAAACATTTGTCCGGTAAATTGAAAACCTGCCGGTCACGTTGTCCGGTGCCAATTTTTTCTAACGGAATCCCTGATTTGCCCTGCGATGGACTGGCGACCTGTCCAGGGTGTTTCCTTGCCTTCGCCCTATGAGCGCTGGGATAGGCTCCACCACCCCCCCGCGACCCTAGTGAGGATAAGCGGTTTAGAAGATGAATGAATGAATGAAACCCTGATTCCACACATATCGAAAATGTAAAATGCATAGGTTCCTTGCCAGACACCGGGCGTTTAGAACAGCGAATGTAAAAGCTTTCATGAACCGGATTTTGTTTTAATCTCTAGTGTGTTGTTGCATCAGTAAGTGATGGAGTCGAAAGTTGCAAAACAAACATGTAGGCTATTTATATGAATATGGCGAGGATTATCCTTTGAGGTAAAAACATGCATTAAAAATGGGGGCTTCACAGTAAAATTTTTATTTGCTCGTAAAAATCAATAACTTTAACAGACGGTGACAGAGCTGGAAAAAAAAGAGATGCGAGGCAGGCAGGTAATGGAAAGACAGGGGACTCAGGAATTTAAGGATAGATGCATGGATGGATGGATGGGTGGTTAGATGGATGGGTGGACAGATGGATGGCAGGTAGCTCCAGCAACATTGCAGCAGCCAAGACTGGCCTCAGTGCGTGTGTGATGCGGCTGCTCTCTTCGTCCATGTCAAATGTGTAGACTACCACTACGCCTTCGCGCAGCGCATTTTAAAGGCGAGGACAGGGGCTCATTTGATTGGTTTAAAGTGAATCGGCTGTGTCAAACCCACACCACGCCTTCTCTCCTCCCTTGCTCCGGTAGGAGGAACGGCGCACTAGATGCGCCAAGGCGCACGGCGTGCCAAACTTGCAAAATCCATTTGGCCACACCCAGGTGGCGCAGCGCAGCTGCGCTGCGCCCGCGCCTCACCAGGTCTGCGAAACTAGAGCCCCATGACCGGAAAAAAGACATCACCATACTGGACACATTGTTTGACTGACAGGTGATCAGGTTGGGTTTCCATTGCGCATGCCAAACGGTGCCAGTCTCCTTTGATCTGACATCAGTTGTGTCGGGACAGTCGATATGGAGATACATTTATGTGCTGATTGAGATTATAGCATTGAATTGTGTTTTTTGTGGTTATTTATTGCATTGTTACTGTGCCTGACAATCTGTGAGGTTGTGGTGACGTGTGCGCACTGCCCGCCTGCCAGCCAAAATTCCACTGCGCCGGCCCCGCTGCGCGTTGCGCCGAAAGTAGACGTGGTTTCAGGAGGCGAGCTTTTGGCGCACCTCGGCAAAGCCTTTTGGCACGAAAATGTCACTGCGCCAGGTTGAATCTGTCGGCACCTCCCCCTGCTGCGCCACCACTCCCATCTCGGCGAACCTCGGTCTGGGAAAATAAGAAACTGTGCGCCCCACGGGTTGCGCTGGTCGAAAATAGCTTTGCGCGGGGTGCGCCTCACTGCGCCACCCTGCGCTGCGCCGGGAAAATAGAGCCCTTAGTATTCAAACTGAAAGGGAGATGAAAATGCTGGGGAAATGATGCATGTGAGGGTGATGTTTACTCACAGTTAACAGTTAGTCTATAGGAGGCATTTGCAGAGCTGAGAGGGTTGGTGACTTCACACAAGTACAGTCCAGCATCACTTCTCAAGACAGGGTTGATGAAGACCGTCCTGTTGTTTTCGTAAAAGGAAAGCCTGCCGCCGACAAGCAGAGGTTGGCCATCCTTCATCCACTGTGTGGTGCTGACGGAGCCGGTGGCATCACAGGTTAGGTTGAGGGAGCTTTCATTTTCTATCAAGGGGTGGTGAGGGCTGCTGATGGTGGCTCCACTAATTATCTCTGTTCAACAGAAGAGTTAAGTGATCATGGTACTTTAATTATGACACATACAACTGCTGTAAATGTGGTTATGATCCTCGCCTAGATAGATAGATAGATAGATAGATACTTTATTGATCCCATTGGGAAATTCAGGTATCTCGCAGCTCACAGTCCATACATACATTCTCACATTCATAAAAACACTATACATAAACAACAAAAGACAAACAGATAACAATAACCAACAACTAAGTTAAAAAATCTTAAAATAGTAAAAAAAAAAAAAAAAAAAAAGATTCACTCACCATACACTCTCAATGTTATAGCTCCGTGCTGGGATTCGTTAGCACTTATGACAACGTGGACTCTGTATTCTCCGGTGTCAATTAGCTGCAGATTCGTGAGCTGCAGAGACCCTGTAGCTGCATCGATACCAACCCTGCCTTGATAACCAGGGCCAAATGTTGGTACATTGTTCACTAGTGCAGCAACATGCGCACCTTCAAAAGTCCAGTTCACTAATGGGAATGGCGTCAGTTGTGGGCTGAGCGTGGTGGTGAGCGTGACATTCACTCCCACAGGGCTGTCCACCGGGCCCGGCGGGAGCACAGCCGATGTGCAACCTGACGCTGGGAAAAAGAGTCGGCTGACAGTTTAGTAACAGAAAAATATCTGTCTAAGGTCAAACAAACAAAGTAATCTGGTAACACTTTACTTCAACACTCCTCACCATCCCGCACCCAAATCTGTTAATTTGTAAATGATTAACAGATGCTTTCTAACACACTATAGCCTAGAGGTAAGCAAATAGGCCTATCAGAATCAGAAACGCTTTATTGATCCCTGAAGGGAAATTAGCATTGAAGGATTTAGAGGCATTATTAACATTTACAGACATGTTTTACGCAGTAAATTCACAATTTTGGAACCCAACAGTGCTCTCCAAAATTGTGAATTTTACAATATAAGGTAAACTTTCATGCGCTTACCATTATGTTATAGGATGTTACACAGTATGTGTTAACTTTTTACCCCACCGATATTATTTGAAGTAGTGATTATAGTGCAGACAGTAATTCATATAATTCCTTTGAACAGACACAACAAAGGTCAAATATTACAGAGGAACTTGACAATTAACATATTACAAATTTAGTGTAGAGTATGTATAAATAAGGATGCTATTCAATATAAAGTAAATTTGATAAGGTTATGCTGCATGTTGTGCAATTTGTGTCATTTCTCATTAGCAGGTTTATTTTTCAGTGTTATACATGAATGCCCACACAAAGTATTCATTTAGAAGAGACTCATTCACTTAATTTGTATTTTAAAAGAACCATACACAGAAAAAGCTTGTATTAATTTGAACTAAATAAAATGACCTGCAAAATTTCAAATACATAACATTGTATGCATGCCACTGACTTAAATTAACAACATATTGTTTATGTTTATGTTTACCTGTGATTGTGAATAGAAAAATATAAATCCAAGCATCGTCCATGACCGGTGAAGAATGTCACTCCTCTGGTGACATATGGTGAGTGTCCTCCAGAGTAATCACACGAGTCCAGAGTGCTTGGTATCTCCATGAAGGATGTTCCCTTTTACTGTAAACCACTGTGACCTTTGATTCAGGATTGTTATTTCCCTCTTGGCTTGCTTTGGAAAATGAATTTATGGCACATTGTTAAACTGTCTGTGCACGTACTCTAACAATGTACTGCATGCACACTGATTTTCTCTGCAATATGCATGCACACACAAAATATCACATGAAAGGAATATGAATAAATACAATATAGTAAGCAGTGACTTAATTAAAGGAACAAGGACACTTTCAACTTCACTTTCAACCAGAAATCAACAAGTGTGCATTTAATTAACAATCCCAGCCAATCCAAGCAATTAGTTTTCTTCATACAAATCTTGTGTGCTTTTTAATGTTGTCTCAGGAATAAGCGTCAAAGCCTGTTGGATCAGTAAAATGTTTATTTGTGACACAATATAAAATATTTAATCATTCAGTAGAGTTCACATCAAGGTCCTCCATCATGGGAAAAGTGCCTCTGGGATGGGTGAATCTAGGAAAATAATAGACAAAGGAATGTTTTCTTTATCGCTGAGAATAAGGAGAAGTGGATATTTTAATGGGAACAATCACAGTGGACAAATAATGGATTATCAATGTTACCAGCCTTATCTATCCTGCCACTCCCTGCTCAGAGTCTACATCTGCAGCGTCCATCTCAGTGACAGTGCGCTGATCACCAGTCCTGAAAACGACCAGCAGGGGGCGGTGCAGGAAGCTTTATGATGCAAAGAAGACAGAAACTATCTGTTGAAATGTTGCCCATGCTTATGGAATATTCCTGACATTACAGTAAGCTTTAGGGGGGGAAAAAAATAACAATCTGTCTTAATGGAAACGAAATGCATGTTTCTATGATGACACCACCTTCATATCTCATTCATCAGTTTGTCAAAAGTGAAATCTCACCTCTGAGACTCCAGGCTGTGGAGTTTTCCAGTTTGGTCACCTGATTTCTGGCTGTGCAGGTGTAATTCCCTGTGTTTACCTCCTCCATCCTGTCTATGGTATACAAGGAGTTATTGGTATGTGTCTCGTTGCCATTGAACATCCAGCTGAAGGTTGCTGGTGGGACAGAGTCTGCTGTGCACTGCAGGATCACTCTCCGGCCAGGTGGAGCTGCTGCTGGTCCATTTATTGATATGTTATATGGTCCAACTGCAAAGTGAAGAGGAATTTATTACAGGTATTGCATTCAACATGTCTTTATATGAATGTTTCCATGCTGCCATAAATTAAAAAGAGAAGAGAAATCAAAGTGTCATGAACAACATATTTTAATCAGTGAGATTCCAAAGCAGAAGTTAAAAGATATGAAAACAATGGAGCAAAAACACTTCTGGGTCTTTGTGGTGGTCACATTCAGATGCTCTTTTGACATGTAAAATAAAGGGATTTTAATTTTGCACAAACACAATGGTGTGTCTTAGACTGTTTTGAAGGAGACTTGCACTTTTCATCTTTTAGGGAGACCATATTTCACCCAAGCAGTGAACCCTTCTCAAGATTTAAGAAACACCAGAAGGTTAACCATGACATCACCTCAGGCCTCCCCCTGGAAGTCAGAGGTAAGGGGGGCAGATGATGAATCAAAAATGGCACATCTCTAACTTTAGACAGTAGAAAATAGATCACGCCACAAAATGCTACCGAAACCACCATTCATTCATAATAATGTGAATAGTGAACAATTATTTTTTCACACTAAAATAAACAAGGTGTTTATTTCAGTGTTCTTGCACCATGAAAACTTCTTGAAGCAGGCTAGCAGAACTCACAGTTGACGGTGAGATTATAGACTGCCGTCATAGAGCTGACTGGGTTGCCGACTCGACACTGGTAGCTGCCGTGGTTGGCGCTCTGAACAGGCTCTATGTAGACTGTTCTGTTGTCCATGGAGAAGCTCACTCTGCCACCGGGCTGCAGAGGCTGGCCGTCCTTCATCCACTCTCTGGTGCTGATGGAGCCAGAAGCATCGCAGGTAAGATTGGTGAAGCTTTTGTCTTCGATCAGAGTGGCTGCGGGGCTGCTGATGGTGGCTCCATTTATCAGCGCTGCCACAAGATAAACAGAAAGAAAAACTGATGCACAGACCCTGCGAAAACATGTTGTTAATTGATTTTCATGCTGATCAAATTAGATTTCATAAAATGGCTACTATTGATTGGTGTTGATTTTCCACTGACAATTGCATGACATATGCTGTGTTTGTGATGTTTGATGAATCTCAAACAGTTATATCAACTCCAATGGGTGTGGACTTTTATAAACATTGGCACTATGTTGAAGCAGTGTTATATTGACACTGATGATTTTTCTGTGATACAATGATCATTTTAGCAAAACCATAGCAGAGATTGTAGTGTATATAACTTACTGTACAAAGGTGTCAGGAGACTGCAAAAATTCAAAATAAAGACCTTTATACCTTTAAACATGACTTTATTTCCTTAACAAGATTTTATCAATCATTTTATGAAAGAAGGACTTATTTTTTTATGCAAACAAACAATGGCAGTGAGCTGGCAGAGGGGCGCTACAGCACTAAGGTAATTATTAAAAAAGGTACTCTTTGGATCCAAGGAAACACAAACCGATAAACAAAAAGGTTATGCTTGTCTCTACATGTGGTTACCCAGCTAGAAGATAAGGATTACTTACTACAGACTTATTTTTTTATGAAAACTGCAGAAAATTAAAAAAAAAAAAAAAAAAAAAAAAAAAGCATGCCTTTTGGCTTGGTTGGATGACTGCACACAAGTGATGCAGTAACAATCCTGAACTTTTTTTTGTTTAGTTTTTCCAGAAGGGTAGATATTAAAAATCAACATCATTAACATCATTAGAGCTGCCATTTTTAACATATTTACATGTCTTCTTTGGTACAACACACAGTTATGATACTTTCCAACACTAAAAACAACATATGTGGTGTGAAAGTGTTTTGTCATTAACACATGCTGCAAAGTACCACAAATGTGTTTTGTCCCAAACAAGACGCAGTGATGTGTTTGTCATCTGTCTGTATGATAGCCGTCACCCACCATACACGTTCAGTGTGGTGCTTCCCTGTGTCTGCAGCCCTCCGTCTGGGATGATGCTGACAGTGTACTCCCCGCTGTCCTGCAGCACCAGGTTCCTGAGCTCCAGTGACCCCGTGGCTCGGTCCAGTGTGATCCTGTTGGCCAGCCCGGGCTCGGTCACGTTGGTGTTGCTGGAGGTGATGATGGGCACTTTTTTGAATGTCCAGCTGACAGAGATAAAGGGCTTCGCCGGAGGGGTAAGGGTGGTGATGAACTTCGCAGTACCTCCCACAACCCCGTTCAGGGGTCCCGGTGGTAGGATACCCTCACCCAGACACACGGCTAGATGGAGGCACACAAGCAATGCTGTTTTACCTTTGAAAGTTCTGTCTTCATGAACACATATCTTATACTGAATATCCTTAATGTGTCAGCTAATGTGAGCAAAATTATATTATGAATGCAAAATAAATCAGTAATATGGTATGTGATAAATTACTTTTCAGATTATTTTAATTGGTTTACCTGATAAATGAAGCAGTATTATGGCTTTAAGTATCTTGTAGTCCATGGTGGACAGCATCTTGGTCTGAGATGTCCCTTGTAGCGCTGTCTGAAGTCAAAGGCATGGGTGTCTCTCACTCTTTTATTGTCCCAAACCCACAGCACTGGACCAGGTCCAGCCCCCCACTCGATACTGAAGAGCACAAACAATGTTTACGATACTCCTGTGTACATACACTAAAATGCCTTTGGGTATATGTCCAGTCATGTCTTCCTGATAGTCACTTAGATGGACTCTGCTGGACTAATTGGTTGTGTAGAAACACTCTTTGATCAAAGAAATGGTGGTCAGTCATGTTTACAGAACAACCAATTCTTATCTCATAGTCCACTTTATCTCCAAAGTTACGATCAAAAATAAAATAAAGAACAGTGACTGTGTCACCATGTTGGCAAAATTATGCTGCTGAGTCATAGCTTTGATTATATACCCCATTTATAATTTAAACACCGGATCCATAAAGCAGCTGTCATCTATTAATAATCAAAACCAGTAATCCATATAAATACTTTCAATGAATAAATTAAATCAATTAGCGCGCACCCTTATGTGTGACTGACAATGAAAACAACAGTAGAAGATGAGCAACCATATTATTCAAGAGTAATTCCATGTAGTTCTAGACCTATGGCAAATATAAAGTAAATGTATAATTCTGTACATATACATATAAAAATTTGCAGCAGAGATCTTACAATTAAGTCCTAGAGGGGTCTTGCACATCAAATTTACGAGCTCTTAAGTTATTGGGCCTCTTCCAGGGTTGTGTTTGAGCAGAGGCAGTCAGCTGCAGCATTCCTTGAGGAGGAGGATCAAAGCCATTATGGGTCACATTCAGCGCAGGCCACACTTTCGGGAGACACTTAGCCTCCATCAAACAGCTTTACAAAAAACCCACCGGTTTTATTTGCAAATCAAGATTTTAGTTCGACCAGCTTATAAACTGAAGATTTTCGAGGGATCCCGTCATTTGTGAATGTCTTTATCACCACTGTTTTCATAAACCTCTACCCAGGATAAATCACAATCCTTTAGCTGACACACCTACCCAATATAGCTGTGATGTAAGAATCCTATCAGCTGAAACAATGTGGTATTGTCTTCTGCCAGTGAGTCACATCTGTTTGTAATTCATGGTATGTGAGTGTACAAGAGATGAAACTTCAGTCAACAAAACGTGGTGGCCACTCAGAACAGTGAGCTACTGTAGGAGACACTGGCAGCAAATGCACAGACAAATTAGATGGCTTTTGTTATTACTTTATCATTTCACCTCTATCTTAACCCTTTGGCGCATAGCGGTCATTACATTGGACAGCTGTTTAAAAGTCATTTTCTCCTAAATGCAATAGTTTCTATGGTGGAATTGCATATCAGCTGTTAGAATGTTCTCTGCTGCCCCCCCCCCCCCCATTGAGGTTTATCAGGAGACTGTCAATTCTTGTTGCTGAAAACATATTAATACTAGTATCATGACATGGTAATACCAGTCCTGCATCCTTAAAGAAGTATGGAGACTCACAAAAGTGTTCATGCCCTAAGAAGAGTAAAAACACCTAAGAAAAAAATCTTGACTCAGGCTTTCATAATTCATGCATCAAAGGGTTAAATACCTGCCCTGTTACGGTATATGACAGCAATTGTGATGGTGGCATAGTGGCAGAGCACCTGGGTTCAGGCATACATTTTGACCAGGAAATGATCCGTCTTGATGAACAGTCCTTGAGCAAGACTCTGACTTCTTGCAGGATCCAGAGGTGCTATTCTGTAGCTGATTCTGACCTCCCTGTTGAAATAATTTCCCCCTCAAACGCCCAATCAGGTAACTAACTGAGGCTGTATTATCACGATGTTCTCACTGAGTTAGAATAATCACCTACAGTCACGTGTTTACACGGGTGAACCAAAATGCAGGACTCCAACAACAGGATTGTAAGTAAAGACAGTCTTTTAAGAAGAGAAGGAGACCAGAGGTAGATGGTGGAGATGTGGAGATGGCTAGGTGAGGCAGAGGGAGGACGGAGAATGACTGCAGCCAGGCTTGACGTGGTGTGGAGGACAGGCGAGGGAGACGTCACGTGATGAAGGATAACAGACAAGGACTAGGAGTGAAGACCAGGTTCTTGCGCTGCAGGCTACAGTACAGGGAATTGCTCACCCATGCATTTTTTTTGTTTGTTTGTTTCTTAATACATACATACATACTCATACATGCATTTCACCTTGCCCCAATCAGGCTAACCATGCATTAAGACCGAACCTACTGCTTTATGGGATAAGAAGATTAAGAAGGTTGTTGCATATGGAGCCAGGTAGGCTCTCTATACATTTTTATGAGCTCTGAGTGGAGTCTTTGGCTGTAGTCCAAGTCTTTAAATGTGATAGTGTAAACTACCTGTAATGTTAACACAGTGCTAGAGTGTAACTGAAGAAAAAAAAAAAAGATGAAAACTTTAGATTGTGACACTGTATATGTGAAAAGTCTTCCTTTTGTAAATCTTTCACCAAGTGCATTCCTAATGAGGGCAGGTCAGCCTAGAGCATAAGCACTACTGGGTCATAAAGGACTTATAGGAAGGTTTGTGACGTTTCATTTTATTGTTTCGCTGATTCAAACAAGATGACAATGAGGAAAAACACATTTTTATTCTGCTACTTCTTTCAGTCTTGCTTGTGACACTGTACTTGGTGCCTGTAAGTATCAAAGTGGTGGAATGGCTCTTGTTCAAAACCTCAAACTCACCAGCGAACATGTCAAAATGAACATGAAGAGAGGACAAAAAAAGAAAGATAGAAACCCATCTTGCAGTTTATTGTGACAACATGAGCCAACAAACCATGAAACCATTTCCTCTTTCACACAGTCCTACAGAAAAAAATGGTTGATAACTTAAATTAAGCAATGAGAAAAAAGTGTTTTCATGATTTAAAAAAAAGTATTCTGCTTTTCACGTCAAAACTTACCCTTTATATAGCTCCATATCTGCTGTGTTGGTCCTGTATTTCATAATTCTGCCCAAAGGTTAAAAAAATAGACAGCCTGCAGAAACAATGGTGCCACAATGTAGAAATAGGTGTTGCTGCAGTGAAATCATACTGTAAATCAATGTTCATGTGCCTGTTGCTTGTATAGGGGCAGGCAGGCTTTATCAGAGTTATAGGTTACAAAAAAGCTGAACATGTCTAATTTATAACTCTAACCTCTATGGATCATCTCATTCTCCTAATGACCAAAACACAGATGCTCCAGTTTTGTGACTGCCACAGACACAAAACATGCAACTGCTACCCCAGCTGTCCTGCCACCAGCAACTTAACAGCAACTTAACAGTGAGCTGCAAGAGGATACAAAGCAAAGGCATGTATGAACAGATGTTTAAAAAGATATAAATAAATAGATAAATGAACATGACAGCCGAACACCTCAGCAGCATCTGAGTGCAGACAACAGGATGATGGTGGTATGACATACACAGGCCCGTGCACATCCGTCTGGTTTCCTCTGAACAGCCGACTGTATGTTGCAGCAGGCACAGACGTAGCAGAACAGCGGAGTACCGTAACAACACTGGTCTCAGATGAGCTTGGACCCGCTAGCTTTACTTTCTCTGCTCCACCTGTAACAAATAACTTGTAACTTAAGCACTTTATAAATTATTTTCATGTGTTTGTATCTGCCTTTCTGTGAATGCTGCCTGTTGCAGTGTGTGCTGTTTGTGTTTGTTGTTTGTGTTTTTTGTCTTGTTTTTAAGATACTGTCTTGCCCTTTGAAATTGCCCCTCGGGGACAAATAAAGTGATTTGAATTTAATTGAACTGAATTGAATCAACATTTGATTTTCTGTTTAAGTACAGATTCTGCTGAGATAAATTCTAAGCAAAAACTCTGGTACACTTCTTCCTTACAGGCTGGTGCAATTTCATTTAACTGGGAGAACTTAGTGGCCAAGAAGTTTAATGAACAGTACTAGAAAATTCAAACATAAAAAATATAATATCTGGACATACATGCCCTTCTTCCATAGAAATGGTGTCATATATATTACATGTACTGCATTGTCATATAAAGCAAATGTATGCCATCCGCATATATGGTTATATGCACTATATATATATATATATATATATATATATATATATATATATATATATATATATATATATATATATATATATATATGCACTGAACATATATGTGTTTATAAGTGCATATATGAAAACAGCATATTGTTCAGTTTGGTCAGATATGTACATATATACATGCTCAACATACATATACAGTAGTGACGGCTGGTGTAATATAATATGTTTCATATATGGGTATTTAATATGGACATATATCCCATTATGTATATAGAAATCCACTATATGTACATACAGTATATTACATTTCCACAGTGGTTGCAGTACAGAGACCTATGCAAATAAGCATTATTGTAGATGTTGGGCCTCGATCAGCTATTAAGATGCTGAAAAATATTATGCACTACCAAAGACAGATGGAGAATTAAGAGAGGCAGGAGGTGGATACAATTTGCAAACTGGATTGAAACAAATGACTCAATACTTGTGAGTTTAAAGTGTCTCACAGACTCTTGATCCATCTGCCACAATGACACCCGGAATCACAAAGTACTCACCATACATTTCTACACTAATGCTTCCATCCAGTTGTTTGTTTGTGTGTGTGTGTGTGTGTGTGTGTGTGTGTGTGTGTGCGCTGTGATATCCACAGTGTAAACACCAGAGTCTCTGAGGGTCAGATCTCTGAGCTCCACAGATCCACTGATCATATTCAGATTGACTCTTCTTTTGTAATCAGGTGATATGAATCCAACCCCATGAGAGAAAAGTACAATGTCGTCAAGATTAAAAAGCCAAGCTAATGTCCTAAATGGTGATCCAGTGGAGTTTATCTCTGTAAAATTCAGCTTCACCTTAAAGGTCACGCTACTTCCTGTTGCTCCAATTATGAAGCCCTAATGCAGCACTGCTTCTCCAAAATAGATACCTGTACAGATGACACGGCAATTTTGGAGTGCCTGAACATTGGGGGGGACTTGTACCTCTCAATGTATATGCGCGTTTGGGCCTTGATGTTGTGTGTATTTTGTTTTCACTTTTGCTAAAATGTAGCAATCCGATTTGTTAAACATGCTCTTTAAATAAACTTGACTTGGAACTTTGAACGACTTCAGCTTGAAAAAGTGAAATGACTGTATATGGCCTCTGTGTCTGCAGAATAATGACGATTAATGATTTACCAGGGTAATAACAATATAATAATGAGATTAATGATTTACCAGTGTATTAACAATACACTGGTGTATAATATATTAATATAATATATTATTAATACAATAGCCTTATAATTATGACCTCACCTGACAACAATGCCAAGCTGAGAGAAAGTAATGCAGATGCCTCCATGATGTCCTTAGTGTCTTACAGGCTCAGTTCACATGGACATTTCACATGCACACATGAGGGGTAAAATACATAATGTCTTGCTGTGAGTGAGGAAGTACAAAGTCTAGTCCTTTAACATCACAAGTATCATAAAAGTTATTACTGACATAAAACATTAACACAGTAAATGACCCTACTAATAATAATAAACAAGAACAATGCACAAGATAGTGCTAGGATTTTTCTTTCTTTAAACTACGCTGGTGGGTTCAGGGGGCGGCCAGAGGTGGCACGGCCCCTGAAATTTGACCCCCCAGTGGCCACCCCAAAATTCAAACCTCTTAACCTCTGCTGAGGACACCAGCGTCTTTCACAGACTGTAACAGGCTCTGGTATCATACCACTTGATAGCCTAAGGAATCAACTGGTACTAAATACGTCACTGTATGTTGTAGGCGTGGGGGCTAAATATCACTTCAAAATTAAGTTAAATTTTGGTGAAGGAAAAAAAAGGTCCCTTTGAGCTCTGACCTCAAGAAATCTGAATCAATCTGTGGGCACCCTCAGATCTCCCCTTTGCAGACATGCCCACCGTATGCTAATCCCATGCAGTTTCGGGCAGAAAGGCGCAGGTTTTTGCATTCAGTGCAAATGTGTTCTTTTGTCCAGTTGTAAAATGGTGTATTTGTGCACACTGGGGTCTGAACAGGCTTGTTTTGACTGGAAAACTGAGTCTCTTGTGGATTGAATGAGCCCGATTTTATTCATCTGTGATGATGTTGGCACCCACAGTAGCCATTTCAATATAATGAGACCATGTTATTGCAACACTGTTGTGAGCTCTAGGATAATCACATCCTCATGAAATTTTATAATCACAAACTAGAGACTGAGGGCATTCAGTGCAGTGCAGTCTGGTTTTCCTCGGCATAATGATAATATGGAGAGTTTCTGAGCAATTTCCAGAACATGATGTCCATTGTACAATTGCCTAAAAATGCAATTCTTACTGAAATCTTTGAGTGGGAAGTTGCACTGCACAATGAAAAATTGCAGTTTTCTCTGTTTGCTATAAAAACAAACAAAACAAAGAAAGAAAGAGATAGAACATCAGGAAAACAAAAACAAAAACAAAAACCTAAAATGTATATTAAAAATGTATCGGTTTGATTCAAATTTGGCTGCAAGTGAGATGCTTTAGGTCATCCATTCTAGCAGGAACTAAATACATGTGCATCTATATTTCATGCACTTTTAACTTTGTGTTTAAGTCTACGTGTAATTGTTACAATGAGTATTTCTTTTTGAGGAAGAAATGCCCATTTCTTTTCATGCTAGGAAACGACTCGTTGCTGCTTGTTGCTGCCACCTCCTTGCCTCCTCTCGTCTACGGGGATATTATTTACATGAAGGCCTCTGTTTGATGCTGTGTAGCACAGAGCATTAAGATTCACAACCGGCTATAAACCCCTCAGACACCATTTCCCTTTGCACCAGCCATCAGTGCCCGTGAGCAGATTTTTGCATTGGTATAATTTCATTTACAAATCCATCCTTGGACTGCTGCCCACTTATTTATCCTGGTACATCTCATGTAAACTTTATTACTTTCCCCTCCCATAAGTCAACACACAGCTCAGCAAAAAGGCACTTTCCTACTCTTGAATATATAAATGTAAATAAAAAATATAAATAAATATCTATGTACTAAATAAGACATGATAAACAAATAAGGTTGAATAAATAAAAGTTAGTAAAACACCTCACTTGTATCAACCACCAGATTTATACACACCCACATACACAGCACCACATATGTACCAGGCCTGTACACCAACAAAAACATTTGCATTGCTCTTACATGAACTTACAGCAGAATAGAAATGTAAAAAATGAAGGCCATTTTCTTTTCTTTCATTTTATGATTATGAAGCAACATTACACATTTGAGTAATAAATATTACACACATCTGAGTGATAAAATTGAGAGAAAACAGAGAAATAATTAAGAGGCAACATTAAAAAAATGTATGTGGTCTGAAAAAACTACCATGGATACATCCCATAATATTCTTTTTATAATGTAAAATGCTCTGCTAAAGATCATGAAAAGCTCAGAGCTATGAAAACACTATCACAAAGATGTTATACTTTTTCTGTTTGACACAGGGAAGCAGGTCAACAGATGATTACAGGCCCTGAATAATTCTTAGACTAGACCAGACCAATCTAAAACCAAAGCCTGACAGTCTCTACCACCCAGTGCCGGGCACCAAGACTACATGGACTCAAATTAACTCTGATAACAAATTCACTAACAAAATTGGAGACGGGTTAGCAGGGGAATCGTAGTGGGGGCAAAAGCAGGACTGATTACCCAGGGCCAAAATGGGGGAGGGGACCCTCGAAAGGCTTGAAATAAAAAGGTTTGCCTATTGGCCGGCTATACAAGGGCCCAATAAGATTTCTTTTCATGCAGCCCAAAATCTCTGGCGGTGCCCATGCGGGTTAGGTATGAGATATCAAGTGATTAAATCCATAGTTCACTGTTCATCTAATCTCACAAAAATAGAATCTCTGTCCGTCTGTCCTTCAGTTTTCTCGACCACCGTTCATCTGATTGACTTCACACTTGCCAAATGTACTGCTGAGGATCCAAGGAAGTGCAGTGTCGAGTGTGAAGTTGTTTGGATGAGCGGTTCTCCAAAAAGCTGCAAGCAGCAGTCCTGGGGGCCAAGCCATCGGCCCGTTCTGAGCAGACATGTTTTGAACGAGCACTGCACTCGTTTTAACAGAATCAAGAAACTGAATCTTCATTCAGACATAGCAGAGAAATTATAGGGTTGAGTTTCCACAACATTGGTGATTTTCTTTGACAAGGCTGATTTTGGAAGTTGCTGATTATGATTTTTCTGAAGGATGTTTTCTCATTTTATTTCACCTACACAAAGAGAAAGTCATCGGTTTACTAGAGTACAAGATCATTGTTTTACGCTGTTTAGTTGCATTTTGGATAATCTTGTGAAAACTTATTATCATGCAGTTACTTTTGTATCATGCATTCACAAATCTGATTTCTCATTTCACTCAGTATCAAGCTCACCTTGTGATGTTATTCCCTGCTGAATAGTTGACATATGGCTGCTCTGGGTTCTCATAAATATGTTCTGGGATCCCATGTGTGTCTTCTGGGTTGTCATTTTCTGTGTGGAAGGTTTGTAATCCAAAAGCCATCTATTTATCGATCTGTCTGTCTGTTCATATTGATACTTATAGATAGATAGATAGATAGATAGATAAATAGATACTGTATGTAAGCACTGACCTTTTTGTGGTAGATTGGTGATTCTTCTGAAGAGTAGAGATAAAATATTGTTAAAATGTGAAAAAATTAGGACAATATTTTTCCATCAATCCACAGTAAAAACAAAAAAAAGTATTTGGATCATTGCCTGGTGTAATATTACTAGGCTACTGTATTTTTTAACATTTTTTGAATGGGAATGAATTTGTCTGAGAACCAGATAAATCTGCAAGCTCATGTCAAACACTCAAGCAAACTGATGTATTTTTATCATCTGATACTGGGTATCGGGTTACTGTAATACAATATTAACATTTATTCATTCAATACATGAAAAAACACTTAAGCAAAATGGCTAGTTGTTATAATTAAAGAGAATATGTTTACACTTACCCTCTTTTCAACGTATAGTACACAACCCCACCAACCAGCCCTCCAACAACTATCAGACATGCAATCGTTATTCCAGCGATGGCACCAGCTGAGAGACTTTCTTTCCCTGAGAAGGTATGAAATGAAAGAGATTAGACAAATCAGCATTACAGCATCACAACATAGCCCACTAATTGAAAACAAAAATAAAAAAAAACAAACAAACAAAACCTTACAGAGGCCTGACTTTTCCCATTTCATTTGCCCCTGGATACATAACAATACATGAATGACTAACTGAAGTTATTTCAATACAGCCTGCAACTGACAACCATTTTAGAAAATACACACACACAACAGAGAGTGTGTGTGTGTGTGTGTGTGTGTGTGTGTGTGTGTGTGTGAGAGAGAGAGAGAGAGAGAGAGAGAGAGAGAGAGAGAGAGAGAGAGAGAGAGAGAACTTTAAACTGATTACACTGGGTTACAAAAAAATTTTTTTTGCAAGTTGTCTAGGTTTTTTCAACTGAATTAGGACCATTTTGCACCACTAAATCCAAAAATGACATCTATTTTTCTCAATCTGGTCAGGTTTTTTTTGCTAATTTGATTTTGAAAAATTTGATCTTCTTACAAAATTGATTACATTTTTGTGACTTTATCAGTTGATTTTTTATATAGTTCTCACCCAAAATAGGTTTTAAGAGAAAAAAAATCATTTTCTAACAGGATGTATTTATTAAGTGTTACAAACTTTAATTCCTGTAAGTTGAATAACAGACATTGATAAAGGTAAGTACATGTAAACTGAACATTAAGTCGTCATTGTGCAAAATTCAGGGCATGAACTTTCGTTTCTTCGAACCCCTCAAATGCTCAGCAGCAGGGATGTCTCTCTTCAGAGTCCAGCAGTAATCAGCCATCATGACTGCATCCCAGCGTCCCTGATACCTGGCCTCCATCTCTTTTATGTCCTGATGGAATCTCTCTCCCTGCTCATCACTCATTGATCCCAGATTCTCAGGAAACCGATCCATATGTGAGAATAAGTAATGCATTTTGATGCTCATGTTGCATCCAAGGTTTCTGAAAGCAGTCAGCATATTGGTGACAAGGTCTGCATAGTTCCTGGCCTTGATGTTGCCAAGAAAGTTCTTCATGACCAGAACAAAAGCCTTCCATGCTTCCAGTTCCACTTCGTTCATTGAGTTTTCAAACTGAGGATCTCTGATGAGCTGACGGATTTGAGGACCATCAAAGATGCCAGCTTTCAACTTCTCTATGGTTAATCCTGGAAAAGCATGGCACAAGTAGGCGAAGCAGCCACCATCCTTATCTAGAGCTTTGGTGAACTGTTTGATCAAGCCGAGCTTTATGTGCAGTGGTGGGAAGAGAATCTTGACTCTGTCTACCAGAGGAATGTTGATGACATTCTTTGCTCTGCAAGGCACCAGTTCCTGCCGCACCGGCCAGTCCTTCTTTGTATAATGCTGAGCAGTGTCCCTACTATCCCACATACACAGAAAGGATGGGTACTTGGTGAAGCCGGACTGTTGCTCCAAGAAAAAATTTATCATCTTCTACCATTAATCATAAATTGGCAAAAGTAAAATCTTCAGAATTTGTTTATTGCAAGAAATATGAAAGAATTTTGTATCATATGACGTGAAAATGCCCATAAATGTAAGCAAAAATGTTAAAAAGCCAATATGTAGCATAGTTCAGAAAGTTGACCTGATTGAGCAAAACCAATGTGATTTTTGGATTCAGCACACCAAAATTATCCCAAATCAGCTAAAAAAACTTTAACAATAAATTTGTTGTTGACCAGTGTTGACCGGTGTCATGAATCCCAAGATAAAAACAGGAATGAACACCAGTTTGAAAGATCAAGCGTGACCCATTCCCCTTCCTGCAGTCATCAAACAGCTTTACCTTGTGGGCCTACAGACAATCGATGCACGTCAGATGTCGCCGTTCTCCCAGTGATATTATTTCCTGCTTGACAGGTGTATTCTCCACCGTCAGAGAGTTCAATTTCTGATTTAGTGAACTCAGCAGAATTCGTATGAATCTCTGTCCCATTCTTCATCCAGATGTAGGTCGCAGTCGGCGTGGACTCGGCAGAGCAGATTAGTGTTAGGGTCTGTTTGACTTTTATCTCATTTGGACCCGTGACTTTAACATTCTCTGGTCCAACTGAAACACAGATATTTCCAATATTGTAATTAAGGAAAATAATAAAAATCCCCTATTATATACATTCAATTAGATTTTAGTAAATAATGGCAATGTAGTATCTGAAATGTAATTATGACAGTTCACGATAGGTCACGTGATCACAACTTTCTGGCTCACAATTACGTGGGTTATATATGAATTATAGTGCAATACTTTTCGTAGGAATTTGTACGAATACTGAATGAGAACAGCCTGATTTATTTTGCAGGGAAAAATTTGGGATTAAAGGGGTTAAGGAAAATAGTAAAAATCCCCTATACATTCAATTAGATTTTTGTAAATAATGGTACTGTAGTATCTGAAATGTAATTATGACAGTTAAAACCCCAAACTTTAGGCTCTACAGAGTAAATAAAGGCTCATTTTATTGTCACCTACAGTTGACAGTCATCTTGTATTTAGCTTCAGCAGAGCTGACTGGGTTGCTGGCTGTACAGGAGTATTCTCCGCTGTCTGTTCTCTTCAGAGGGCTAAAGGACAAAACTCTGTTATTGTCATGGAGGATGATGTTGCTGCCCGGGCTCACAGGGGATCCGTCCTTCCTCCACTCTCTGGTGAGGACAGAGCCGGCAGCATCACAGGTTAAGTTGACTGGTTTCCCCTCAACTGGTGTGACTGGTGGTTCTGTGATTGAAGCAGCTGAGACTCTCTCTGTTGGTGAGAGACAAATAACTGTGTGTGAAAAAAATGTAAAAGAGCAAAGTAAACATCAAGGGGTCGACTGAACAAATGAAGAAACTTGAGGATAGTTCATATCTGTTCTCAAAAGACAACGTTATGTTAGCTATTGCTCTGCCTATCATGTATAGTTTGAGTATTAAGTGTGTGATTTATTTTTCCCTTCCCCTTTTCTGCTATGAGGAAAACATAAGGAGGAAGCAGCTTTACAGTAACTTCAGTGCAGAAACTTTTATCCTTTTTTCTGCTGCAAATTTACCACAACAAACAAGGTCTTCACGACAACTACAGAGGATGGAGGTGGGGTAATTAAAAGCTTTATGTTAATTCATGCATCAAGTTACACAAAATCATTCAAGCCTCATGATCCTCTGATCGTGTAGCAACACAGTGGACATTAGGTAGACTGGTGACCCTCGAATCATTCAAGTGCCATACCGTCAAAGTTTAAAAACAGAACAATTGAGAAAAGGAGAGAAAAGCTACAAAAAGGAACATGTTTTCCTGCATAATTTGAATATTTGCATTATGTTGCAATTGCAAGTGTATTTTATAGAAAATATCATGCTTGTTTTAACTTCAGGCAAAAAAAAGAAAAGGTTTTACATTGGATATTAGATAAGAAATTAACAGAAGACATAGATTCATCTGCACACCTTACAACACCATTTAGGTGTATAGTTACATTTAATGTGAAGTACCATCTTTTTGAGCCAAATCTTTATTTTCAACACCTGTTCATTCCCACTTACCCAGCACAGTGACACGGGAGGGCTGAGATGTTTGATATCTCAGAGTTTTAGTGTTATGGGCCTGACAGCTGTAGTTACCACTCTGTTTCATCTGAATGTTGTTCAGTCTGAGCTCTGGTCCAGTATCAGAGAGCGGGGCTCCGTTCAGAGCCCACTGAAACTGGGCAGGAGGCCTGGAGACAGCTGAGCAGGACAGGATGATGTCTGACCCTTTCTCATGGTATTCTTGTGACGGAGATAGCGTCATGTTAGTGTTTTCTGGACCAACTGCAATGTGCAATATGAGGATAGCAGACACCAGGGAAGGGAGAGGTCACCAACAAATTATGTGGGAGGTTAAATTATGATAAGTCATGTTAGTAGCTAGCAGTTGCTATTAAAGTCATTAGGACAAGGTCCTGAGTTACTGTGAGGCCTTAATTGTGACGATAAGCTAAATCAAGCTGGGAATTTGAATGTCGATGTTGTGTTTCCATGCACATGCTGTTGGATCAGAGGTTAAGCATGCAGGTTAGTAACTCACAGCTGATGGAGAGAGATACTGGGCCACTGATGTCATGACTGACGGGATTGAACACACGACACTGGAACGGTCCCTGGTCATAGCGGGTCACACTGATTATAGTGAGAGTGGAGCCTCCATCAGTGATCTGAACTCCCTCACTGGCTGTCACCTCAGAGCTGCCATTCAGCCAGGTGTAGGAGCGAGGGGAGCCAGAGGAGGAGCAGGACAGGCTGACTGAGCTGTTGAACTCTATCAAGTCTGTGCTGCTGGGAGTTACCACGACATTGGACACTGGCACTATGGGTAGAAAACACATTTATTTACTTGCCACCACCTTGCAAAGGGTAAAATCAGTATACAGTAACAATGCAGTGGCTGGGAATAAATTCCATAATTATGACACCAAGCCGCGTATTCAACACTAGAAAATAGAGATTTGTATTAGCTTCCAAGTCTGATGACAATGGGCACTACAGCATTTATCCATTCAGTGTCTGAATACTGCGACAAATGCAACACAGTATATCACAGAAAAGAAAATACTGCGTGTACCTAAAAGACTAAACTCTGGATAAAAGTGTCTTGACTGGCACCATTGTGGAAGACAGTGATTTTTATTTAAGTAGTCAGCAAAGAAGCTTTCTGTTTTGTTTTGTTGTTGTTGTTGTTGTTGTTGTCGTTGTTTTAATGTGGACACTTGACCAAAGGAAGTCAGTCCCTTTCTGATGGACCTAAATATTGCTGTGATAATCGGGTCATCTTTTTTCTATTCGACACTGAAACAATGATACCACAACATGTGAAATATCTACTCACTGAATATCTCCAGTCTGCAGGCTCCTGTCTTCTGTGCTCCTCCATCTGGAGTTATTGCAATTCTGTATTCTCCAGTGTCGTCCATGGTGAGATGCCTGAGCTCCAGAGATCCAGTTGATCTGTCGAAAGTGATCCTGTTTTCATATCCTGATCCAATAACATCTGAGCTGGTCGATGTTATTATATTTCTGTCGACACTACCATTACTAAAACTCCAAGTCACTACCAGGAATGGGTTTTCTGATGGAGTCACTGTTGTGGTGAAAAAAACACTTCCTCCTACTGCTCCATTCAAATTGTCTGGTAGCACACCGGCTCCATGGCTCAAACCTGGAGGACACAGTTTCAGGTTAGCAAACAGTGCACTGTGGTGTAGAGGGCCATGTAAAATGGCCTGCTGGAGGAATTTAATGCATGCTTGATGATGACAAGCCATCACTGAATATGAGCTCTGGACATGATGCAACCTTTTTAGGGAACTGAATTTGAATAATTACAAACACACGCGAATCATATACAACATCTTTTCTGGCTGACTTTTCATTGTGATTATTCATATAAAGTCTGAGTGACAGACAACTATATTCCTGAGGTTTGCAGGTTTTTATTCCAACTAGTCACCACACCAACTCATTTCACTGATTAGTTCCTCCTGTCTGGCGGAGGTGTGCAGGTCAGTTAAGTCACCTGCTGTTACTTTTGGCTGGAGTTCAAAACTTCATACCTTCGTTACTCATTAAACACGGTGGTTTATAAATGTGTGTACCTTTGGATCATTATCTTTTCATTTAAGAACTTCAAACAAAAAGATATTGAATTGTTTTTTTCCCCACTGTGGGCCAGTAACATGGAAATGTAAATCTACTTCTTGATGGGTTTTTTTCCCCTCCTTTTTTCTTGTCATGTGGTAAATAGTGCATCTCTGGTCCATTTTGTCCAGGAGAACTTTGTGCCTTTTGTCTTGATTAGAAAAAAAAATATTGCACATTCATATGAACATTGTCCTGTTGTTGTACATATAAGCTAATTAAAGAAGAAGAAAGTAAGAGGAAAAGTCATCGTGTTTTCTGTAAATAAAGAAAAACCTTCACTTATCAAGTCGAGATATCCCACGGTGCATTTATATGTAGCTGACTTGTTGAGTCTCAACTCTCTGGTTCCCTGTTTGGTCAAGAGCCAACAGAATACAGAAGCTAAGCACTGGCCTAGCTGGCCTAATAGACTATAATGACAAAACATGTTGCTATTACCATTTATTAAGAGTAAAAAAAAATTATTATGACATTATTGTGATTCATGTGTGTATGAAGAGCTTTATTTAGGCTGTGTTGAAAACTGCAGCTACACAACAGTACAGTCATTCTGAATAGTCATAGTAATAGTATTTTTTTATGAAGTGAATGCTTCTTAATAAGGAACCAAATTCATTAATAAAAAAATATTTTTACCATGCCATGATGACATTTGAATAACAATATTTCAAAGTACAGTTGAGATTAGCTAAGTGTTAAACAGTTATTGTTCGACCTGAGTTTACTTCATGATACTGGAGCCCTCTTGTTCCTGAAATAACTAAAAAGAAGACAGGAAGCACACAACTCAATAGTAGGTTTGATCTTGCATTGTGAAATATTAAATGTTTTTTAATTACATCTGTCATAATTGATAGATCTGGGAAGACTAAGAAGACTTGATGAACAAGACTCAACATCAATATTTTCATGGCTGGTTAATCCTCACAAATGAGGGGGGAAAACAAGCAAAAACAAACAAAAATAAGCAATCTAAAATCCTCTTGTCTGCTGTATGAGATAATAAGAGCTCACCTGAGATGAGTCCTAGGATGATCAAGGGTACAACAGAGGTTCCCATTTCTGTTGCAGTGTGACGAGGACAGCTGATTTAGTCTCTAATGTAGATTCCACCCCTTTCTCCTTTCTCTTGAGTTTAATATATAACAGCAGTATGAGGAAGTTTATTGTTTTATTTGTTTCTCGTTCCTCATCGCTGTTCAGTCAACATTTATTTATTTATTTATTTTTTCCAGAACTGACTTACAATGATGCATAATATTTTGAAGAGGGTGACAGCATAGATTGGTGGCAGGTATCATCACTGTTATAAAATTAAACTTTGACCTCTTCATGGTTTTTTAGACAGGACTTTGCAAGATATGATCAAACACTGTTGAGTCTCCAACCAGTGTGACTACTGCGCATCGACCATGAGGAAGCAAGACACTGTTTGACTTCTGGAAGTAATTAGTTACATAGTTACACAGCCACTACAGATTATATGTTGTAAGTAGAGGAGTACGCTCAGAAGAGTGCACATCTCTGCCAGGCGTGTTGTCTTACTTGGTATGAAAATCTGGACAGGAAGAGAGGAGGAGTGAAAATACAGAGGCACTGCCTGTGTGTTTCCCCTTATCTTGCGCTCAGATGTTGGACAAAAACCAGCTGGGGAGTTGGTACTGAGTTATGGTATAAAACAGTTTTTAAATAGGTTTTTAGTCACTGCAACCACGAGAGATGACTGATCATACACTCATACCTGTGCCCAGAAAATTTTAGGTTGATAGGGCAATGCAAGATGAGCCACGGACAGATAGACAGAAAGACACACAACAAAACACACGATCCCCTCCAGGCTGCTGCCTGGCAGAGATAATAAGAGTTTTTTTCAGTATTTATGATGCAGAAATTTGAATTTTTAATATGAATTAGATTCCATCAGCCTCTGACACTTCCTACAGGGTTTTCTGCTTTGTGTCTTCTCTGCGTTGTTTTGACTTTCTTTGTCAGTGTTACGTGGCTGGTCAGCAGGTGAACCCAAATGCAAACACAGATGAACCGGAGACAAGCCTGATACAAAAGATGGTAACTTACTGTAATTTATAGTTGAGGTTTTGTAGAGCCAGGAGATCCAGAGAGAGGATGTAAAAAGCAACAAGTCCAGGGTTAGTCTGGAAGATACAGGGGTTATAGACTCTGGATCTGGTTGAGCTGAAGGAGAAGTGGCATTAGGGTGACAGGCCCAGTATGTTAAGAGAGAGAGAGAGAGTGAGAGCAGTGGTGGTCTAACATGCTAGACAGTCAATGAAGAGAGGGAGCGGAAATAGTGAGAGCAAATGTTTTTCAGAGGTTTGAATCCTTGCCTCGCTCTGACCAGGACCATCACACTAAGTATCATGATAATTTACACAAACATGAAAGCATGACTGTGATCCACCTTTATATTACAGGCGACAGCAGAGAAAGATGCTCAGGGCCACTAAAATGCTGACTGTGAGGATCTGTGTTTGCCATGAGTCAGACACAGTGGGCATCACCACTCAGAGGATCCCCCTGCTGGCTGGTCTTGGTAATGCAGCTGGAGTGTGCCGCACCTTTCCACCAGCTGACACACACCCTATGTCTGGAGTGCCCTCCTAAACACTTTAACTCTATTGAAATCTTTCAAAGACTCTTTGTAGGACTCAAACCACTTATCCCAAAACCAATCTGCTCACACAAGAGTGTAACTTAAACTTAAATTACTACTTGGAGGGTACAGCCTAATTCATTTCATATTCAGCACTCATTGTGAGTATAACATTTACTATTGCTGAATGTTCAGTTATAGCAATTTTATTGCTAAATGTTGTCCAGAGTAGTTACAACGTCCAGGTGAAGGGGTAGACAGGAAGAGAGAAGGCATGAGGATGTGGAACAGGAGAGAGAGAGACTGTACTGCCACCTGTTGTTTTATGTTGCTCACTAAAGTTAGGAGAAGAGCTCACGTGTTTTCCTGCTATTTCACACTCAACTTTACACCCACAATGCTCACAATAGTTTAAAGAACAAACTCTAAAAAAAAATCCAGATTTTTTTTTGGATCAAGAGAGATCCATTTGATACTGAGAACATTTTAGAGACAAATTATACCCAAGAATGTTTTTGGAGAACTACAGTAACGTTTAAAAATAATAATAATATTAAAATTCAAAGAGAGAGAGGGAGAGAGAGAGATATTATTTACATGAAAGCCTCTGTTTGATGCTGTGTAGCACAGAGCATTAAGATTCCTAACCAGCTGTAAACCCCTCAGACACCATTTCCCTTTGCACAAGCCATCAGTGCCCATGAGCAGATTTTTGCATTGGTATAATTTCATTTACAAATCCATCCTTGAACTGCTGCCCACATATTTATCCTGGTACATCTCATCTAAACAGGACTTTATTACTTTCCCCTCACATCAGTTCACACACAGATCAGTAAAAAGGTACTTTCCTACTCTTGAATATATAAATGTAAATAAATAATTTAAATAAATTTCAACATACTAAATAGTTAGTAAAACACCTCACTTGTAGTAACCACCAAATTTATACACACCCACATACACAGCACCACATATGTACCAGGCCTGTACAGCAACAAATACATTTGCATTGCTCTTCCATGAACTTATAGCAGAATAGACATTTAAAAAATGAAAGTGATTTTCTTTTCTTTCATTTTATTATTATGAAGCAACATTACACATTTTCTAAGTGATATAATCGAGAGAAAACAGAAATAAATAAGAAGCAACATTAAAAAATGTATGTGGTCTGAAAAAACTACCATGGATATGTCTCATAGTATTCTTTTTATAATGTAAAATGCTCTGCTAAAGATCATGAAAAGCTCAGAGCTATGAAAGCACAATCATAAAGATGTTGTACTTTTTCTGTTTGACACAGGGAAGCAAATCAAACAGATGATTAACCCTCCTGTCATAACATTTTTCATCAGTTGGGGTCAATTTGACACCACTAATTTAAACCAGAAAATTATTAAAATAAAAATTGTTACCCAAGTTTATGCGTTATGTACTATGTTTTTGAATAGCCCCTTTAATAAAACATACAACAAAAACCATCATCATGTTGATTTTATGTTTACCAACATGTCCCATTCAAATTAGGAAATGCCATTAAATATGGAGAAAAAAAATGCCTTGCCATGATATCTGATGAACAATTTCATGCATGTTCCTTGCTTTAAAACCTATGTGAAATACAGCAACTATATATATATATATATATATATATATATATATATATATATATATATGTATATATAAACAAAGATAACAAAAACAAGCCAGTAATCACTAAATTAGCTTGCAGGGACTAAAACAGGGGTGTCCAACCATGTGCCATGTAGGGCCGGGAGGCTGCAGATCACCTCATCTTGTATCAGAGGGGAGGAACTAATCAGTGAAATAACCTGGTGGAGGTTTTGGTTGGAATGAAAACCTGCAGCCTCTCGGCCCTCTATGGCACATAGTTGGACACCCCTGGACTACAAGATAAAACATTTCAAAATGCTATTGTTTGAATTTCCCTGTAAAATTGATCAGTTTCTGTCTTGCATAGGCCACTATTTTGTTCTGACCCTACCAATCAAAATCCTAATCTTAAGCATTTCAAAATAGGATTAAAATAATACATTAGGCCTTAACCATAACCTGTCCTCCTTAACCAAACTCAGGCCCTTGATAATTCTTAGACTAGACCAGACTGATCTACACCCAAAGCCTGACAGTCTCTGCCACCCAGTGCTGGGCACCAAGACTGCTACATGGACTCAAATTAACTCTGATAACAAATTTACTTATCTATATCGAGTGATTAAATCCACAGTTTGCCATTCATCTAATCTTGCAAAAACAGAATCTCTGTCCGTCTGTCCTTCAGTTTTCTCAACCTCCATTCATTTGATTGACTTCACACTTGCCAGATGTACTGCTGAGGATCCAAGGAAGTGCAGTGTCGAGTGTGAAGTTGTTTGGATGAGCGGTTCTCCAAAAAGCTGCAAGCAGCAGTCCTAGGGGCCAAGCCATCTGCCCGTTTTCTCATATTATTTCTCCTACAGAAAGACAAAGTCATCGGTTTATTAGAATACAATCATTGTTTTACGCAGTGTAATGAATAGTTGACATACACTATATTACCAAAAGTATTCGCTCACCCATTCAAATGATCAGAATCAGGTGTCCTAATCACTTGGCCTGGCCACAGGTGTATAAAATCAAGCACTCAGGCATGCAGACTGTGAAACAAGACATTTGTGAAAGAATGGGCCGCTCTCAGGAGCTCAGTGAATTCCAGCGTGGAACTGTCATAGGATGCCACCTGTGCAACAAATCCAGTCGTGAAATTTCCTCGCTCCTAAATATTCCACAGTCAACTGTCAGCTCTATTATAACAAAATGGAAGCGTTTGGGAACAACAGCAACTCAGCCACGAAGTGGTAGGCCACGTAAAGTGACGGAGAGGGGTCAGCGGATGCTGAAGCGCATAGTGCAAAGAGGTCGCCGACTTTCTGCACAGTCAATTGCTACAGAGCTACAAACTTCATGTGACCTTCAGATTAGCCCAAGTACAGTACGCAGAGAGCTTCATGGAATGGGTTTCCATGGCCGAGCAGCTGCAGCCAAGCCACACATCACCAAGTGCAATGCAAAGCGTCGGATGCAATGGTGTAAAGCACGCCGCCACTGGCCTCTAGAGCAGTGGAGACGCGTTCTCTGGAGTGATGAATCACGCTTTTCCATCTGGCAATCTGATGGACGAGTCTGGGTTTGGAGGTTGCCAGGAGAACGGTACATTTCAGACTGCATTGTGCCGACTGTGAAATTTGGTGGAGGAAGAATTATGGTGTGGGGTTGTTTTTCAGGAGCTGGGCTTGGCCCCTTAGTTCCAGTGAAAGGAACTTTGAATGCTTCAGGATACCAAAACATTTTGGACAATTCCATGCTCCCAACCTTGTGGGAACAGTTTGGAGCGGGCCCCTTCCTCTTCCAACATGACTGTGCACCAGTGCACAAAGCAAGGTCCATAAAGACATGGATGACAGAGTCTGGTGTGGATGAACTTGACTGGCCTGCACAGAGTCCTGACCTGAACCCGATAGAACACCTTTGGGATGAATTAGAGCGGAGACTGAGAGCCAGGCCTTCTCGTCCAACATCAGTGTGTGACCTCACCAATGCGCTTTTGGAAGAATGGTCAAAAATTCCTATAAACACTCTCCTCAACCTTGTGGACAGTCTTCCCAGAAGAGTTGAAGCTGTAATAGCTGCAAAAGGTGGACCGACATCATATTGAACTCTATGGGTTAGGAATGGGATGGCACTTCAGTTCATAGTATGAGTAAAGGCAGGTGAGCGAATACTTTTGGTAATATAGTGTATGTCTGCTCTGGGTTCTCATACATATTTTCTGGGATCTCATACGTGTCTTCTGGGTTGTCATATTCTGTTTGGAAGGTTTGTAAAGAATAGGATAGAATAGATAGATAGATAGATAGATAGATAGATAGATATTGTATGTGAGCACTGACCTTTTTGTGGTGGATTGGTGATTCTTCTGGAGAGTAGAGATAAAATATTGTTAAAATGTGGAAAAGTTAGGACAATATTTTTCCATCAATCCACAGTAAAAACAAAACAAAAAAAATTTTGATGGAACCATAAAAGATACTTTGGTTTCAGAGTACGAGAAATTGCATTTTGATCTAAAAATACAAGAATATACAGCATATTAAGACGACTATTGTTACAATATATTGTCAACACATTATGGCATAGACAATTAGCATAGAAAAAAACTATCATACAGTTAGGTGCAGCGTTTTGAAAACCTAAAAAGCACATTTTCTATGTCCATTGCCTATGGAGCAACTCACACTCCAGCAGTATTTGGATCATTGCCTGATGTAATATTACTAAGCAAAAATATTTTTAAACATTTTTGAATGTGAATGACTTTTGGCTGAGAGCCAGACAAATCTGCAAGCTCATGTCAAACGCTCAAGCAAACTTACCGTATTTCCCCAATTAATCGCCCAGGCGTTTAATAGGCATATGCAAAATCAACTTGGACCCCCTTTATTTATTTTTGCACAGACCTGCACCAGGCCATTATTGTGATGACAGTTGCTGTCCAACATATTTATAGTCGGTCGATTTAAGATTACGGTACACCTTTTTATCGTTAGCTAGCGCTCTTATTTTGACAGAAAACGGAAGTTCCACACAGTTATTGTGTGGCTAACTGTTTACTTATGCAAAAATAAGCTGAATAGCCTTATTTTGGGTTACCTCAATATATTTTATATTTTATATATTTTATATATTTTATATATTTTATAATGCGGTTATTCGAGTGGGCGTTTAACACGCAAAATGGGTGCAGACCCCAGGCGTTTAAAAGAACCAGGCGGCTATTTGCGGCCGGGCGATTAATTGGTGAAATACGGTAGCCTATGTTTTTTTTTATCTGGGTATCAGCATTGGCTTTCTGCAATACAATATTTACATTTATTCATTTAATACATGAAAAACACTTCAATGAAATGGCTAGTTATTTTAATTAAATAGAATATGTTTTCACTTACCCTCTTTTTGACGTATAGTACACAACCCCACCAACCACCCCTCCAACAACTATCAGACATACAATCGTTATTCTAGCGATAACACCAGCTGAGAGATTTCCTTTCCCTGAGAAGGTATGAAATGAAAGTGATTAGACAAATCAGCACTACAGCATCACAACATAGCCCATTTAAAAAAAACAAACAAACAAACAAAAAAAAAAACTAACAGAGGCTGACTTTCCCATTTCATTTGCCCCTGGATACATAACAATTCATAACAATAAATGGCCAAACTGAGTCAATAGAAGAGATTTTTGAGGAAGCCCACTACTGTTCATGTAATTATCAATAGATTACTATGATGATGATTTAGAGGTTTTGGTTCATCGTGATATCCAACAATATAGTTTAAATTGATTATCAGGATTATTAGAGGTATCATGAATCCCAAGATAAAACCAGGAATGAACACCAGTTTGAAAGATCAAGCATGACCCATTCCCCTTCCTGCAGTCACCAAACAGCTTTACCTTGTGGGCCTACAGACAATCGATGCACGTCAGATGTTGCCGTTCTCCCAGTGATATTATTTCCTGCTTGACAGGTGTATTCTCCACCGTCAGAGAGTTCAATTTCTGATTTAGTGAACTCAGCAGAATTTCTATGAATCTCTGTCCCATTCTTCATCCAGATGTAGGTCGCAGTCGGCGTGGACTCAGCAGAGCAGATCAGTGTTAGGGTCTGTTTGACTTTTATCTCATTTGGACCTGTGATTTTAACATTCTCTGGTCCATCTGAAACACAGATATTTGTAATCCTGTAATTAAAGCAAATAATAAAAATCCCCTATACATTCACTTGGATTTTAGTACATAATGCTGGAATTGTAGCATCTGAAATGTAATTATGACAGTAAAACAGTAATTCTTAACTTAATCTTCTGCTATATTGCTATCTGTAGGTTTGTTAAAACCTCAAACTTTAGGCTGAGGTCAAATGACAGTAAAACAGTAGGAAAAAATAGGCCATATATCAAATTAAGGAAAGATTTTACAAAATAAATTACATTATTCTGATCTGCATTCAAAAGAAAATTAATAACTGCAGTGTTTTCTTACTTGATATTTTGCTTTGTCAAGTCTTCTTAAAGGCATTAGAGTAAAATTTGGCTAAAAACAAACAGAATTTATACTATGTAAGAATGTTTTCTTTCACCTCTGTTGATCTCATTCTACAGAGTAAATAAAGGCTCATTGTATTGTCACCTACAGTTGACAGTCATCTTGTATTTAGCTTCAGCAGAGCTGGCTGGGTTGCTGGCTGTACAGGAGTATTCTCCACTGTCTGTTCTCTTCAGAGGGCTAAAGGACAAAACTCTGTTATTGTCATGGAGGATGATGTTGCTGCCCGGGCTCACAGGGGAGCCGTCCTTCCTCCACTCTCTGGTGAGGACAGAGCCGGCAGCATCACAGGTTAAGTTGACTGGTTTCCCCTCAACTGGTGTGACGGATGGTTCTGTGATTGAAGCAGCTGAGACTCTCTCTGTTGGTGAGAGACAAATAACTGTGTGTGAAAAAATGTAAAAGTGCAAAGTAAACATCAAGAGGGTCGATGGAGCAAATGAAGAAACTTGAGGACAGTTCATACCTGTTCTCAAAGGAAAAGAATGTCATGTTAGATATTTCTCTCCCTATCATGTATAGTATGTGTATTCCTCACTAATTCTACAGAAATCACCAAAAAAAAAAAAAAAAAAAAGACAACAAGCTCTATTTTAACAATCTAAGTGCACGATCTGAAGAACATGGTATAAGTGCTTCTAGTCTATGTTTAAGTCCACTTTTGCTATTTTAAAAGCACAAAAAAGAGTGATTATGGCAGGTGCTTGGTTCGAAATGGTTGTGCTTAGTCTCTTCATTAATCATGGGTGTGTTTAGTGTGTAACATGCAATAAACCAAGCCGAGTGCCATCTCCCAGTCCCTCTAAAATCCAGGTGCACCTGCACCTTGACATATTGCTGTTATAATGACACATTTTCCAATAGGATTCTATCAAAGCTCCCTGAGGTGAGGCAGACATCTCTGTGTGGAACAAACAGTGTGTATGTGTGTTCTTCACGCACCTACATAGGCGTGTATAACTATTTTGATAATGTGCCCTAAAATTTAAGAGAAATAGTGCGCCACTGACTTCAGACCTGGCTTTTGTTGGTCAGTCGTGCAAGAGTATTTGCATTACACAACATGGGCGCTGGACAGGAAAATTACAACAGCGCTGGTTGGAAATGAACAAAGACACTTGCGTAAACACTTGCTGTGGCTTTGCGCCAGGTATAAAATAGAGCCCAATATATTCTGCTGAGGAAAACATAAGGAGGAAGCAGCTGCACAGTAACTTCAGTACAGAAACTTTTATCATTTTTTCTGCTGCAAATTTACCACAACAAACAAGGTCTTCAAGACAAGCACAGAGATTTGAGGTGGAGTAATTAAAAGTTTTATTTTCATGCATCAAGTTATACAAAATCATTCAAGCCTCATGGTCGTCTGATCACTGCAGCAACACAGTTGACATTAGGTAGACTGGTGACCCTCAAATCATTCAAGTGCTATCCTGTCAAAGTTTAAAAACAGGGAAGTGGGTTTTTGCTATATGCACATCGCCATGGGTGCTTTGCTAATGAAAACTAACAATGGAAAAGACATAGATCCTGCACACCAGTACTCCGTATTAAACCTTTATTATTAAAACAACGTTTCGATCAGCGTGTGATCTCTGTCAAGTTCAAGTCAACAATGTGTTCTGGTGGCCTCCTATATGGGTTGATTCTCCAGAGAAAAGTTTAGTACTCGATTTCACAGGAAGAATGTCTCACCTCTAACCAACAGAGAGATCCCATGGACAAAAACACATGTTTCTTCCTACAGTACTCACCCCTAGGGAAAGAGCTTGATATTTATTTTTTGAAGCAGCACTGGCATATAGTCAGCACAGACCCAAAGCTATCTAAGGTGTTTACCACCCCCCCCCAAAGATAGTCTACAAACGCCCTCCCAACCTCAGGCAGATGTTGGTGAAATCTGACCTTCCACCCATAAGGAAAGGGACTTTTCTATACAGACTTCCAGAAGGAAATTTTAGATGTGGATCATGTATGCAGTGCAACTACACGACAAAATGTATGTCTTACACACACCCGCACACAGGAAAGTTTATGAAAATTAAAGGCATGATAACATGTAATCAAAAAAATTGTATTTATCTAATCACCTGTTCTTGTCCCAATCTGGTTTATGTAGGTAAGACTACGAGACCGTTGAAGACAAGAATTGCAGAACACAGAAGTAAGATCAGGACACAGGACAAGACCAAAGCCCTGTAGCGGTGCATTTTGCAGAAGCAAACCACAGTGTTGCTGCTATGAGGTACATAGGCATAGAACATGTAAAAGTCCCTAGGAGAGGAGGCAACATAGACAACCTCCTACTGAGACGAGAAAGCTACTACATACACACACTTCAAACACTGCACCCATCAGACCTTAACCAATAAAATGAGATCAGGCATTTTTTTGTAATATATCCTGCACATTCTTGTGGACAGTGGTATACCCAACATGTTCATCATATCTGATATCCAGTAACTTAAGGTATGACGTACTTGTTTTAAAATTTATTCATGTTCATGCTCTAAATGTACTATGTAATGTAGTATATGCTTCTGTAAATGTTTTCAATGTTATGCAATGTAGGTTGTTTAATGGCTCCACCCACCACCCAGGCAGGCAACCTAATTATGGCAATGGCCTGCACCTGGTGGAGAGAATCAACCCATATAGGAGGCCACCAGAACACATCGTTGACTTGAACTTGACAAAGATCACATGCTGATCGAAACATTGATTTAATAATAAAGGTCTAATACGGAGAACTTGTGTGCGGGACCTATGTCTTTTCCAAAGTTTAAAAACAGGACAATTGAGAAAAAGAGACAAGTGAGAAAAGGAACATGTTTGCTGCATAGTGTGAATATTTGCATTATGTTGCAATTGCAAGTGTATATTATAGAAAATATCCTGCTTGTTTTAACTTCAGGCAAAAAAAGAGGTTTTACATTGGATATAAGATAATAAATTAACAGAAAACATAGATTCATCTGAACACCTTACAACACCGTTTAGGTGTATAGGTACATTTAATGTGAAGTACCATCTTTTTGAGCCAAATCTTTATTTTCAACACCTGATCATTCCCACTTAACCAACACAGTGACACGAGAGGACTGAGATGTTTGATATCTCCGAGTTTTAATGTTATGGGCCTGACAGCTGTAGTTACCACTCTGTTTCATCTGAATGTTGTTCAGTCTGAGCTCTGGTCCAGTATCAGAGAGCAGGGCTCTGTTCAGAGCCCACTGAAACTGGGCAGGAGGCCTGGAGCCAGCTGAGCAGGACAGGCTGATGTTTGACCCTTTCTCATGGTATTCTTGTGACGGAGATAGCCTCATGTTAGTGTTTTCTGGACCAACTGCAATGTGCAATATAAGGATAGCAGACACCAGTGAAGGGAGAGGTCACCAACAAATAATGTGGGAAGTTAAATTATGGTTAGTAATGTTCATAGTTGATATCAGCTATTAAAGTCATTAGGACAAGGCCCCGAGTTACTGTGAGGCCTTAATTGTTATGAAAAGCTAAATCAAGCTGGGAATTCGGTTGTCGATGTTGTGTTTTCATGCACATGCTGTTGGATCAGAGGTTAAGCATGCAGGTTAGTAACTCACAGCTGATGGAGAGAGATACTGGGCCACTGATGCCATGACTGACGGGATTGAATGCACAACACTGGAACCTGGTCGTAGCGGGTCACACTGATTATAGTGAGAGTGGAGCCTCCATCAGTGATCTGAACTCCCTCACTGGCTGTCACCTCAGAGCTGCCATTCAGCCAGGTGTAGGAGCGAGGGGAGCCAGAGGAGGAGCAGGACAGGCTGACTGAGCTGTTGAACTCTATCAAGTCTGTGCTGCTGGGAGTTACCACTACATTGGACACTGACACTATGGGTAGAAAACACATTTATTTACTTGCCACCACCTTGCAAAAGGAAAATTCAGTATACAGTAACAATGCAGGGGCTGGGAATAAATTCCATAATTATGACACCAAGCCGCGTATTCATCACTAGAAAATAGAGGTTTGTATTAGCTTCCAAGTCTGATGACAATGGGCACTACAGCATTTATCCATTCAGTGTGTGGATACTGCTAATGCTCCACAGTATAAATATCACAGAATACAAAATACTGCAAGTACCTAGAAGACTAAACTGTGGATTAAAGTGTCTTGACCGAGCACCATTGTGGACGAAACGTGTTTTTCTTTAAGCTTCTGTTTTTTGTTTTGTTTGTTTTTTTGTTTGTTTAATTAATGTGGACACATGACCAAAGGAACCCAGTCCCTTGCTGATGGACTTAAATATTGCTGTGATAATTGGGTTATCTTTTTTCTATTCAACACTGAAACAGTGATACCACAACATGTGAAATATCTACTCACTGAATATCTCCAGTCTGCAGTCTCCTGTCTTCTGCACTCCTCCATCTGGTGTTAATACAATTCTGTATTCTCCAGTGTCGTCCATGGTGAGATTCCTGAGCTCCAGAGATCCAGTTGATCTGTCGAAGGTGATCCTGTTTTCATATCCTGATCCAATAACATTTGAGCTGACTGAGGTTATTATTTCTCTGTCGCCACTACCATTATTAAAACTCCAGGCCACTACCAGGAATGTTTTTTCTGGTGGAGTCACTGTTGTGGTGAAAAAAACACTTCCTCCGTCTGCTCCATTCAGATTGTCTGGTAGCACACCAGCTCCATGGCTCAAACCTGGAGGACGCAGTTTCAGGTTAGCAAGCAGTGCACTGTGGGGTAGAGGGCTGTGTAAAATGGCCTGCTGGGGAAATATAATGCATGCTTGATGATGACAAGCCATCACTGAATATGAACTCTGGACATGATGCGACCTTTACAAACACATGCAAATCAAATACGACGTCTTTTCTGGCTGACTTTTCATTGTGATTATTCATAGAAAGTCTGAGTGACAGACAACTATGTTCCTCAAATGTAAATCTACTTCTTGATGTTTTTTTTCTCCTTTTTTTCTTGCCATATGGTAAATAGTGCATTCCTGGTCCAGTTTATCCAGGAGAACTTTGTGCTTTATGTGCAGATTAGAAAAAAAAATATTGCACATTCACATGAACATTGTTCTGTGATTGTACACACAAGCTAATTAAGAAGAAGGTAAGAAGTCTAGATATCCCACAGTGCATTTATATGTAGTTGACTTGTTGAGTCTCAACTCTCCGGTTCCTTGTTTGATCAAAAGCCAACACAATACAGAAGCTAAGCATTGGCCTTCTTGTTCCTCAAAATATCTAAAAAGAAGACAGGAAACACACAACTTGACAGTAGGTTTTATCTTACATTGTGAAATATTAAATGTTTTTTAATTACATCTGCCATAATAGATAGATCTGGAAAGACTAAGAAGACTTGATGAACAAGACTCAACATCAATATTTTCATGGCTGGTTAATCCTCACAAATGAGGGGGAAAACAAGTAAAAACAAACAAAAATAAGCAATCTAAAATCTTCTTGTGTGCTGTTTGAGATAATAAGAACTCACCTGAGATGACTCCTAGGATCATCAAGGGTACAACAGAGGTTCCCATTTCTGCTGCAGTGTGTGACAAGGACAGCTGATTTAGTCTCTCATGTAGATTCCACCCCTTTTTCCTTCCCTTTGAGTTATAACAGCAGTATGAGGAAGTTTATTGTTTTATTTGGCTTTCTCTTTCTTCATGGCTGGTCAGTCAGTATTTATTTATTTTTTTCAGAACTGACTTACAATGACAGAATTTTTGCATGATATTTTCTAGAGGGTGACAGCATAGATTGGTGCCAGGTATCATCACTGTTATAAAATTAAACTTTTACTTCTTCATGGTTTTGCAGACAGGACATTGTAAGATATGGTCAAACACTGTTGAGTCTCCAAACAGTGTGACTAATTTGCATCAACCATGAGGAAGATACTGTTTGACTGTTGGAAGTAATTACTCACAAAGTTACACAGCCACTACAGATTACATGTTGTAAGTAGAGGAGTACGCTCAGAAGAGTGCACCTCTCTGCCAGGCGTGTTGTCTTACATGGTGTGAAAATCTGGACGGCAACAATTCCAAGAAAAAAAAAAAAAAAAAAAACAGTAGTTAAAGTAATACCTAAACCATTTTTTCCCCATCCCCGGAGGAGTGAAAATACAGAGGCACTGCCTGTGTTTCCCCTTTCTCTGGTGCTCAGACTTTTGACAAAAAAAAAAAAAAAAAAAACAGCTGTGAAGTTAGCACTCAGTTATGGTATAAAACAGTTTTTCCAATAGGTTTTTAGTCACTGCAACCACGAGAGGTGACTGATCATACAGTCATACCTGTGCACAGAAAATTTCAGGTTGATACAGTCATAACTGTGCCTGGCAGAGATAATAAGAGCGTTTTCAGTGTTGTGATACAGAAATTTGAATTTTTAACATGAATTGTAGCTACTTATAGCTTTCTTTGTTATAATTAACACTTCTGAAATCTTTCAAAGACTCTTTGTGGGACTCAAAATACTTTGCCTAAAACCAATCTGCTCACACAGCAGTGTAAGAGTTAATTTTGTCATGTGTTCATGTTACTGTTGCTATATTTAAATTACTAATTGGATGGTACAGCCTAATTCATTTCATATTCTGCACTCATTGTGAGTATAATATTTCCTTTTGTTGAATGTTCAGTTATAGCAGTTTTATTGCTAAATGTTGTCCAGAGTAGTTACAACGTCCGGGTGAAGGGGTAAACAGGAAGAGAGAAGGCGTGAGGATGTGGAACAGGAGAGAGAGAGAGACTGTACTGCCACCTGTAGTTTTATGTTGCTCACGAAAGTTAGGAGAAGAGCTCACGTGTTTGCCTGCTCATTCACACTCAACTTTACACCCACAATGCTCACAATACTTCAAATCCAAAAGGACTATTGTCTTGATATGTTCTCCAGTGTTTCAGTCCTTCTTATCGTGTTCTGTTTTTGAAATGGTTATGCATGCTTTTATGACATCCCGTCTTGACTATTGTAATGCCTTGTATGTCGCCGTTAGTCAGGACTCCATTTCCCGCTTACAGTTAGTCCAGAACGCTGCTGCTCGTCTGCTAACCGGTACACGTAAGCAAGAGCACATCACCCCTGTACTGGCTTCTCTCCACTGGCTTCCTGTGCCTTTTAGGATTGAGTTTAAAATTTTACTGTTTTTAAGTGCCTAAATGGTTTGGCACCCACCTATCTCTCCGACCTGTTGGAACCCTATGTTCCTTCAAGGTCCCTCAGGTCCTCCAATCAGCTTCTCTTGGCCGTTCCAAAAATCCAGGTTGAAGCTCAGGACCGGGCGTTCAAAGTGGCAGCCCCAAAGCTGTGGAACGAGCTGCCTCTGAATGTTAGGCAAGCCCCCACCCTGCAGGTGTTTAAATCACGCCTAAAGACACATTTTTATTCCTTGGCTTTTAAAACATAGCCTGCGTGACTGCTCATGTGGCACCATGTATGTTGTTTTATGTACCTTATGTTTTATGTACCTATGTGTCATTTGTCTGTATGTGACAGTGACTATGTTTTATGTTCTTCTGTGTCATTTGTTTGTATGTGACACCATGTATGTTGTATGTTCTCATGTGGTATTTGTTCGTTTTGTGTTATTTGTTTGTTTGGTTTTCTGTCTTTTAACTTGTACAGCACTTTGGTTCAACTTTGTTGTTTTTAAATGTGCTATATAAATAAAGTGGTATGGTATGGTATGGTATGGTTTTTAGGAGCAGGGACGTCGTAGTGGGGGGAAAAGCGGGACTGATTACCCAGGGCCACAATGGGGGAGGGGGCCCTCGAAAGGCCTGAAATAAAAAGGTTTGCCTATTGCCCGGCTCTACAAGGGCCCAGTAAGATTTCTTTTCATGGGGCCCAAAATCCCTGGCGGCGCCCCTGTTTAGGAGTGCAGTGTTTTCTGATCTGAAATGAAATTGGAAACCGTAAATTAGCATATTGGTGTGCACTCCAACTGCCTACGTATGCCAGCGATGATACTGCAGAAGCCATTTGATACTGAGAACATTTCAGAGACAATTAGACTCAAGAATGTTTTTGGAGAACTACAGGAACATTTAAAAAATAATAATAAAATTCAAAGAGAGAGAGAGAGAGAGAGAGAGAATTCCTGATGTGTTGTGAATTATTTTATTCTTTTAGGATTGTTAAATTTTTTGCATTTACTACTATCAATCTAATATATTTTTTTCCTAGGTAGATTTGACTCAACAAACACAAGAAAGAAGGGCTGCTAACACTTTAATAAGTATTTTAATGTTTGTCACTTTGTGTTGAATGAAGTTGGCTCAACTTAATATTCACCTCACTCACAAAGATCATTATGCTTTATGAGTTTGATTAAAGTATGTTTTTACAGCGTCCATAAACTGTATACAGTGAACCTTGATGTTGCAGAAAAATTGGACCGAGTGGATAAAATTTCCACAGTATTTTTTTTTCCTTTTCTTTTTTTAAGATGTTTATTTAAGAACTTGCTGCTCTTTCTAAATGATGTTTTCTCATTTTAATTCTCCTCAGCAGATAATTCGAATAAGTCATACATGTGATGAATCCAGATATTACTCAAAAATAAAGTCTTTTTTATATCAGTTTAATTAACTTTCCATAGTATGACAATATATTGAGATAACCAAAAACGATATAAGATATATGACAGAAACACAAATATGAGTATAAATTACAAAAAATTTTGTACAGAAAAGTCTGAAGAAAAAAAAGAGTACATCAGTTCTCATTGCTCTACTAAGAAAGTATTGTGTCAAAACATTAAAAGCAGAGTTTTGAACATCAACAGTGTCTCTCCATTACATCTGCTGCCTTAACAGCTTTTTTTTTGAAAGCAAAGAACCCAATCACAAAATCACATCCTCATGAAATTTTACAATCACAATCTAGAGACCGAGGGCATTCAGTGCATGTCTGGTTAGGGTTAGAAAAATAAAATCAATAGAGGAGATTTTTGAGGAGCCCACTGCTGTTCATTGATTACTATGATGATGATATAAAGGTTTTGGTTCATCATGATATCCAACAATACAGTTTAAATTGATTTTCAGTTTTATTAGAGGTGTCATGAATCCCAAGATAAAACCAGGAATGAACACCAGTTTGAAAGATCAAGCATGACCCATTTCCCTTCCTGCAGTCACCAAACAGCTTTACCTTGTGGGCCTACAGACAATCGATGCACATCAGATGTCGCCGTTCTCCCAGTGATATTATTACTCATTTGGCCCTGTGATTTTCACATTCTCTGGTCCATCTGAAACACAGATATTTGTAACACTGTAATTAAGGCACACATAAAAATCCCCTATACATTCACTTGGATTTTAGTAAATAATGGCACTGTAGCATCTGAAATGTAATTATGACAGTTAAAACCCCAAACGTTAATCTGAGGTCAAATTACAGTGTAAAAACAGGTAATATATCAAATTTAGGAAAAGTATTACAAAACAAACTACACGATTCTTATTTGTATTCAAGAGAAAATTAATAACTTGGCTAAAAACAAACAGAATTTATACTATGTTTTCTGTTCACCTCTGTTGATCTCATTCTACAGAGTAAATAAAGGCTTATTGTATTGTCACCTACAGCTGACATTCATCTTGTATTTAGCTTCAGCAGAGCTGGCTGGGTTGCTGGCTGTACAGGAGTATTCTCCACTGTCTGTTCTCTTCAGTGGGCTAAAGGACAAAACTCTGTTATTGTCATGGAGGATGATGTTGCTGCCCGGGCTCACAGGGGAGCCGTCCTTCCTCCACTCTCTGGTGAGGACAGAGCCGGCAGCATCGCAGGTTAAGTTGACTGGTTTCCCCTCAACTGGTGTGACGGGTGGTTCTGTGATTGAAGCAGCTGAGACTCTCTCTGTTGGTGAGAGACAAATAACTGTGTGTGAACAAAATGTAAAAGAGCAAAGTAAACAGCAAGAGGGTCGACGGAGCAAATGAAGAAACTTGAGGATAGTTCATACCTGTTCTCAAAAGATAACAACGTCATGTTAGCTATTGCTCTGTCTATCATGTATAGTTTGAGTATGTGATTTATTTCTTCCTCACTAATTCTACAGAAATCACCAAAAAAAAAAAAAAGGCAACAAGCTCTATTTTAAAAATCTAAGTGCACGATCTGAAGAGGTACGAGTGCTTTTAGACTATGTTTAAGTTCACTTTTGCTATTTCAAAAGCACAAAAAAGAATGTTTGTGCCAGGTGATTGGTTTGAAAGGGTTGTGCTTAGTCTCTTCATTAATCATGGGTGTGTTTTGGGTGTAACATGCAATAAACCAAGCCGAGTGCCATCTCCCAATCCCTCTAAAATCGAGGTTCACTTGCACCTTGACATATTGATGTTATAATGACACATTTTCCAATAGCTATCAAAGCTCCCTGAGGTGAGGCAGACATCGCTGTGTGGAACAAACAGTGTGTATGTGTGTTCTGCACCCACCTATATAGGCGTGTATAACTATTTTGATAATGCGCCTTAAATTTAAGAGAAATACTGCGCCACTGACTTCAGACCTGGCTTTTGTTGGTCAGTTGTGCAAGAGTATTTGCGTTTACACAACGTGAGCGCTGGACAGGAAAATTACAACAGCGCTGGTTGGAAATGAGCAAAGACACTTGCGTAAACACTTGCTGTGGCTTTGCACCGGGTATAAAATAGAGCCCAATATATTCTGCTATGAGGAAAACATAAGGAGGAAGCAGCTGCACAGTAACTTCAGTACAGAAACTTTTATCATTTTTTCTGCTGCAAATTTACCACAACAAACAAGGTCTTCAAGACAAGCACAGAGGATGGAGGTGGAGTAATTAAAAGTTTTACATTAATTCATGCATCAAGTTACACAAAATCATTCAAGCCTCATGATCCTCAGATCACTGCAGCAACACAGTGGACATTAGGTAGACTGGTGACCCTCAAATCATTCAAGTGCTATTGTCAAAGTTTAAAAACAGGACAATTGAGAAAAGGAACATGTTTGCCTGCATAGTTTGAATATTTGCATTATGTTGCAATTTCAAGTGTTTTTTTTTTTATAGAAAATATCACGCTTGTTTTAAATTCAGGCAACAGAGAAATAGTTTTACGTTGTATATTAGATAATAAATTAACAGAAGACACAGATTCAACTGCACACCTTACAACACCATTTAGGCCAATAGGTAAATTTAAAGTGAAGTACCATCTTTTTGAGCTAAATCTTTATTTTCAACACCTGTTCATTCCCACTTACCCAGCACAGTGACACGAGAGGGCTGAGATGTTTGATATCTCCGAGTTTTAATGTTATGGGCCTGACAGCTGTAGTTACCACTCTGATTCATCTGAATGTTGTTCAGTCTGAGCTCTGATCCAGTATCAGAGAGCAGGGCTCCGTTCAGAGCCCACTGAAACTGGGCAGGAGGCCTGGAGACAGCTGAGCAGGACAGGATGATGTCTGACCCTTTCTCATGGTATTCTTGTGACGAAGTTAGCCTCATGTTAGTGTTTTCTGGACCATCTGCAATGTGCGATATGAGGATAGCAGACACCAGGGAAGGGAGAGGTCACCAACAAATAATGTGGGAAGTTAAATTATTTTAAGTCATGTTAGTAACTAATATCAGCTATTGAAGACATTAGGACAAGGCCCTGAGTTACTGTGAGGCCTTAATTGTTATGATAAGCTAAATCAAGCTGGGAATTTGATTGTCAATGTTGTGTTTCCATGCACATGCTGTTGGATCAGAAGTTAAGCATGCAGGTTAGTAACTCACAGCTGATGGAGAGAGATACTGGGTCACTGATGCCATGACTGACAGGATTGAACACACGACACTGGAACGGTCCCTGGTCGTAGCGGGTCACACTGATTATAGTGAGAGTGGAGCCTCCATCAGTGATCTGAACTCCCTCACTGGCTGTCACCTCAGAGCTGCCATTCAGCCAGGTGTAGGAGGGAGGGGAGCCAGAGGAGGAGCAGGACAGGCTGACTGAGCTGTTGAACTCTATCAAGTCTGTGCTGCTGGGAGTTACCACTACATTGGAGACTGGCACTATGGGTAAAAAACACATTAAACACATTTATTTACTTGTCACCACCTTGCAACGAAAAAATTCTTGACATGACACCAAGGTGTGTATTCAATACTAGAAATTAAAAGTTTATATTAGCTTCCAATTCTGATGAAAATGAGCAGTGTCTTGACTGGCACCATTGTGGAAGAAAAGTGTTTTTCTTTAAGAAGTCAGCGAAGAAGCTTTCTGTTTTGTTTTGTTTTGTTTTGTTTTGTTTTGTTTTGTTTTGTTTTGTTTTGTTTTGTTTTGTTTTGTTTTGTTTTGTTTTGTTTTGTTTTGTTTTGTTTTGTTTTGTTTTGTTTTTAATTAATGTGGACACATGACCAAAGGACTCAGTCCCTTGCTGATGGACTAAAATATTGCTGTGATAATCGGGTTATCTTTTTTCCATTCAGCACTGAAACAGTGATACCACAACATGTGAAATATCTACTCACTGAATATCTCCAGTCTACAGTCTCCTCTCTTTGGCGCTCCTCCATCTGGTGTTAATACAATTTTGTATCCTCCAGTGTCGTCCATGGTGAGATTCCTGAGCTCCAGAGATCCAGTTGATCTGTCGAAGGTGATCCTGTTTTCATATCCTGATCCAATAACATCTGAGCTGGTCGAGGTTATTATATCTCTGTCACCACTACCACTAATAAAAGTCCAAGCCACCATCACAAATGGTTTTTCTGGTGGAGTCACTGTTGTGGTGAAAAAAACACTTCCTCCTGCTGCTCCATTCAGATTGTCTGGTAGCACACCGGCTCCATGGCTCAAACCTGGAGGACACAGTTTCAGGTTAGCAAGCAGTGCACTGTGGTGTAGAGGGCCGTGTAAAATGGCCTGCTGGGGGAATATAATGCATGCTTGATGATGACAAGCCATCACAGAATATGAGCTCTGGACATGATGTGACCTTTTTAGGGAACTGAATTTGAATAATTACAAACACACGCAAATCATACACAACATCTTTTCTGGCTGACTTTTCATTGTGATTATTCATAGAAAGTCTGAGTGACAGACAACTATGTTCCAGGGGTTTGCAGGTGTTTATTCCAACTAGTCACCACACCAACTCATTTCACTGATTAGTTCCTCCTGTCTGGCTGAAGGTGTGCAGGTCAGTTAAATCACCTGGTGTTACCTTTGGCTGGAGTTCAAAACTTCATACCTTCGTTAGTTATTAAACATGGTGGTCCATAAATGTGTGTTTCTTTGGATCATTATCTTTTTATTTAACAACTGCAAACAAAAAGCTATTGAATTGTTTTTTTTCCCACTGTGGGCCACTAACATGGAAATGTGAATCTACTTCTTGATGGGTTTTTTTTTACCTTTTTTTCTTGTTATGTGGTAAATAGTGCATCTCTTGTCCATTTTATCCAGGAGAACTTTGCGCTTGTCTTGATTAGGAAAAAATATAAAAAAAGAATATGTAGTTGACTTGAGTCTCAACTTTCTGGTTCCCTGTTTAGTCAAAAGCCAGCAGAGTACAGAAGCTAAGCATTCACCTAGCTGGCCTAATAGACTATAATGACAAAACATCTCACTATTACCATTAATTAAGAGTAAATTCTCTCATTATGACATTATTGTGATTCATGTGTGTATGAAGAGCTTTATGGAGCCTGTGTTGAAAACTGCAGCTACACAACATTATGATCGTTTTGAATATTCACAGTAATACATTTTTTTAATGAAGCAAATGCTTCTTAATAAGGGACCCAATTCATAAATAAGAGATTATTTTTACTATGCCATGATGACATTTGAATAATCATATATAATATGTATATAATATATAATAATAATACTTTTGAGAATAGTAAAGTGTTGAACAGTTGGACCTGAGTTTACTTCATGATACTGTAGCCCTCTTGTTCCTGAAATAGCTAAAAAGAAGTCAGGAAACAGAACTAGACAGTAGGTTTAATCTTACTTTGTAAATATAAAATGTTTTTTAATTACATCTGTCATAATTGATAGACCTGGAAAGACTAAGAAGACTTGATGAACAAGACTCAACATCAATATTTTCATGGCTGGTTAATCCTCACAAATGAGGGGGAATAACAAGTAAAAACAAACAAAAATAAGCAATCTAAAATCCTCTTGTCTGCTGTTTGAGATAAGAAGAGCTCACCTGAGATGACTCCAAGGATCATCAAGGGTACAGCAGAGGTTCCCATTTCTGTTGCAGTGTGACGAGGAGAGCTGATTTAGTCTCTAATGTAGATTCCACACCTTTTTCCTTTCCCTTGAGTTTAATAATTAACAGCAGTATGAGGAAGTTTATTGTTTTATTTGGTTTTATCTTTCCTCATTGCTGGTCTGTCAGTATTTTTTTTGTTTTTCAGAACTGACTTACAATGACAGAGTTTTGCATGATATTTTCTAGAGGGTGACAGCATAGATTGGTGCCAGGTATCATCACTGTTATAAAATTAAACTTTTACTTCTTCATGGTTTTGCAGACAGGACATTGTACGATACGGTCAAACACTGTTGAGTCTCCAAACAGTGTGACTAATTTGCATCAGCCATGAGGAAGACACTGTTTGACTGCTGGAAGTAATTAGTTACATAGTTACACAGCCACTACAGATTACATGTTGTAAGTAGAGGAGTACGCTCAGAAGAGTGCACCTCTCTGCCAGGCGTGTTGTCTTACTTGGTGTGAAAATCTGGACAGGAACAATTCCCAAAAAAAAAAAAAAAAAAAAATAGTAGATAAAGTAATACCTAAACCATTTTTTCTGATTAAGTTCCTGAATCCCAGTACCGGGTGTCGGGTTCTGTCACTTGGTCTCATGGTTTCACACTGACCCTGAACCTCCGTCGGAGCCAGTTGTTCCCCAGGTTTAGGTTTTTTCTTCTGTTGTTTAAATTGTTCATATTTCTATCTTGTTTTTCTATATTCCCTTTTTTAAAATAATGTTTATATTGCTTTTTGCTATTTATTATCTGTTTATACTGTAAATTATGCTTCATATCTCGCTATCCACTTTGCTGCTGTAATGCGTGAAATTTCCCCACCGTGGGACTAATATAGGAATATCTTATCTTATCTTATCTTATCTTATCTTATCTTATACCTGGAGGAGTGAAAATACAGAGGCACTGCCTGTGTGTTTCCCCTTTTCCAGTGTTCAGACTTTGGACAAAAAAAAAAAAAAAAAAAAAAAAAAAAAACAGCTGAAGTTATGGTATAAAACAGTTTTTCATTGGTTTTTAGTCACTGCAACCATGAGAGGTCCTTGATCATACTCATAACTGTGCCTGGCAGAGATAATAAGAGTGTTTTCAATACTGTGATACAAAAATTTGAATTTTTAACATGAATTGTAGCTACTTATGGCTTTCTCTGTTATAATTAACACTTCTGAAATCTTTCAAAGACTCTTTGTGGGACTCAAAACACTTTGCCTAAGAGCAATCTGCTCACACAACAGTGTAAGAGTTAATTTTGTCATGTGTTGATGTTACTGTTGCTGTATTTAAATTACTAATTGGATGGTACAGCCGAATTCATTTCATATTCTGCACTCATTGTGAGTATAATATTTCCTTTTGTTGAATGTTCAGTTATAGCAGTTTTATTGCTAAATGTTGTCCAGAGTAGTTACAATGTCCGGGTGAAGGGGCAGACAGGAAAAGAGAAGGCGTGAGGATGTGGAACAGGAGAGAGAGAGAGAGACTGTACTGCCACCTGTTGTTTTATGTTGCTCACTAAAGTTAGGAGAAGAGCTCACGTGTTTGCCTGCTCATTCACACTCAACTTTACACCCTCAATGCTTACAATAGTTTAAAGAACAAACTCCAAAAAATCCAAAAGGACTATTGACTTGGTATGTTCTCCAGTGTTTAGGAGGGCAGCGTTTTCTTATCTGAGTTGAAATTGGAAACCGTAAGAAAGATCAAGAGAGATCCATTTGATACTGAGAACATTTTAGAGACAAATTATACCCAAGAATGTTTTTGGAGAACTACAGGAACGTTAAAAAAAAAAAAAATAATAATAAAAGAGAGAGAGAGATTATGTACATGAAAGCCTCTGTTTGATGCTGTGTAGCACAGAGCATTAAGATTCACAACCGGCTATAAACCTCTCAGACACCATTGCACTTTGCACCAGCCATCAGTGCCCATGAGCAATTTTTTGCATTGGTATAATTTCATTTACATATCCATCCTTGGACTGCTGCCCACTTATTTATCCTGGTACATCTCATGTAAACAGGACTTTATTACTTTCCCTGCCCATCAGTCCACACACAGCTCAGCAAAAAGGCACTTTCGTACTATTGAATATATAAATGTAAATAAATAATATAAATAAATATCTATGTACTAAATAATACATGATAAACGAATATGGCTGTATAAATACAAGTTAGTAAAACACCACACTTGTATCAACCACTAGATTTATACACGCCCACATACACAGCACCACATATGTACCAGGCCTGTACACCAACAAAAACATTTGCATTGCTCTTACATGAACTTACAGCAGAATAGACATTCAAAAAATGAAAGGGATTTCCTTTTTTTTAATTTTATTTTATTATCATGAAGCAACATTACACATTTTCTGAGTGATATAATCGAGAGAAAACAGAGAACTAATTAAGAGGCAACATTAAAAAAATGCATGTGGTCTGAAAAAACTGTCATGAATACGTCCCATAATATTCTTTTTATAATGTAAAATGCTCTGCTAAAGATCATGAAAAGCTCAGAGCTATGAAAGCACAATCATAAAGATGTTGTACTTTTTCTGTTTGACACAGGGAAGCAAATCAAACAGATGATTAACCCTCCTGTCATAACATTTTTCATCAGTTGGGGTCAATTTGACACCAGTAATTTAAACCAGAAAATTATTAAAATAAAAATTGTTACCCAAGTTTATGCGTTATGAACTATGTTTTTGAATAGCCCCTTTAATAAAACATAAAACAAAAACCATCATCATGTTGATTTCATGTTTACCAACATGTCCCATTTAAATGAGGAAATGCCAGTAAATATGGAAAAAAATGTTCATGCCTTGCCATGATATCTGATGAGCAATTTCATGCTCCCCAGAGGATGAACCCTGTCAGTTTGAATGACCTCATGACCTTTCGTTTAGCACCACCCTCAAGCCAAAATATCTGTTTGGATCACAAGATATTGTAAAATGTTCTTGTGGACTGCCAGTATATTTTGTAAGTGCATTCATACTCTCCAGAGGATGATTCTTCTTGATTGTGGTGACCCTATGACCTTTCCTCTGGCGCCACCTTAAGACCAAAATATTACATCTAATATTTCAAAATCTAGAACTGAAATTTGAAAAGGACACTCATGCTATATGAAGGATGTACCCATAGAACTTGTTGACCTGTGGAGACATTACATAAATTTAATAATCCTAATCTTAAGCATTTCAAAATTGGATTAAAATAATACATTAGACCCTAACCATAACCTGGCCCTAACCTTAACCAAACACAGGCCCTGAATAATTCTTAGACTAGACCAGACCGATTTACAACCAAAGCCTGACAGTCTCTGCCACCCAGTGCCGGGCACCAAGACTGCTACATGGACTCAAATTAACTCTGATAACAAATTCACTAACAAAATTGGAGACATGTTTGGTTTGAGATCTTGAGTGATTAAATCCACAGTTAGTCGTTCATCTAATCTCACAAAAACAGAATCTCTGTCCGTCTGTCCTTCAGTTTTCTCGACCACTGTTCATCTGATTGACTTCACACTTGCCAGATGTACTGCTGAGGATCCAAGGAAGTGCAGTGTCGAGTGTGAAGTTGTTTGGATGAGTGGTTCTCCAAAAAGCTGCAAGCAGCAGTCCTGGGGGCCAAGCCATCGGCCCGTTTTGAGCAGACATGCTTTGAACGAGCACTGCACTCGTTTTAACAGAATCAAGAAACTGAATCTTCATTCAGACATAGCAGAGAAATTATAGGGTTGAGTTTCCACAACATTGGTGATTTTCTTTGACAAGGCTGATTTTGGAAGTTGCTGATCATGATTTTTCTGAAGGATGTTTTCTCATTTTATTTCACCTACAGAAAGAGAAAGTCATCGGTTTATAAGAGTACAAGATCATTATTTTACGCAGTTTAATTGCATTTTGGATAATCTTGTGAAGACTAATTATCATGCAGTTACTTTTGTTTCATGCATTCACAAATCTGATTTCTCATTTCACTGAGTCACAGTGTAAAGCTCACCTTGTGATGTTATTCCCCGCTGAATAGTTGACATATGTCTGCTCTGGGTTCTCATAAATATGTTCTGGGATCCCATGTGTGTCTTCTGGGTTGTCATTTTCTGTGTGGAAGGTTTGTAATCCAAAAGCCATCTATTTATTGATCTCTCTGTCTGTTCATATTGATAGTTACTGATAGAAATAGAGATGTAGATAGATAGATAGATAGATAGATACTGTATGTAAGCACTGACCTTTTTGTGGTGGATTGGTGATTCTTCTGTAGAGTAGAAATAAAATATTGTTAAAATGTGGAAAAATCAGGACAATATTTTTCCATTAATCCACAGTAAAAACAAAAAATATTGAGGAAACCATAGAAGATACTTTGGTTTCAGAGTACGAGAAAATGCATTTTGATCTAAAAATACAAGAATTTACAGTATATTGGGACGAGTATTGTTACAATATATTGTCAACACATTAAGATAAGATAAGATAAGATATTCCTTTATTAGTCCCACGGTGGGGAAATTTCCCGCATCACAGCAGCAAAGTGGATAGCAAGATACAAAGCACAATTTACACAATAAAGCAATATAAACACTGTAAACAAGGAATGAGCAATATAAACACTGTAAACAAGGAATGAGCAATATAAACACTGTAAACAAGGAGTGAGAAAAATACTCTGTGAACAATTGAACCACAGAAGAAAAAAACCCAAAAACCTGGGGAACAACACACTCCGGAGGTTCAGGGTTAGTGTGAACCCATGAGACCAAGTGGCAGAACCTGACTCCCGGACTGGGTCTCAGGAACTGTCACACTTGATCCTGCCTTATGGGATCTCCCCTTCCCTCCCGTCTTTATGTGTGTGCAGTAGTGCAGTGTGCGTGTGTGTGTGTGTGTGTGTGTGTACGTGGGTGGGGGGTGGGGGTGGGGGGGGTAGTTAAGGTGCTGAGAATGTGCATTCTAGTGCAGTCAGTGCAGTCCTGGAGAGTGTGTGGTCTACTGGGAGCAGTGCTTGTTATAGAGTCTGACGGCTGCAGGAAGGAAGGACCTGCGATAGCGTTCCTTCACACACTTTGGGTGAAGCAGTCTGTCGCTGAAGGAGCTCTCCAGTGTAGTTAAAGTGTCCTGCATGGGGTGGGAGTCGTTCACAATCATGGATGACAGCTTAGCCATCATCCTCCTCTCACCTACCACCTCCACTGAGTCGAGGGGGCATCCCAGGACGGAGCTGGCCTTCCTGATCAGTTTGTCAAGTCTCTTCCTGTCAGCCGTCGAGATGCTGCTCCCCCAGCAGACCACTCCATAAAAGATGGCTGATGCCACCACGGTGTCATAAAAGGTCTTCAGGAGTGCCCCCTGCACTCCAAAAGACCTCAGTCTCCTGAGCAGGTAGAGTCTGCTCTGGCCTTTCTTATAAAGTGAAATTATGGCATAGACAATTAGCATAGAAAAAAACTATCATACAGTTAGGTGCAGCGTTTTGAAAACCTAAAAAGCACATTTTCTATGTCCATGAACCAGATAAATCTGCAAGCTCATGTCAAACGCTCAAGCAAACTGATGTATTTTTATAATCTGATACTGGGTATTGGGTTACTGTAATACAATATTAACATTTATTCATTCAATACATGAAAAACACTTCAGTGAAATGGCTAGTTGTTATAATTAAAGAGCATATGTTTACACTTACCCTCTTTTTGACGTATAGTACACAACCCCACCAACCAGCCCTCCAACAACTATCAGACATGCAATCGTTATTCCAGCGATGGCACCAGCTGAGAGACTTTCTTTCCCTGAGAAGGTATGAAATGAAAGTGATAAGACAAATCAGCATTACAGCATCACAACTTAGCCCATTCATTAAAAAAAAAAAAAAAAAAAAAAAAAAAAAAAAAACGTACAGAGGCCTGACTTTTCCCATTTCATTTGCCCCTGGATACATAACAATACATGACTAACTGAAGTTATTCCAATATAGCCTGCAACTGACAACCATTTTAGAAAATACTCACAGAGAGAGAGAGAGAGAGAGAGAGAGAGAGAGAGAGAGAGAGAGAGAGAGAGAGGGTTCGAAAAATAAATAAATGGCCAAACTGAGTCAATAGAAGAGATTTTTGAGGAAGCCCACTGCTGTTCAAGTAATTATCAGTAGATTATTATGATGATGATTTAGAGGTTTTGGTTCTTCACGATATCCAACAATATAGTTTAAACTGATTATCAGGATTATTAGAGGTGTTATTAATCCCAAGATAAAACCAGGAATGAACACCAGTTTGAAAGATCACAGTCACCAAACAGCTTTACCTTGTGGGCCTACAGACAATCGATGCACGTCAGATGTCGCCGTTCTCCCAGTGATATTATTTCCTGCTTGACAGGTGTATTCTCCACCGTCAGAGAGTTCAGTTTCTGATTTAGTGAACTCAGCAGAATTTCTATGAATCTCAGTCCCATTCTTCATCCAGATGTAGGTCGCATTCGGCGTGGACTCAGCAGAGCAGATCAGTGTGAGGGTCTGTTTGACTTTTATCTCATTTGAACCCGTGATTTTAACATTCTCTGGTCCATCTGAAACACAGATATTTCCAATATTGTAATTAAGGCAAATAATACTAATCCCTTATACACTCACTTGTTTTAGTATGTAATGGCACTGTAGTATCTGAAATGTAATTATGACAGTTAAAACCCCAAACTTTCCTTCAAATGACAGTGTAAAAATAGGTCATATGTCAAATTTAAGAAAGATTTTACAAAACAAATTACATTACATTATTCTGATTTGAATTCAACAGAAAATGAATAACTGCAGTGTTTTTTTACTTGATATTTTGCTTTGTCAACTCTTCTTAAAGGTATTAGAGTAAAAATTGGCTAAAAACAAACAGAATTTATATTATGTGAGAATGTTTTCTGTTCACCTCTGTTGATCTTACTCTACAGAGTAAATAAAGGCTCATTGTATTGTCACCTACAGTTGACAGTCATCTTGTATTTAGCTTCAGCAGAGCTGGCTGGGTTGCTGGCTGTACAGGAGTATTCTCCACTGTCTGTTCTCTTCAGAGGGCTAAAGGACAAAACTCTGTTATTGTCATGGAGGATGATGTTGCTGCCCGGGCTCACAGGGGAGCCGTCCTTCCTCCACTCTCTGGTGAGGACAGAGCCGGCAGCATCACAGGTTAAGTTGACTGGTTTCCCCTCAACTGGTGTGACGGGTGGTTCTGTGATTGAAGCAGCTGAGACTCTCTCTGTTGGTGAGAGACAAATAACTGTGTGTGAACAAAATATAAAAGAGCAAAGTAAACAGCAAGAGGGTTAATGGAGCAAATGAGGAAACTTGAGGACAGTTCATACCTGTTTTCAACGAACAGCAATGTCATGTTAGCTATCGGTCTGCCCATCATGTATAGTAATTGTATTAAGTGTGTGATTTATTTCTTCCTCACTAATTCTACAGAAATCACCAAAAAAAAAAAAAAAAAAAAGACAACAAGCTCTATTTTAACAATCTAAGTGCAGGATCTGAAGAGCATGGTACAAGTGCTTCTAGTCTATGTTTAAGTCCACTTTTCCTTTTTTAACAGCACAAAAAAGAATGATTGTGCCAGGTGCTTGGTTTGAAAGGGTTGTGCTTGGTCTCTTCATTAATCATGGGTGTGTTTTGTGTGTAACATGCAATAAACCAAGCCGAGTGCCATCTCCCAATTCCTTTAAAGGCCAGGTGCACTTGAACCTTGACATATTGATGTTATAATGACACATTTTCCAATAGCTATCAAAGCTCCCTGAGGTGAGGCAGACATCTCTGTGTGGAACAAACAGTGTGTATGTGTGTTCTTCACGCACCTACATAGGCGTGTATAACTATTTTGATAATGCGCCCTTAAATTTAAGGGAAATACTGCACCACTGACTTCAGACCTGGCTTTTGTTAGCCAGTCGTGCAAGAGTATTTGCTGGACAGGAAAATTACAACAGCACTGGTTGGAAATGAACAAAGACACTTGCGTAAACACTTGCTGTGGCTTTGCGCCGGGTATAAAATAGAGCCCAATACATTCTGCTATGAGGAAAACATAAGGAGGAAGCAGCTGTACAGTAACTTCAGTACAGAAATTTTTTATCCTTTTTCTGCTGCAAATTTACCACAGCAAACAAGGTCTTCAAGACAAGCACAGAGGATGGAGGTGGAGTAATTAAAAGCTTTACATTAATTTATGCATCAAGTTGCACAAAATCATTCAAGCCTCATGATCCTTTGATCACTGCAGCAACACAGTGGACATTAGGTAGACTGGTGACCCTCAAATCATTCAAGTGCTACTGTCAAAGTTTAAAAACAAGACAATTGAGAAAAGGAACATGTTTGCCTGCATAGTTTGAATATTTGCATTATGTTGCAATTGCAAGTGTATTTTATAGATAATATCAGTAACACTTTAGAATAAGAGTACAACATTTAACGTTAGTTAATGCCATAATAAACATTAAGTTGCAGGTAATAAACATTAAGTAACAGTTAACTAACCATTAACTAATGTGTCTAAGAATCATGTACTAATGCTGTTCATGCTAAGTGTGGTGGCACTAACCCAGTGGTGCAGGAGGGTAATGCAGCCTGGGCCTGACTCCTCCCTTGTCCCAGGCCCCATTAATTAGAGCCAGGAAATATAAGGCACCTGGGGGCCTTTGTTCTTTCCTGCCTGCCTCATGCCCTTTCCCTGCTGTGGCTGGAAGTGTGTTTGCACCAGGTATGTGCCTGACAGTTTTTGGTGAATCATTACCTGTATTGTCACCCCAGCTTAATTTAACATGTGTGTTGGCTGCCCAGGTTTGAGGATTTCCTTCCCGCACTGCATTGTATGTAATAAAGTAATTTATCAATTGTCAGTAGTTGTGCTGTTTTTACTATTTTTTCCCTTTTCCACAGCTCCAGCCCCTGCCTTTTGCTTTTGATTATTTTTGCTTATTTTTAATAAAATGTATTTAAATTGTGAATACTTGCCTCTGCCTCCTAATTGGGAACGAACCTGAGTGTCCTGCAGTATTTCCTAGGGTGAAATTCCCCAGGTGGTGTTGCCTGGCTTTCTATTTTTCTCACTGCAATATTAACTTCTAATAATTCCAACCTACCCTCCTACACTTGCCACATAAGTTATTAATTTATATGTTATTTAAGGGTTATTGTAGATATTATTAATATTAGTAAATGCCATAATTATCATTAACTAACAGTTAATTAACCATTACGGCATTAACTAACGTGAACTAACGTTACTTGTTGTACTGTTATTGTAAAGTGTTACCAAAATATCATGTTTGTTTTAATTTAAGGCAAAAAAGAAATGGTTTTACATTGGATATTAGATAATAAATTAACAGTGAAGTCCCATCTTTTTTCAGCACCTGTTCATTCCCACTTACCCAGCACAGTGACACGAGAGGGCTGAGATGTTTGATATCTCAGAGTTTTAGTGTTATGGGCCTGACAGCTGTAGTTACCACTCTGTTTCATCTGAATGTTGTTCAGTCTGAGCTCTGGTCCAGTATCAGAGAGCAGGGCTCCGTTCAGAGCCCACTGAAACTGGGCAGGAGGCCTGGAGACAGCTGAGCAGGACAGGCTGATGTTTGACCCTTTCTCATGGTATTCTTGTGACGGAGATAGCGTCATGTTAGTGTTTTCTGGACCAACTGCAATGTGCAATATAAGGATAACAGACACCAGGGAAGGGAGAGGTCACCAACAAATAATGTGGGAAGTTAAATTATGGTAAGTCATGTTAGTAGTTAGCAGTGGCTATTAAAGTCATTAGGACAAGGCCCTGAGTTACTGTGAGGCCTTAATTGTTATGATAAGCTAAATCAAGCTGGGAATTTGATTGTCGATGTTGTGTTTTCATGCACATGCTGTTGGATCAGAGGTTAAGCATGCAGGTTAGTAACTCACAGCTGATGGAGAGAGATACTGGGCCACTGATGCCATGACTGACGGGATTGAACGCACGACACTGGAACGGTCCCTGGTCGTAGCGGGTCACACTGATTATAGTGAGAGTGGAGCCTCCATCAGTGATCTGAACTCCCTCACTGGCTGTCACCTCAGAGCTGCCATTCAGCCAGGTGTAGGAGCGAGGGGAGCCAGAGGAGGAGCAGGACAGGCTGACTGAGCTGTTGAACTCTATCAAGTCTGTGCTGCTGGGAGTTACCACTACATTGGAGACTGGTGCTATGGGTAAAAAATACATTTATTTACTTGCCACCACCTTGCAATGGGAAAATTAAGTAAACAGTAACAATGTAGTGGCTGGGAATAAATTCCATAATTATGACACCAAGCTGTGTATTCATCACTAGAAATTAAAGGTTTGTATTAACTTCCAAGTCTGATGGCAATCAACACTACAGCATTTATCCATTCAGTGTGTGGATACTGCTAATGCTACACAGTATAAATATCACAGAAAAGAAAATACTGCGTGTACCTAGAAGACTAATCTCTGGATTAAAGTGTCTTAACTGAGCACCATTGTGGAAGAAACGTGTTTTTCTTTAATCTTCTGTTTTTTGTTTTGTTTGTTTTTTTGTTTGTTTAATTAATGTGGACACCTGACCAAAGGAACCCAGTCCCATGCTGATGGACTTAAATATTGCTGTGATAATCGGGTTATCTTTTTTCTATTCAACACTGAAACAGTGATACAACAACTTGTGAAATATCTACTCACTGAATATCTCCAGTCTGCAGTCTCCTGTCTTCTGCACTCCTCCATCTGGTGTTAATGTAATTCTGTATTCTCCAGTGTCGTCCATGGTGAGATTCCTGAGCTCCAGAGATCCAGTTGATCTGTTGAAGGTGATCCTGTTTTCATATCCTGATCCAATAACATCTGAGCTGGTCGAGACTATTATATTTCTGTCGCCACTACCATTATTAAAACTCCAAGCCACCATCACAAATGGTTGTTCTGGTGGAGTCACTGTTGTGGTGAAAAAAACACTTCCTCCTTCTGCTCCATTCAAATTGTCTGGTAGCACACCGACTCCATGGCTCAAACCTGGAGGACACAGTTTCAGGTTAGCAAGCAGTGCACTGTGGTGTAGAGGGCCATGTAAAATGGCCTGCTGGGAAAACATACTAATGACAGTCACCCACATGCAGAATGTATAGCCAAAGTAACACATGAACAGTCAATTTTTTTTTTTGAGTCATTCGAGGACACAAGTCTATATCCTGGATGAAGTTGTACAAAAGGACACAAGCAATTCAAAATCTTCTGCAATCTTCAGTAAACGTCAAGCACATCTGCTGACTCTGCAAAACTTCATTTCATGTGATGCTGACTGATGGCCAGACTCAAATCCCTGAACTACATGGAGTTCCTGTCAATCCACCAAGAACGATCTTGCCTTGAAAAACATTTTCTACCCGCATGTGTCACACATACGGGTTAGTCTAAATTCTTAATGGTGTCTGCACATTGACCTCTGTAGATTTACTTCATGCAACCTTTTGAGGAAACTGAATTTGAATAATTATAAACACACACAAATCATACACAACATCTTTTCTGGCTGACTTTTCATTGTGATTATTCATAGAAAGTCTGAGTGACAGACAACTATGCTCCAGGGGTTTGCAGGTGTTTATTCCAACTAGTCACCACACCAACTCATTTCACTGATTAGTTCCTCCTGTCTGGCTGAAGGTGTGCAGGTCAGTTAAATCACCTGCTGTTACCTTTGGTTGGAGTTCAAAACGTCATACCTTCGTTACTCATTAAACATGGTTGTTTATAAATGTGTGTACTTTTGGATCATTATCTTTTTTATTTGACAACTTCAAACAAAAAGCTATTGAATTGTTTTTTTTTTTTTTCCCCACTGTGGGCCACTAACACTGAAATGTAAATCTACTCCTTGATGTTTTTTTTCTCCTTTTTTTTCTTGTTATGTGGTAAATAGTGCAACTCTGATCCATTTTATCCAGAAGAACTTTGTGTTTTATATCTTGATTAGAAAAAAAAATATTGCACATTCATATTAACATTGTCCTGTGATTGTACACACAAGCTAATTAAAGAAAGAGTAAGAAGAAAAGTCAGAATTTTTTTCTGTAAATTAAGAAAAACCTTCACTTATCAAATCTAGATATCCCACAGTGCATTTATATGTAGTTGACTTGTTGAGTGTCAACTTTCTGGTTCCCTGTTTGGTCAAAAGCTAACAGATTACAGAAGCTAAGCATTTACCTAGCTGGCCTAATAGACTATAATGACAACACATCTCACTATTACCATTTATTAAGAGTAAATTCTCTCATTATGACATTATTGTGATTCATGTGTGGATAAAGAGCTTTATGGAGCCTGTGTTGAAAACTGCAGCTACACAACAGTACGATCACTCAGTATTTATTTAATACAGTCTTTTTTAATGAAGTAAATGCTTCTTAATAAGGAAGCAAATTCATTAATTTATACCATGCCATGATGACATTTGAATAATAATATTTCAAAGTACAGTTGAGATTAGCTAAGTGTTAAACAGTTATTGTTCGACCTGAGTTTACTTCATGATACTGTAGCCCTCTTGTTCCTGAAATAACTAAAAAGAAGTCAGGAAACAGAACTAGACAGTAGCTTTGATCTTACATTGTGAAATATTAAATGTTTTTTTTATTACATCTGTAATAATTGATAGATCTGGAAAGACTAAGAAGACTTGATGAACTCAAGATCAAGATCAATATTTTCATGGCTGGTTAATCCTCACAAATGAGGGAGAAAAATAGGAAAAACAAGCAAAAATAAGCAAGCTAAAATCCTCTTGTCTGCTGTATGAGATAATAATAAGAACTCACCTGAGATGACTCCTAGGATCATCAAGGGTACAACAGAGGTTCCCATTTCTGCTGCAGTGTGTGACGAGGACAGCTGATTTAGTCTCTCATGTAGATTCCACCCCTTTCTCCTTTCCCTTGAGTTTAATATATAACAGCAGTATGAGGAAGTTTATTGTTTTATTTGTTTTTCTCTTTCCTCATCGCTGGTCAGTCAGTATTTTAATTTTATTTATTTATTTATTTTTTTTTTAGAACTGACTTACAGTGACAGAAATTTTTCATGATATTTTCTAGAGGGTGACAGCATAGATTGGTGCCAGGTATCATCACTGTTATAAAATTAAACATTTACCTCTTCATGGTTTTGCAGACAGGACATTGTAAGATACGGTCAAACACTGTTGAGTCTCCAAACAGTGTGACTAATTTGCATCAGCCATGAGGAAGACATTGTTTGACTGCTGGAATTATTTAGTTACATAGTTACACAGCCACTACAGATTACCCCAATAGCAAATTTCCTTTGGCTTGGATGTGGCCCAAATGAACAGCAAAGATGTGGCCCAGTTACGGAAGTGAATGACGGCCCATATCTGGCCCAGGTATATGAAAGCTGTGTTTGAACCATAACATAGCCAGACCTCTGCCACAGCTGTACCAACACCAAAAGATCATATGGCTTACAGCTGGGCCTCATACGGCATGCCTGTATGGCTGAGTTCTGGTAAAGCCTAATGGCTCTTATGTGGCCCACATGTGGCTGACAGACCAAAAGCCAGATTTTACCCAGAAGCTAAACTAATTTACACCAAACCTTTTACCTGGCTCATTTTCGGAAGTGAATGATGGGCCACATCTGGCCCTATGGGTGTATTAGCTTTAACTGAACCATAACAAAACCAGACTTCTACCAGGAGTAAACTAAATATGGCCTTTATGTGGCCCTCTTATGGTTGACAGTGACATTACTTGAAGTGAATGACAGGTCAAATCTAGCTGGCACCAAATAATAATTTTAGTGCAATATGAGCAGTGATTTAGTTGCCCTGTATATGGATCACTTTAACCATCCATGATATGTATGAAAATGAAACACACAAGTTTTGCTTCAAAGTTTTATTTCACAAAATGTAGTGCAAACAAAAATGAACAGTATAAAAAAAATGAACAGCATGTAACTATAAATGAACAGTTTAAATTTAGCTGAACTGTCAGCTCCAGCTCTTTTCATTAGCAGTTTTTCTCTCTTTTCTCCCACCATCTCTGTCACCAGCCAGATGAAGCCATGTCTGAGACTGAAGAAGTCATTGGGTTTCTTCTAACAGCACCTTCAGAATGAAGAACATTAGAAAGAGTAGTGTTATTACCCACATAACCGGCATAAGCACATATTATTTCAGTAAATATTTTTAGCCGATTACAACTACTAATTTTAAATTCGACCCTCATGCACAAACAAACAGTAGCAGTACAATTAATTGGCGCAAATACATAGGCAGTCGGAGATCGCATCAGTCCATTTAAACTTGAGCTTACCGGTAGCCCTTTTGGTTTAGTCCTTTTCCCCATGCGTTTTGATTTTTTTGAAGTGTTTTTTCGGTGACTGCTCCTGCTCTCCTCAGCTCCGTCGTCTACAGCCGAATGAATGGTAAGTCTTATTGTTCAATGCTTGTGGCGTGGCTGCCAATCAGATTGATTTTGCTCACCTGCTGAGGCGCACCTTGGAGCGAGAGCAACATGCGCGCCCACTGTCACACACACAGAGTAGTGCGCGCACCCGCCGTCACACAACACAGAGCAGCGTTCCCTGATAGCATTGACTTTTGGGCCACATGTGGCATCTAGCTGCCTCTGGCTGAGATGTGATAAGGCAAAACACATGAGGGCCACATCATAACCACATTGGTTTGGCCATACCTTCAAAAATGGAGGGGATTTCTCCTCTGGGACAGTTCCGTAATTGAAGCGCTTGGCCCACATAATAGATTTTACTTTTGGGCCACACGTGATTTGTAACTGGCAAATGTGATATGGCAAAACACATGCGGGCCACATCCTAACCACTTCAGTTTGGCCATACACTCTGACACCTGCCCAGGTGGCAGAGTGGAGTCTTTTGTAGCACGTGACCAGGACCTTATTTGCCTAATTTTTCACCTGGCTCCTCTCGTCTTTCAACTGGCTTGGTAAGTGAATTTTAAACCTTTTAAATTTTGTTGTACTAATGATAATAAATGGCGATTTTATTCTCACTAAGTTATGGTTCCACAAAACGTAGGTCTTTGGAGGAGAAAACTATAAGATGATTAGCTAAACAGAAGTGTGTTCTTTAAGACGTGTGAAGGCAGTGACTAGCTTATGGCTGCGTTAGCATCCTCGCTAAGCCTTCTGCTTTTCAGATGAAAATGTTTGATTAAACTTTAATGATCTCTAATGTCTGATTTTGTATTAATCTGAATTGTCAATAAAGATTTGGGAAAAAAAAAAAAAAAACTACTTTGCATGTCTTCTCCCTCTCTATGCATCTGAAAAGTGACTGACTGATTCAACTGAAAGTCATACAACAATTTATGAAATATAGAAACTTTTTGAAAATTTGCAGTGCATTACATTATATCATAAGCTACTGTTGCGGCGATCGGCCTGGAGGTGTGGCAGCGGCAACGCTGCTCTGTGTTGTGTGACGGCGGGTGCGCGCACTACTCTGTGTGTGTGACAGTGGGCGCGCATGTTGCTCTCGCTCCAAGGTGCGCCTCAGCAGGTGAGCAAAATCAATCTGATTGGCAGCCACGCCACAAGCATTGAACAATAAGACTTACCATTCATTCGGCTGTAGACGACGGAGCTGAGGAGAGCAGGAGCAGTCACCGAAAAAACACTTCAAAAAAATCAAAACGCATGGGGAAAAGGACTAAACCAAAAGGGCTACCGGTAAGCTCAAGTTTAAATGGACTGATGCGATCTCCGACTGCCTATGTATTTGCGCCAATTAATTGTACTGCTACTGTTTGTTTGTGCATGAGGGTCGAATTTAAAATTAGTAGTTGTAATCGGCTAAAAATATTTACTGAAATAATATGTGCTTATGCCGGTTATGTGGGTAATAACACTACTCTTTCTAATGTTCTTCATTCTGAAGGTGCTGTTAGAAGAAACCCAATGACTTCTTCAGTCTCAGACATGGCTTCATCTGGCTGGTGACAGAGATGGTGGGAGAAAAGAGAGAAAAAACTGCTAATGAAAAGAGCTGGAGCTGACAGTTCAGCTAAATTTAAACTGTTCATTTATAGTTACATGCTGTTCATTTTTTTTATACTGTTCATTTTTGTTTGCACTACATTTTGTGAAATAAAACTTTGAAGCAAAACTTGTGTGTTTCATTTTCATACATACACTATATTACCAAAAGTATTCGCTCACCCATTCAAATGATCAGAATCAGGTGTCCTAATCACTTGGCCTGGCCACAGGTGTATAAAATCAAGCACTCAGGCATGCAGACTGTGAAACAAGACATTTGTGAAAGAATGGGCCGCTCTCAGGAGCTCAGTGAATTCCAGCGTGGAACTGTCATAGGATGCCACCTGTGCAACAAATCCAGTCGTGAAATTTCCTCGCTCCTAAATATTCCACAGTCAACTGTCAGCTCTATTATAACAAAATGGAAGCCTTTGGGAACAACAGCAACTCAGCCACGAAGTGGTAGGCCACGTAAAGTGACGGAGAGGGGTCAGCGGATGCTGAAGCGCATAGTGCAAAGAGGTCGCCGACTTTCTGCACAGTCAATTGCTACAGAGCTACAAACTTCATGTGACCTTCAGATTAGCCCAAGTACAGTACGCAGAGAGCTTCATGGAATGGGTTTCCATGGCCGAGCAGCTGCAGCCAAGCCACACATCACCAAGTGCAATGCAAAGCGTCGGATGCAATGGTGTAAAGCACACCGCCACTGGCCTCTAGAGCAGTGGAGACGCGTTCTCTGGAGTGATGAATCACGCTTTTCCATCTGGCAATCTGATGGACGAGTCTGGGTTTGGAGGTTGCCAGGAGAACGGTACATTTTCAGACTGCATTTTCCGACTGTGAAATTTGGTGGAGGAGGAATTATGGTGTGGGGTTGTTTTTCAGGAGCTGGGCTTGGCCCCTTAGTTCCAGTGAAAGGAACTTTGAATGCTTCAGGATACCAAAACATTTTGGACAATTCCATGCTCCCAACCTTGTGGGAACAGTTTGGAGCGGGCCCCTTCCTCTTCCAACATGACTGTGCACCAGTGCACAAAGCAAGGTCCATAAAGACATGGATGACAGAGTCTGGTGTGGATGAACTTGACTGGCCTGCACAGAGTCCTGACCTGAACCCGATAGAACACCTTTGGGATAAATTAGAGCGGAGACTGAGAGCCAGGCCTTCTCGACCAACATCAGTGTGTGACCTCACCAATGCGCTATTGGAAGAATGGTCAAAAATTCCTATAAACACTCTCCTCAACCTTGTGGACAGTCTTCCCAGAAGAGTTGAAGCTGTAATAGCTGCAAAAGGTGGACAGACATCATATTGAACTCAATGGGTTAGGAATGGGATGGCACTTCAGTTCATAGTATGAGTAAAGGCAGGTGAGCGAATACTTTTGGTAATATAGTGTATCATGGATGGTTAAAGTGATCCATATACAGGGCAACTAAATCACTGCTCATATTGCACTAAAATTATTATTTGGTGCCAGCTAGATTTGACCTGTCATTCACTTCAAGTAATGTCACTGTCAACCATAAGAGGGCCACATAAAGGCCATATTTAGTTTACTCCTGGTAGAAGTCTGGTTTTGTTATGGTTCAGTTAAAGCTAATACACCCATAGGGCCAGATGTGGCCCATCATTCACTTCCGAAAATGAGCCAGGTAAAAGGTTTGGTGTAAATTAGTTTAGCTTCTGGGTAAAATCTGGCTTTTGGTCTGTCAGCCACATGTGGGCCACATAAGAGCCATTAGGCTTTACCAGAACTCAGCCATACAGGCATGCCGTATGAGGCCCAGCTGTAAGCCATATGATCTTTTGGTGTTGGTACAGCTGTGGCAGAGGTCTGGCTATGTTATGGTTCAAACACAGCTTTCATATACCTGGGCCAGATATGGGCCGTCATTCACTTCCGTAACTGGGCCACATCTTTGCTGTTCATTTGGGCCACATCCAAGCCAAAGGAAATTTGCTATTGGGGTTGCCGCTGCCACACCTCCAGGCCGATCGCCGCAACAGTAGCTTATGATATAATGTAATGCACTGCAAATTTTCAAAAAGTTTCTATATTTCATAAATTGTTGTATGACTTTCAGTTGAATCAGTCAGTCACTTTTCAGATGCATAGAGAGGGAGAAGACATGCAAAGTAGTTTTTTTTTTTTTTTTCCCAAATCTTTATTGACAATTCAGATTAATACAAAATCAGACATTAGAGATCATTAAAGTTTAATCAAACATTTTCATCTGAAAAGCAGAAGGCTTAGCGAGGATGCTAACGCAGCCATAAGCTAGTCACTGCCTTCACACGTCTTAAAGAACACACTTCTGTTTAGCTAATCATCTTATAGTTTTCTCCTCCAAAGACCTACGTTTTGTGGAACCATAACTTAGTGAGAATAAAATCGCCATTTATTATCATTAGTACAACAAAATTTAAAAGGTTTAAAATTCACTTACCAAGCCAGTTGAAAGACGAGAGGAGCCAGGTGAAAAATTAGGCAAATAAGGTCCTGGTCACGTGCTACAAAAGACTCCACTCTGCCACCTGGGCAGGTGTCAGAGTGTATGGCCAAACTGAAGTGGTTAGGATGTGGCCCGCATGTGTTTTGCCATATCACATTTGCCAGTTACAAATCACGTGTGGCCCAAAAGTAAAATCTATTATGTGGGCCAAGCGCTTCAATTACGGAACTGTCCCAGAGGAGAAATCCCCTCCATTTTTGAAGGTATGGCCAAACCAATGTGGTTATGATGTGGCCCTCATGTGTTTTGCCTTATCACATCTCAGCCAGAGGCAGCTAGATGCCACATGTGGCCCAAAAGTCAATGCTATCAGGGTACATGCTGTAAGTAGAGGAGTACGCTCAGAAGAGTGCACATCTCTGCCAGGCGTGTTGTCTTACTTGGTGTGAAAATCTGGACGGGAAGAGAGGAGGAGTGAAAATACAGAGGCACTGCCTGTGTGTTTCCCCTTATCTGGTGCTCAGACATTGGACAAAAAGCAGCTGGGGAGTTAGCACTGAGTTGTAGTATAAAACAGTTTTTCAATAGGTTTTTAGTCACTGCAACCACGAGAGATGACTGATCATACACTCATACCTGTGCACAGAAAATTTTAGGTTGATAGGGCAATGCAAGATGAGCTACGGACAGATACACAGAAAGACACACAACCAAACACACGATCCCCTCCAGGCTGCTGCCTGGCAGAGGTAATAAGAGTTTTTTCAGTATTTATGATGCAGAAATTTGAATTTTTAATATGAATTAGATTCCATCAGCCTCTGACACTTCCTACAGGGTTTTCTGCTTTGTGTCTTCTCTGTGTTGTTTTGACTTTCTTTGTCAGTGTTACGTGGCTGGCAGGTGAACCCAAGGGCAAACACAGATGAACCGGAGACGGGCCCGATACAAAAGATGGTAACTTATTGTAATTCAAAGTGGACGTTTCGTAGAGCCAGGAGAGATCCAGAGAGAGGATGTAGAACGGAACGAGTCCAGGGTTAGTCTGGAGGACACAGGGGTTAGCGGGTTAGTGGGGTCCAGAGGAAGCAGGGCATGTGAGGCAGGATGAGGAGAAGGAGACAGGGACCGGAGTCTGAGCAGGCAGAACTGCAGGGAGAACAGACAGGAGTCAAACAGAAGTTGGCCTGAAGAGGGGTTACTGACTGTGACAGAGACTCTGATCTGGCAGTGTGGATCTGGTAGAGTTGAAGGAGGAGTGGCATTAGGCTGACAGGCCCAGTATGTAAAGAGAGAGAGAGGGTGAGAGCAGTGTTGGTCGAACGAGTTAGTCAACGAAGAGAGGGAGCGGAAATAGTGAGAGCAAATGTTTTTCAGAGGTTTGAATCCTTGCCTCGCTCTGACCGGGACCATCACACTAAGTATCATGATAATTTACACAAACATGGAAGCATGACTTTGATCCACCTTTGTGTTACAGGCCACAGCAGAGAAAGATACTCAGGGCCACTAAAATGCTGACTGAGGATCTGTGTTTGTCCTGAGTCAGACACAGTGGGCATCACCACTCAGAGGATCCCCCTGCTGCCTGGTCTAGGTAATGCAGCTGGAGTGTGCCGCACCTCTCCACCAGCTGACACACACCTTCAGTCTGGAGTGCCCTCCTAAACATGTTAACACTTCTGAAATCTTTCAAAGACTCTTAGTGGGACTCAAAACACTTTGCCCAAAACAAACACCAAGTATTTAAATTTTGTTTACTGATGTTATACTTAAATTACTAATTGGATGGTACAGCCCAATTCATTTCATGTTCAGCACTCATTGTGAGTATAATATTTACTTTGGTTGTATGTTCAGTTATAGCAGTTTTATTGCTAAATTTTGTTCAGAGTAGTTACAGCGTCCGGGTGAAGGGGTAAACAGGAAGAGAGAAGGCCTGAGGATGTGGAACAGGAGAGAGAGAGAGAGAGAGAGAGAGAGAGAGAGAGAGACTGTACTGCCACCTGTTGTTTTATGTTGCTCACGAAAGTTAGGAGAAGAGCTCATGTGTTTTCCTGCTATTTCCGACTCTGACTTGAATGAAGTTGGCTCAACTTAATTTTCACCTCACTCACAAAGATCATTATGTTCTATGAGTTTGATTAAAGTTTGCTTTCACAGCGACCATAAACTGTATGCAGTGAACTTGATCTAGATACTGCAGAAAAATTGGGCTGAGTGGATAAAATTTCCACAGTATTATTATTTTTACTATTTCTAAATGATGTTTTCTCATTTTATTTCTCCAAAACAGATGATTAGAACAAGTCATACATGTGATGAATCCAGATACTACTCAAAAATCAATCATTTTTTTTTAATCAGTTTAATGAACTTTCCACAGTATGACAATATATTGAGGTAACCAAATAAAGATGTAAGATAGAAGATAGAAACACAAATAATACACATATAGTTACACCTAATCAGTATAAATTACAAAAGGTTTTGTACAGAAAAGTCTGAAGAAAAAAAGAGTACATTAGTTCTCATTGCTCTACTAAGAAAGTATTGTGTTAAAACATAAAAAGCAGAGTTTTGAACACCAAGAGTGTCTCTCCATTACATTTGCTGCTTTCTTTTGGAAAGCAAAGAACCCAATTACATTACTAAAGTGGCAGACAAATAAAAAGAAAAGGTGCACGGAGTCATCATTTAAGTTACTTGGAGATCTGAGCCCATAAGAAAGGTCGACACAACAGATCTGAACTCAGACGATTACATGAACTACTGAATCTGAACTACTGATTACAACATGAACTGAGCAGAACAAAAACTGACCCAAAACACATAAAGGGAGTTAAAGTGGTTGACTGCACAAATGAAACAAAACAAATGGTCAGTTTTTGGAAAATTACTAATATTTAAAGCAAATGATTAATAGTATGTACAATATATACCCAAATCGTAATTGTAAATCAATACCTCATCAGCTTGATTACACGTCAGCATTTTTTTCCATTGTGTCATGAGCAAGGGGACAACGTATCGCAACATGCCAGTGTAAGTAATGCAATATTACCAATCTAGGGCTTTCCCAATGTGTTTTAATTTTCCCTCTCCATCTCACTCCTGCTTTATGGCTTAGCCAGAGTTTAGATTTGATGAGTTCATCTGAACTATAAAATCACCTCAAATGTATGTTTTATTTTTTTCTGGCCAGCACATTCTAGTAAGTTTCATGAACATGATAAATGCATTTCCTACCATTAGCAAAGCTTTATTTTGCTTTTTTTTTTTTTGTTTGTTTTATTGTTTACATCAGCATAAGTAATATGTCAGCCCCTTGCTTCTGATGAGCTGAAACATGTTGTGTAAATACAGAGAGCTGGTGCACTTACAGCTCCACTAGTCGTCATAAACTACACAGTATACCTTTAATGACCCTCCCACCTGTACCCCCACCCTCCTCCATCTGATGCAGCAGTGCTTGGCATCACCTGGTTACTTGTTCCCGTATTTGGAGCAGTCGTCTATTTTTTTGGCCTGTCCATCCATCATCAAACGAAAGGTAACTTAAAGAGAACACAAAACAGTTAAACAAAATGAAACTATACTGACATCTACTGTATAAAGTCACTGAAATGTGAACACGACAAAGTATAAACAATGCAGTGTTAAAAAGCGAACAAAGTTGAAAGTATGATGCATGAAACAAACACCACGGCATCATGCTTCACATTCTCAGTTTCTGGGTTACCTTAAGAGGAGTCCTGCACCGGTTGGGTAGCTGACAGGTAACCCGCAAAAAGTGTGTGAGACAGGTGGATTTTTTTTTTTTTTTTTTTTTAAATTTACAGGTATAGGCGCGGGTAAAAAGGCGGGTGATAATGAAACAAAGATAGCATTTGGTGTCGCCTTTTTATAAAGTCCAGTGTAGCACATACAAAGTTACTGCCTGTGATTTTTACAACTTTTTCCTGTGCCTCCTTGAATAACATCACACTGGGTCAAAAAAAGACAAAAAAGACGAACAAAAAAACAAAAAACAAAACAAGGAGAAGTTTTTGGCCTGACTGGGACTGACAGCGATCAAAGCTACACATCGACCAATGGGAAGAGGTGAACATGAGACAAAACTGCGACATCACATGTTTGAAGACATACAGGAGACATTCAGTGTGACCACAGAGGGTGACATTGATGTCAGAGGGTTTGCTGATTTAGGGAAAAGTGCGGATAACTGGTCAGGTTTGAGCAGGTTCAAGTAAAAAAGTAGACCCGTGCAGGACTCTTTTCTTAAATACGGTATTAAGACTAGAAAATAGGATCTGGATTAAGGTCAATAAATGGCTAGCTGTTGGTATCATGAAAAATATGTTCTCACTTACCTTTTCTCCTCAAATAATATTTTGCCCCCAAAACAGCTGCTACAACCACCAATAGACATGCAATTGTTATTCCAGCAATGGCACCAGCCGAGAGAGTTTCTTTCTCTGGGAAGGTATGAAAACAGTTGAGAAATGAGAGCATACATCTGAGGTGAAACATTGTTTTTGCAGTCAAACACAGCTGATGAGTAGTTTTTATGGCAATAGAGCTAAGGAAAAAAATACAAGCAATATCATGAGAATATGAATTTAATACAAGGGGGGTCTTGGTCTAATTTCCTGTTTAACTTGCATTTTCTGCTGGCTCCATCCCCCTGTTTTAACTGTGTTAACTTTACCTTGTACAGACAATCGATGCACGTCGGATATCACCGTTCTCCCAGTGATATTATTTCCTGCTTGACAGGTGTATTCTCCACCATCAGAGAGTTCAACTTGTGATTTAGTGAACTCAGCAGAATTTGTATGACTCTCGGCGCCATTCTTCATCCAGATGTAGGTCGCAGTCGGCGTGGACTCAGCAAAGCAGATCAGTGTTAGGGTCTGTTTGACTTTTATCTCATTTGGGCCCGTGATTTTAACATTCTCTGGTCCATCTGAAACACAGATATTTATAATATTGCAATCATAGTACAAAAAAAAAACATCGATACATAAATCTCCTAGAAATACTGATTAATTATATTATTGTGTAGTACTGAAGTGGTGAGTGAAATGTGATCTCAGTAAAATGGTCATTCTGGGTTAAGACCCCTTCCACTCAGAAATGTGTTTTTCTTGTGTTCATGTGCTATTCTAGCTCAGTAAAACCCCTAAAGGTTAGTCAATGCAAGTAGGTTGGTAAAATATTAATTACTTGCTTTTGTTGTTGTTGTGGTTGTTTATGTAGCATTTAATTTTTCTTGATACTTTGAGAAGACAATTTTGTATCAAGTATCCTTTAACACTTGTAGATGTTACTCTAGAATAAATAAAGGCTCATGGTGTCACCTACAGTTGACAGTCATCTTGTATTTAGCTTCAGCAGAGCTGGCTGGGTTGCTCACTGTACAGGAGTATTCTCCACTGTCAGTTCTCTTCAGAGGGCTAAAGGACAAAACTCTGTTATTGTCATGGAGGATGATGTTGCTGCCAGGGCTCACAGGGGAGCCATCCTTCCTCCACTCTCTGGTGAAGAAAGGGCCGGCAGCATCGCAGGTTAAGTTGACTGGTTTCCCCTCAACTGGTGTGACTGGTGGTTCTGTGATTGAAGCAGCTGAGACTCTCTCTGTTGGTGAGAGACAAATAACTGTGTGTGAGCAAAATGTAAAAGAGCAAAGTAAACATCAAGAGGGTCGAGGGAGCAAATGAAACTTGCAAATGTAAAGACAAGTCTATCTGTCAAACATATACAGATTTATTTATAGAGAGCAACTTCTCTCAGTATTATTGTGCTGCTATTTGATGTTTAGAATAAACTGGTGGAGTAAAATTGAAAGGAGAAATAAGAAAGTAGCATTTATGGTTTTTATGGTTTGAATATTAGCTGGCATTTGGCAGTGCAATATAAAAAAAAAATGGGTTTGTTTTATTTTACATCACATGATGAAAAGACACATAGATTCATGCAGACGCCCAACTACCAGTTTTTCAAGTAAATCTTTTTGTACAATCTTTTTGATCCATATCTCTATGATTAACAGAAAAAGTTCATTCCTACTTACCCAGCACAGTGACACGAGAGGGCTGAGATGTTTCATTTCTCAGAGTTTTAATGTTATGGGCCTGACAGCTGTAGTTACCACTCTGATTCATATGAATGTTGTTCAGTCTGAGCTCTGGTCCAGTATCAGAGAGCAGGGCTCCGTTCAGAGCCCACTGAAACTGGGCAGGAGGCCTGGAGACCGCTGAGCAGGACAGGATGATGTCTGACCCTTTTTCATGGTATTCTTGTGACGGAGATAGCGTCATGTTAGTGTTTTCTGGACCAACTGCAATGTGCAATATGAGGATAGCAGACACCAGGGAAGGGAGAGGTTAGTAGTTAGCAGTGGCTATTAAAGTCATTAGGACAAGGCCCTGAGTTACTGCGAGGCCTTAATTGTTATGATAAGCTAAATCAAGCTGGGAATTTGATTGTCGAAGTTGTGTTTCCATGCACATGCTGTTGGATCAGAGGTTAAGCATGCAGGTTAGTAACTCACAGCTGATGGAGAGAGATACTGGGCCACTGATGTCATGACTGACGAGATTGAACGCACGACAACGGAAGGGTCCCTGGTCGTAGCGGGTCACACTGATTATAGTGAGAGTGGAGCCTCCATCAGTGATCTGAACTCCCTCACTGGCTGTCACCTCAGAGCTGCCATTCAGCCAGGTGTAGGAGCGAGGGGAGCCAGAGGAGGAGCAGGACAGGCTGACTGAGCTGTTGAACTCTATCAAGTCTGTGCTGCTGGGAGTTACCACTACATTGGACACTGGCACTATGGGTAAACAAAACAGAGTGGATTTTAATTGGCAAACTCTCATTACAGTAAAATATTGTTACAGTACGTGACTACGTACTGTAACACCTGTGAAGCTCATTAAACATGTACAGGAAACAGCTGTATTAACAAAATAGTCATTAATCATTAATAGTCATTAATAATCACAGGGTTAGAGCTAATATCTGATCTTTATGTTGGTCTGTAATGCAATTAATATTAGTAATGCAACTAATATTAGATTTGTGTGATGATGAAGACATCCAGCGTCCGTGCTGCAAACTCTATGCACAAGCCAACATGCTTGCACGAAAATTTAGTTAAGTGTACTGATTATGTCAAGATAGCTTTGTTTAGGTCATATTGTACTTCACTGTATACTGCACACCTGTGGTGCAGGTACAGTGCTGCAAAAATGAAAAAAATCCAGGTGGCATATAATGATGCATTTAGGATTTTACTTAGGCACCCAAGATGGACAAGTGCAAGCCATATGTTTGTAAGGAGTGATGTGCCACTTTTCATGCTGTCCTTAGAAAGTTTATTTACAGTTTTATGTGTCAATTTAGCCAGTCAAAGAATGGAGTCATTATGGCCCTAGCAGTGCCTACACAAAGTGACACAAAATATCTGTCATATTTTTGGAAGCACTGGAATAGATGCCTGTATGTGTTTTAAACCCACTTGTTGTGTTTTTTTTTTTTTTTTTTTTTATTGTATTATCTGTGTTTTTGTATGTATTTTATATGGACCTGAGTCTGGAATAAATTTATGTATGTATATATATGTATATATATATATATATACAAGCACTGTCCATGGTTCTGAAATAACAGCGGTCTTGTCTACAGCACCAGAACAACATGACTTGCTTTTATAAATTGTCTTCAATTCTTGAGTAGAATCCTGCACCGGGTCAGGTATCCACAGGTACCCGACAAATAACCCACAAAAAGTGTGTTAGACAGGTGGATTTTTTGTTTTTTAGATTTACAGTTATAGACACGGGTAAAAAGGCAGTTGATAAATAAACTAAGATGGCATTTGGTGTCGCTGAATTCATCATTCAGTCTTTCCACAGTATACGGGTTTCAGTAAAGTAATGATTTAATTTACTCAATAATGTAGAATTTAATTTTGTTCTGTGCATTTCCATTTGGACTTGGGATACTTGGCATATCTTTTCCTTTCAACACTGAAACAGTGATGCAACGCATCACTGTTTCAGTGCAATGTGAAATATCTACTCACTGAATATCTCCAGTCTGCAGGCTCCTGACATCAGCTCTCCTCCATCTGGTGTTACTACAGTGCTGTATTCTCCAGTGTCGTTCATGGTGAGATTCCTGAGCTCCAGAAATCCAGTTGATCTGTCGAGGGTGATCCTGTTTTCATATCCTGGTCCAATAACATCTGAGGTGGTCGAGGTTATTACATTTCTGTCGCCACTACCACTATTAAAACTCCAGGCCACTACCAGGAATGGTTTTTCTGGTGGAGTCACTGTTGTGGTGAAAAAAACACTTCCTCCTACTGCTCCATTCAGATTGTTTGGTATCACACCAGCTCCATGGCTCAAACCTGGAGGACACAGTTTCTGGTTAGCAAGCAGTGCACTGTGGTGTAGAGGGCTGTGTAAAATGGCCTGCTGGTAGAACATACTAATGACAGTCACCCACATGCAGAATATGAAGCCAAAGTAACACATGAACAGACAATTTTTTTTGAGTCATTAGAGGACACAAGTCTATATCCTGGATGAAATTGTACAAAAGGACACAAGCAATTCAAAATCTTCTGCAATCTTCAGTAAACGTCAAGTACATCTGCTGACTCTGCAAAACTTCATTTCATGTGATGCTGACTGATGGCCAGGCTCAAATCCCTGAACTACATGGAGTTCCTGTCAATCCACCAAGAACGATCTTGCCTTGAAAAACATTTTCTACGCGCATGTGTCACACATACGGGTTAGTCTAAATTCTTAATGGTGTCTGCACATTGACCTCTGTAGATTTACTTCATGCGTTTGGTAGAGGCATTCATTCATTTTTGGCAGGTATGAAAAATATCATGAAATATCATTGACAGACAGAAGTGTCTGCACAAGGTGATGTGCCTCATTAATCATCCATTATTTTATCAAGACTCATTTTCCTTCATCATCATGCTGTAGTCCCCTCAGGGATCAATAAAGTATTTCTGATTCTGATTCTGAGTTAATGTGACTGAAATTCACGTGCCCACCAGAAAATAGCTCCCCTTTACTCGGTTGCCTTACAAACATCATTGTCAAATCAATGATGATGGTGATGTTTATACAATTATTTATTTATTTATTTATTTATTGGTTTGCTCTGTTTGCTCTGCTTTTGAATTGTCATTGGTGATGAAGAAATGTTAAAACATGTAATTAGATATGGCACTGTGGTGAATATTGCATCTCTTGTAATCTTGTAATAATAATAATAATAATAATAGCACTAACAATAAGATAACACTAACAATAATAACACTAACAGTAAGAAGAAGAAGGAGAAGAAGAAGAAGAAGAAGAAGAAGAAGAAGAAGAAGAAGAAGAAGAAGAAGAAGAAGAAGAAGAAGTTTTATTTATAGAGTGATTCTCATGGTACTCCATGACGCCTTACATATTTCAAAGTGGTAAACAAGCTACACCCATCCAGGAACTGCAGATAGCACATCTGATTGGCAAGTCTCTAGAATCAAACTAAATGTTATAATGAGATTATCCTGTGATTATACGCCACAGGTTTTGCCAGCTGAAGAAAGAACAAGGACAAAAGTCATAAAGTTGCCAATAACTTAAGATAAATCTTCACTTATCAAGTACAGATATCGTACCACGCACTGGTGGAGAGTACATCCAAATCTAATTGACTGGTTTACTTAATGTTTTATTTTGTTTGTGGAGAATACTGTGGCCTAATATCAGGCAAGCCCAGTTGTTTTTTAATGTTAGAAAATGACCAGTTGGAAAACATAGCTTATAGCAAGTTACATCCATCATAATATAACTAATTATAATTACTGTATATAATTGCAATAAAATATCAGATTAGAACAACGTGTTTTCTTATGGTCATAAAAAGTAGAGTAAATTAAACCTTGATCATTATAAAAGGCTGACATTCAAGGTCATTTATTAATATGGCCCTTTATCACAAACACGTGTCACAACAACAACAAATTGATGAAAAAATAAACATATGACTCATTATAGAGGAACAAAGCAGGCTGACCCATATAACCAGTAACACCAGCTGGAGACCCTCACTGCAAACAAGGAAAACATTACCTTATTAGAAAAAGAAAAAAAAAATGGAGGAAATCTTGGACTGACCAATGCAGTGAATGATTTGCCAGCAGGATTGCTGAGTGTGCAATATGTGCCAGGACAAGCAGTTAAATGTACAGCAGTATGGACAAAGACAAAGGGGCAGACATTACAAAATAAAATAAATAAATCGACAGATAAACACCTGCACTGACGATGGGACAAGATCTCATCGTAATGACACAAAATATTATTATTTCAAGCCAACCTGGTTAATGAAGAAGTAATTTAAGTTTATTTTCACAGTAATATGACTTTCACAGCTTTGTGCCTCGTGAATGTCCAGAATCATCTCTTGCCTACAGTCTGAGGTAAAAAGAGCTCACCTGAGATCAGTCCCAGAATGATCAAGAGTATCACAGCAGTTTCCATTTCTCCTGTAGCATCAGAATGTGTGACAAAAAAAGTTTGTGTCTCTCATGTAGCTTATACTCCCTCCACCTTTCCTCTGTCAAGTTTAATGTGTAACAGCAGCATCAGGAGGCAGCGTTTGATTGGATTGTCATCATCCCTCTGTGAACCTACCTGCACCTTCACTGATCAGGAAGATTATTGACTCTGGACCAAATGCACAAAGTCGTAAAAGCTTTTTACAACCAGCATTTGTGTCAAAACAATTATGCTTATTAATAAAGCATGTTGCAGGACAATCACGTTTTGACATGAGTGAAAAGTCACTGATTTATTCAGAGTTGACTTATTGTCGCTGCAACTTTGCACTGTTTGACCTGTGTTTGTGACAGGCACCAGACGAGAGACTGGTTGCATGCATCACTGTCTTATTTACTCAGTCATTCTCTCACTTCTACAGGTTTTTGCAACATAGACGCTGTTTAACAGTTACAAACGTAGTTACACAGTATACAGTGCTCATCATAATGTCATTGCTGCACTTACAGATATTTTATTATGCTTCAGAAGTTTGAATTCACCACATTAACAATATGAATAGCTTTACCCATGTACATGATAAGAAATAAGCTGCTGAGCAAGCCTACATGTTATGCTGTGTTCAATTTTGATTACCTAAACCATGAACCTGAGACATGAACATCACAAGCAACGTTACCATCACACAAAAACCAAATACTGAACCACACTCATTCACAGAAACAGGTAAAGTCCATGTATTTTTTTCAAGGTTTACTGAGAAATACAGGCCAATTATTCATTAACTATACAGGTAGAAACAGTGTATTCATTCTAAATGTGCAGCCTGAGGCAGGTCTTCCCACGGTGGGATGATAGTGTAGATTGCACTCCTGTTGTTGCTCAGTGCTGTCCTACAGAAAAAAAACAATTAAGCGCTTCAGGTACACCGAATGAGGAACTCTAAGTAACAGAAGAGTGGAATTAGCAATCAATATGATCTGGCTAGGAGTCATTATTGCCAGTTTTCAAACAATAAATCTCATAGAATTTGCATTGTTCTTCACTTATTCACTAATCTGAAAAGGCCTGGGCCAAATATCTCAACACCTTGTTCTACTTTGCATAGCCAGCCTGTGCAACAGGACAGTAGGAGGACAGCGTTTGACCAAGAAGTACATTGTGGTGCTCACTGCTGCACTTATTAACTCTGTTATACAGTTTTTTTTAAGTATATGGTTGTAAAAATTTGATAAGAAGTCATTGGCCACATTGAACTGTGAACTATCATAATCTAATCAAATCTATTTGGTCATAAAAGAAGACATTATTTGTTTGCAGGCTCCATTGTCACAAGCACAAGGTACCGATTTAAGTTTGATTTGGTATGTTGTTAGGTTTACTAGTGATCATAAGACCATAGTTGTGGGAGCAAGCAAATTTTCGATTCAGCTTCTAAAGTTGTCCCTATAAAAAAGAAACTGAAAAGGCTGTTGTGTGTTAAAGGTATTTATTGAGGCTTCCAAAAACAGCAATGGTTGCAAATCACTGAAGAACACAGGCAAATACTGCTGAAGCAAAAACAAATCACACATCATTACCATTATCACTCACAGGTTTGTTTCAGCTGAACACAAAAATTTCCAAGAGACAACACAGTAACGCTAAACCCAGAGAGAAGATGTAAAACATTAATACAATCAGAGATCAACATGATTTTGTTTGACGACATCAACGTCCCACAAGATAAAGTTCAGTTTTTAGGCCAGCGTGAGGGCCACCAAGGTCAGGGCAGAGGTCACCATCATGGACACTGAACCATCGATGGCTGCAGAGGAAGCTGGATCAGACAGGGAGAAAAAAAAAATCACAACTCAGTCCCTTTACATCACGTAACTGTTTTGACAGAGATCAAAAGAATGATAGATTATGATGAAGGTCCAAATACCTTTCAGGGTGTGGACATTAGAGACCTCCAAGCCAGTGACATCATTACGGGCAAAGCATTTGTAATTCCCCAAGTGCTCCTCCTCCAGCTCACTGATCTCATACACAGAACCATCACGCTTCTTCTCATTGAACATCCAGGTAAATGTTGCATTTGGAAAGGAGTCAGCAGTGCATGTAAGAGTAACTTTATTATCTTCTGCTGCTGTTTCTGGATTCTGGATGATTGTTGGTTTGTCTGGTCCATCTGGAGAGAACAGAAAGAAGAAGAAGAAGAAGAAGAAGAAGAAGAAGAAGAAGAAGAAGAAGAAGAGGAAGAAGAAGAAGGAGAAGAAGAAGAAGGAGAAGAAGAAGAAGAAGAAGAAGAAGAAGAAGAGAAGAAGAAGAAGAAGAAGAAGAAGGCACAACCACACAGTGGTTACTTTTGCATAATATGTAGTTTCTTTTACAGTCAAGTCATTATGTCAACATAGACGACAATCCACTGTTTTTACCCGTTTTATATTAACAGACTACAGCAATTGCATGAGGAAAGTGCAGAGGCACACCGGCTGAAATCACACACAGGGATACTTACAATTGACTGTGAGGCTGCATTTTGCTGTTTCAAAACTGACAGCGTTGCTGATGTTGCACATAAACAGTCCAGTGTCTTCTCTCTTTATAGGTTTGATAGTCAAAACTCTGCCGCCCTCAGATATGGTGAATCTGTCACCAGAAAGCACAGGTTGACCATCCTTAACCCACTCCCTGGTAAAGACGCCTTCAGCATCACAGGTCAAGTTAACAGAGCTTCGGTCCTCAATTAAACGATCAGCAGGACAGTTCATGGTAGGTGTTGATACTTTAGCTGTGGATAAATAAAAATAAACAAAAGGTTGATGTAGACTTGTAGATACCTGCCAGAAGCAAAATAATTTCAAATATATACATAGATCATACATCCTCAATATCAATTCTAATCAGTTTATTGATAACATACATACAAAATTTGACATGAATAAGTGGCATAAAGGATTGTGCCATTGAGCATATGTCAAAACTGTGCAGGCAGTATTATTAGGTACTCACGGTACACCTTCAGCTTGGTACTTCCCTGAATCTGTGCTCCTCCATTTGGCGTAATGCTCAACTCATATTCCCCGCTGTCCTCTTCAGTCACATTTCTGAGCTCCAGAGATCCTGTAGCTCTATTCAGGATGACCCTGCCCTCATAGCCTGGTCCTATCACCTCCGAACTGGTTGAGGTTATTATACTGGAGTGATTGACAGCCCAAGACACAGCCAAAAACGTCTGGTTATGGTCTGGTTTTATCGATGTTTTGAAGGTGACGTTCCCTCCTACCAATGCATTATTGAGGTCAACAGGAATTACACCATCCCCACAGCAAAACCCTAAAGAAGACACAAGGGGCAGTTTACCTAATTTATATGAGCAGAATAAACTGACATTTCAAGCTGTAGTTGTATTATTGGTTATATTTTACCTATACTTCTCATGCAATTCCTACCTGAGGTTAGGAGGACAAGTGCTGCTCGAAGAAATTTATGGTTCATGGTGTATGGTGACCATCTACTGATGTTATCTGTTGCTCTGCCGTCTGTGTTTGAGCAAAAAATGTTATCAGAGTCGCTGATATTATGTGCAATAAATAAAGCATGTGATCAAGTGGTAAAGTCCATATTCTTGGCAGGCTTCACTTCCACAAGTCAAGCTTTCTAATGTCGCACCACAAACTTCCTTAACAAACTGCTCTCCCCCCTGCATGCCATGTCTCTCTGTGTGTTGTCTAATTCAGCCAAAAAAACTGAACCTGTTCACTTCTTGCCTCCTGTGAGATGAACTGCTCTTCCTCTTCCTCTGTTTGTTGGAGCTCCTCTGTGAAACAAGACACAGTTCAGGGTGAAAGAGAAATATGCAGGCCTCTTGGACTTGCTTCTAATTTGTTTGAAAGTAGCTGAGGAATTGTCTTAAAAATTGACAGTGTTATTTTTGAAGTGTGGCACAAAAAGTTCACAAGACTGTAAACCAACCCCCAATCAATCAATCAGTCATCTGCTTGGAATATTTTGGGGTGAGAAAGGAGGCTACCTCCAGAGGGTTGGACTCATTTTCTCTTTTGTCCAGCCCCATGCATTTTAAAATCCTCCTTAACGTTTGCATACTCATCACAATATCATCCACCATCCTAACAGCAGGATCTTGCCATGTTTCAGCCCAAGCATGAAACAGAACCTGATCAAATCATGTTTATGAGCCATATTCCTCAATTAATCCATCTGCACACCGTGTCATGGGAGTTTCATGTTTTCATGTTCTAACAAGACACAGGCCCAACAGTAAATTATCACGTTATAACGTGAAACTAGGTATTGCTAAGGTATTGCTGCCACATCAGAAAAAGAAAAATGTATCAGTATCATGTTATTACGTGAAAAGTTTCTTGTTAAAACAAGAAAAGTTTCTTGTTATAACGTGATAAGGTTGTATCTTGTAATAACGTGAAAAACATCTTGTTATAACAATAAACTTTTCATGTAATAACATGATACTGATACATTTTTCTTTTTCTGATGTGACAGCAACACCTTTCCCTAGATGAATACATAAATAATTTTTAAAAAAAAAAAATACACGATGGAGCCCCTCACAAAATGCATCCCATCTTTGAAATCAGTCGATAACCTTCCACTGTTTGGTGAACTCAGCCCTCATAATGTCCCCTGTGAGACCTCACCTTGCTCCAAGGCGGCGCCCCTGAAAGTTGATGTTTTTTTGCATTTATGACTGCAATTTCACATCATGGAGAGCTGATCAAATAAACAAGCAAACGATCATAATCAGAAAAAAAATATTCAGGGATTGACATTAATGTACAAGTATCTACAAGTATTTAATAATTCTGTAATGTTGAAAGTTTAAGGCAACTAAAGAAAGACAAGCAGGTATCTCCTCCTCCATCTCCTCCAGCCTCTTCTCCTTTGCCTCCTCCAGCCTCTCCTCCTGTATCTCTACTACCTGTCACTTGACAAAAATATATTGATGGCTGACATATGATCAGTGGGACAATTTAGGATGCAGCAACCATAGATTTTGATGGTATGATTATAGTCTAGATATAGAAGAACTTCTAGAGTATAGAAAAACCAGTTTCACAATTATTATGTGTTATGTGTAATTTATTCCACATCAATATAGATGTATAAAATCACAAGAACATTTGTAATCTGAGGTTTTACTGTATTTTCCTCACAGACTTTCTTTGTTGGTGTTTTTCAAACAGTTGCTGCCTCTCAACACACAAACGATACAGAGTATAGAAAATAGTATATAAAATAACAAAAAAGTGTATCTCTTTGACATTAAATTAAGCTCTTTTTTTGTTGTTTTTAATCCCTGTTGTTGAGGCTCTACAGTTATATAACCTTGACATTTTAAATCATGGTTAGTAAAAATGGATAATTCCTGCTTCCCTAGAGACAACAGGTCAATGTGCCCGATAAAAGCTGTCATTTCAAAGAAGCATGCTGAACTATTGTTATAACTGCCACCTGACAAAATAAACAGTGAAGAAAAACATCAGTAGCTTAGTTGACTATTACTGTTATCACCATTATTATCAACTACACATCAGCAATATAATAAATAAAGTGGGCCTATTTTCTTCGAGTAACTTACACTTTGACGTCTAAAGAAACTTCTTATGTCCAGTTTTCTTTTTTGGGACCCATCCTGGCTGTGCCTTATTACCAAACACACACACACACACACACACACACACACACACACACACACACACACACACACACACACACACACACACACACACACACACGATTGTAAATACAACCACTGTTATTAAAATCAGTCTAGCTGACGTAACTCAGGCAGAACAAACGCCAATCACACATTAGCAAGAGACAGCAGAGCCAATCGATGAGTGACATTAGGTTAGAGGCGGGACTTCTAGCAGAGACCGACTGTTAACCTTTTGTGTACCATAAGTATTGACTAGACACTGACGGACAGTGTTTATATTGGTGTGGACTGTTGGCAGGCTATTGGTAGGGACGTGTCCCTGGCGTCCCTACCCAATTCTACGCCCCTGCCGTCCGGGAAACAGGATGATACCCATAAAACTGCTATTCAATGTGTTAATGGCTCACCTGCATACAGCCAAGCCTACATGACGACATTCATGTGATGTCCGCTCAGAAATCACCTGCATTGGCTCGGTGTTTATCAATCACAACTTGACGGGGATCCATCCCTCCTCAAGATGAACGGGAACAGGCAGGACAACTTAAGTTAAAACTTGACTTTGAGTTAAAAGCTTTGGAATATGTGCATGAAGCTGCTTCCACTTCATGCGGCCGTCATTTTGCAGCCAAAAAAACGGCTCTAATAACCTGTAGACGCACTCGCTCCCTAAATAGTTTCATGATCACCCGGGGCGACTCTTTTTTGCATCACAGCTTATCATTGAAAGTGATATCCCGGTGTCACAAAGTACCGACCACACCACAAGAGGGCCACACACTGCAACTTTTGGCCGTGCAGATTGAGTGCGCAGAATCACTCCGTCATGCAGTGTGAGGTAGTTGTAAACTTGTGTTCAGATAAAGCCGAGGCTGAGTGATTGAACACCGGATCCCACGAAAAAGGACCGCATTCATCTCTAGGACTCGCCTCGAGGTTTGATGCCGTCGGTTGTCTCACGATGAGTTCATTATCTTTCTGCTGCATGTTGATGGCGATTACAGGTAAGGATCTGTAGCATAAAGCGGAACAAGTTTAATGTCTTAGGCTTGTAGTAGCCTAATTCTGATTGATTGATTGATTGATTGATTGATTGATTGATTTATGGAAATTATAATATACATTAGGAAAAGTTACATTGGTTTTCAGGGAGGACTTGCATTGGCTTTCTGTGGTAAAAGCTGAAAGTGTCAAAATGCATAGTGGTCGAATAATTGGAATAATGTATCGTGTGCTATAACGGATTTTATTTTTATTTATTTATTTCTGTTTATCTTTTAGTTAACTGTCAGTGGGGATATAAGTTAAATAGAGCTTGAAAAAAAATTCCCACACAAAATTCTACTATTTAATTTTCTTCTATTTGCATATACTTTAAGCTCTTTTGTTGACTGAAAATTATTTGCCACTATCTGGTAGTTGATGCGTGTGGAGACAAAACAAATGGAAAATTGTATTGTAAAGTGGCTTAAAAATATTAGCCTAACAGCATAAAAATAAACTGCACTAACAATGGGCTTCAGACTGTTTTGTTATAAAGCCAATGTTTATTTTGCCAGCCATTTACCTTCCATAGGCTACTAAGGACATAAAAGGAGACATTTCACAATGACTTTAGCTTTCACAGAAAGCTGTTTTTTTTTCTGTATATTGTGGTGGATGTTTAATGTTTTGATAAAATATTAAACATGCATCATCTAATGTGCTTACTTATTTTGGTCAGTCATAAGATTTACACAAAGGCTTTCTCTTGGCTGGTGAACAATGCTAATAGTCATGTGTGGCCCTTTTTACTTTGCCTTCATTACTGTCAAGCCTGAACCTGAAACTGTGTCCTCCAGGTTTGAGCCATGGAGTCGGTGTGCTACCAGACAATCTGAATGGAGCAGAAGGAGGAAGTGTTTTTTTCACCACAACAGTGAATCCACCAGAACAACCATTTGTGATAGTGGCTTGGACTTTTAATAGTGGTAGTGGTGACAGAAATATAATAACCTCGACCAGCTCAAATGTTATTGGATCAGGATATGAAAACAGGATCACTTTCGACAGATCAACTGGATCTCTGGAGCTCAGGAATCTCACCATGAACGACACTGGAGAATACAGAATTGCATTAACACAAGATGGAGGAGTGCAGAATACAGGATACTGCAGACTGGAGATATTCAGTGAGTAGATATTTCACATGTTGTTGCATCACTGTTTCAGTGTTGAATGAAAAAAGATAACCTGATTATCACAGCAATATTTAAGTCCATCAGCAAGGGACTGACTTCCTTTGGTCATGTGTTCACACTCAATTATTTAAGTAACTAAAAAAAAAATAATAATAATAACAGCAAAAATACAATATACATTATTCCTGTGATCTAAATAAAGGATATTTGGCCAAGCTACAGGCATTGATGTAACAAAATTTTAATCATATCAATATGATTTCAATTTTGTTATGATTTGTTCATAATATCTAAAAACAGATAGTATAGTGATGCAGTGTGTAATGCAGAAAGAACAGAAAGCTTCTTCAGTGTTGTTGTGTGCAGATGATTAATACACAGTACCATCAGAGGAAGCTCCATATTTTTAAGACCTAAAACAGTAGAAGCAACGTAGAAGTGGTGAAGATGAATTTGAGATGCAGCACTGTGTGTCAAGTTTTTCTAGTCATAAATCTGTAATAAACATTTTTTAGGTGCCTATTCAAATTTTGAAAGTTTATAGTGTATATGTGTTTAGAACTTTATGATACAAACAGCAATTTTGAGTTTGATTTGATTTGTTACACATTTGGACCATTTTTGACCTCTCAAGAATTGATAAAAATGGTTAAAATAATAATAAAAAAAAAATCCTTTCAAAATACTACATTGGGATATCAAGACCTTGAGGAACACCATAGAAAAAATCATGGTGTGATTCTTTATCAAAAACCTTTGACATTTGGAGATTTCTGTAAGAATTGCATTTTTCGGCAATTGGATGGCAAGTATTTTGTTCTGGAAATTGTTCAGAACCGCCCCCTTATTGTCAATATACCTGGAAAAACAGACATCCACTGAATGCCCTAGGTCTCTGGTGAGGCTTTTTCATGAGTCTCTTGGAGGTCACAATAGATCATTTTATACAGTGACGTCAAGTTTCGAAAAATGGTCTCACTAGCATGAAATGCCTATGGGAGCTAACATCATGAGTAAAATGTGGCTCACTGAATCCACAAATGTCTCAGCTTTCCAGTCAAACCCAATTCATGCTCCAAGACTGTTTAGGCCCCAGAATGCACACCATACACCATTTGAGATGAAGCCAAAATAACACATTTGTACTGCAGGTGGCAGTACAAAGATATCAAAGATAAGATATCAAAGATATCTTCAGATATCTTGAGGTCAGAGGTCAAGGGCCCCCTTTGAAAATGGCCATGCCAGTTTTTCCCTTGCCAAAATTTAGCCTAACTTTGAAGCGATATTGAGCCCACTTGCCGATGACCTAGTGTGTTGTGGTTGGTATGAACGGATTAGTAGTATCTTCACTCTAGCTTCAAATTGACTGAATGAATGAATGGCTAAACACTGCAGTGCTCATTTTCACCAGACTTCGAAGCTAATATAAACATTTAATTTCTAGTGATGAATACACGGCTTGGTGTCATAATTATGGAATTTATTCCCAGCCACTACATACTGAATTGTCCCTTTGCAAGGTGGTGGCAAGTAAATAAATGTGTTTTTTACCCATAGCACCAGTCTCCAATGTAGTGGTAACTCCCAGCAGCACAGACTTGATAGAGTTCAACAACTCAGTCACCCTGTCCTGCTCCTCCTCTGGCTCCCCGCGCTCCTACACCTGGCTGAATGGCAGCTCTGAGGTTACAGCCAGTGAGGGAGTTCAGATCACTGATGGAGGCTCCACTCTCACTATAATCAGTGTGACCCGCTACGACCAGGGACCGTTCCAGTGTCGTGCGTTCAATCCCGTCAGTCATGGCATCAGTGGCCCAGTATCTCTCAACATCAGCTGTGAGTTACTAACCTGCATGCTTAACCTCTGATCCAACAGCATGTGTGTGAAAACACAACATCGACATTCGAATTCCCAGCTTGATTTAGCTTATCGTAACAATTAAGGCCTCACAGTAACTCAGGGCCTTGTCCTAATGACTTTAATAGCCACTGCTAACTACCAACATTACTAACCATAATTTAACTTCCCACATTATTTGTTGGTGACCTCTCCCTTCCCTGGTGTCTGTTATCCTTATATTGCACATTGCAGTTGGTCCAGAAAACACTAACATGACGCTATCTCCGTCACAAGAATACCATGAAAAAGGGTCAGACATCATCCTGTCCTGCTCAGCTGGCTCCAGGCCTCCTGCCCAGTTTCAGTGGGCTCTGAACGGAGCCCTGCTCTCTGATACTGGACCAGAGCTCAGACTGAACAACATTCAGATGAATCAGAGTGGTAACTACAGCTGTCAGGCCCATAACACTAAAACTCTGAGATATCAAACTTCTCAGCCCTTTCGTGTCACTGTGCTGGGTAAGTGGGAATGAACTTTTTCTGTTAATCATAGAGATATGGATCAAAAAGATTGTACTTAAAGATCTACTTGAAAAACTGGTAGTTGGGCGTCTGCATAAATCTATGTGTCTTTTGTTCATGTGATGTAAAATAACACAAACCCATTTTTTTATATTGCCCTGCCAAATGCCAACTAATGCAAATATTCAAACAAAAGAAAACCATAAATGCTACTTTCTTATTTCTCATTTTAATGTCAAAAAGATTGTACTTTACTTAAAATTCACTTGCAAAATTTAGTAAGGTGTGCACATTAATCTGTGTGTCTTCTGTTAATATAATATCCAGTGCCCAATGTAATACTACTACTTTTTTTGCCTGAAGTCAAAACAAACAAGCTATTTTCCACAATATGAAATTGCTTTTGCAAAATAATGCAATTTTTTGTTATTTCTATATGATTAGTGAGGAAGAAATAAATAACAGTCTTGATAGGACTCATGACAGACAGAGCAATAGCTAACATGACGTTGTCCTTTGAGAACAGATATGAACTGTCCTCAAGTTTCTTCATTTGCTCCATTAACCCTCTTGCTGTTTACTTTGCTCTTTTACATTTTGTTCACACACAGTTATTTGTCTCTCACCAACAGAGAAAGTTTCAGCTGCTTCAATCACAGAACCACCAGTCGCACCAGTTGAGGGGAAACCAGTCAACTTAACCTGTGATGCTGCCGGCTCTGTCCTCACCAGAGAGTGGAGGAAGGACGGCTCCCCTGTGAGCCCAGGCAGCAACATCATCCTCCATGACAATAACAGAGTTTTGTCCTTTAGCCCTCTGAAGAGAACAGACAGCGGAGAATACTCCTGTACAGCCAGCAACCCAGCCAGCTCTGCTGAAGCTAAATACACGATGACTGTCAACTGTAGGTGACAATAAAATGAGCCTTTATTTACTCTGAAGAGTGAGATCAACAGAGATGAAAAGAAAACATTCTCACATAGTATAAATTCTTTTTGTTTTTAGTCAAATCTTACTCTAATACCTTTAAGAAGACTTTAAAAAGCAAAATATCAAGTGAAAAAAAGCACTGAGTTTTCAATTGTCTTTTGAATGCAAATCAGAAACATGCAATTTATTTTCTAAAATCATTCCCAAATTCAGTATATGACCTATTTTTACACTGTCCTTTGCGAACTTAATTTTTGATGTTTTAACTAAACTAGATTAGCAAGATTAAGTCCAGAATGACCATTTTACTGTCAAAATGACATTTTAGTTACTACAATACTATTATGCACTCAAATCCAAGTGACAGTTATCTGTAATAATAAAAAAATGCTTTAATTACAGTATTACAAATATATGTGTTTCAGTTGGACCAGAGAATGTTAATGTCACGGGTCCAAGTGAGATAAAAGTCAAACAGACCCTAACACTGATCTGCTCTGCCGAGTCCACGCCAACTGCGACCTACATCTGGATGAAGAATGGGACAGAGATTCATACAAATTCTGCTGAGTTCACTAAAACAGAAATCGAACTCTCTGACGGTGGAGAATACACCTGTAAAGCAAGAAATGATATCACTGGGAGAACGGCGACATCTGGCGTGCATCGATTGTCTGTAGTCCCACAAGGTAAAGCTGTTTGGTGACTGCAGGAAGGGGAATGGGTCATGCTTGATCTTTCAAACTGGTGTTCATTCCTGGTTTTTATCTTGGGATTAATAACACCTCTAATAATGCTGATAATTAAGAGTATGTAATGCTTTCACTTGCACCCAGTTGTCTTAGATAGACTTAGATAAACTTGGTGTTTGTTACTAGCAGGGTGTCATATATTTGTTGTAAGCCTGTGAGTTGAGAATTGCATTACCTAAAGTAATAATGGCATTACCTAAAGTAAGAATAGTGTAATAATAGTATTATTGTCATTTTGCATGTGTTTTCGCTCTAACAGTATACTCCACTGTGCATCAGTGTTTACGTCACATGTACAATCACATTCTCCTAAACACATTTCTCACTGTATGTAAGTGCAAAAGACAGGAAAGATGAGAGTGAGGAGTGACATGCAGTGACGATGATTCCATCACTAGATCACCATGATGCTAAAGTCTTTCTACATGTCGTAGGCTAGATTAACCGTGTTAATCCAGGTGCATTTGTAGTGGGAAAAGTCAGATTCCCATTTGTTTCAGACCCCATGAAATGGACTTTCTTGATTTTATGCAGTGGCTGGTGGCTCACGTGGTAAAGTGCATACTCAACAGCATGTCAAGGCTAAGTCCCTACAGCAGTGGTCCAACCAGTCTGCCTCTCCCCTGCCTTTTCTGTTTCTTTCTATACTGTCACAATATAATGAAGCAGAAATGCCCATAAAGTCATATTAATTTGTCTGATTTCTTTCTTTATTTCTTACCATCTCAGCGAAAGGGGGTCTCTCTGCTGGTGCCATCGCTGGGATAACGATTGCATGTCTCATAGTTGTTGGAGGGGTGGTTGGTGGAGTCGTGTACTACAAAAAAGGGTGAGTGAAAACTTGGACTCCATAATACTAACAGCGAGCCATTTCACTTCATTGTTTCCATGTATTAAAAACCATCATGGTAGCTTTGTATTGGGGTAGTTTAGTGTTGGAATTCACAATTACATGACGAAAAACAGTATTTTTTACAGTATTGCCCCTCCCATAGAGCTGCCTTTCTCTATTTAACTAATATTGCATTGGTTTACACTTTTGTATAATAAAACCCTGCACTACAAATGTTTACTGTGACTTTAACATTATGCTGTTTGCAGTGAGAGCTCCATTTGTTCAAGGTCCTTCACTGCATGATTCTTAAGCAGTCACAACATGTAAGCTCAAAACTCACCCAGATGATCAGAGAAAGCCTGGTGTCCTTTAGCCAACCTGAGTTTGCACACGGTGACTTCTGTTAGCACACAGAGAAATGGAAATGCCACATACTGCTTATTTGTTACCTAATTTGCATAGCATTGACTCATTACTTATTCAAACAGAAAACTGATGAACAACAAGTCCTCCAATGGCAATGGCAACACTTCTGCCAGAACTGGTAAGTTATCTGTAAGTGTGTGTGTGTGCGTGTGTGTGTGCGTGTGTGTGTGTGTGTGTGTGTGTGTGTGTGTGTGTGTGAGAGAGAGAGAGAGAGAGAGAGAGAGAGAGAGAGAGAGAAAGAGGATAAAAGAGTATGTGAGTGCATGTGTGTGTATTTTTGCATGCATTATATTTACCATATATTGAAACAGAGCTGTATGTCCTCAACACCTGAAAGTAAAGTTTATTTCTCATCTGTTGTGATATAGGTGAAGGCCAGGACAACAGAGCACACCAGGTGAAATCTATACTTTGATTTTAGAAATGTTCAGCTCCATATCTACCTCAATCAGTCTCAGTTAACCTCATCCAAATGTATGATTGTATTGCTCAGGAAGCTGTTTTCACAAGTGTGTCACCTGCAGATCAAAGATGTTATGATGAACATTCATTCTCAGCCATTTCTGTCATCATTTACAATCTCATACAGAGTCATATGTTTAGTCAAAACCAAAATTAATATGTCACAGGAATTCACTGGGCATACAGTGTGAGGTTTAGAGGAATAAGTACATTACAGTTTAAGTCAGTAGTTCTCAACCTGGGGTCTGGGGATACCCAGGGGTCCTTGAGGGGTTTCCAGAAAAATGGGGAATATTTCAATTTCACCATCATTTCAATGACTAGTAAGACTAGTGTAAGAATCGCTATACAGTTCATAGGTTTCAGTCTTTTTCACAGTGTATCAGTTTGTAGGTCCTTGACACTAAAAAGACTGAGAACCACTGGTGTAAGTGATGAGCCACATAAAAGGTATAATCAGATAGATGACTTCATCACAAAGATGACTCTAGCAGATACAGTGCATGTATAAAAACACCATTTATCTCTTAGTACAAGCTTTTAGCTGATATAAATGTTGCAAAAGCTATAATCATAAAGTCGCACAGCACAGAAGATGAGATAGCCCCAAGGTGGAGACTGGAGAGTTGCATCGAAATGTCATATTTTCTTAAACATTTCTTGAGTGATCCCAGGATTTCCTTATAATAAATTATATTATTATTATTAGTAGTAGTAACATTCACATTACCAGCAGTTATTCAATTGAAAAATAGTGATTTACTCACAGTTATATGTTACATGTGATATGTCTTTTTGTATGTTAATGGACAGTCTATGAGCAGGTTTATGACCTTATTACAGTACAGAGAGAATTCTCCCTGCCAGCCAACAGGCTAATCCAAGGGTAGTGTTTACTGTAAGGGACAGAGATGGACTTTGTACCAGGAAGAAAGTGTTGGGCTGATCTGTCACACTCCATAAAGCACTACCTTCTGGCATACTTGACCATGCAATATTTTCCCCATTAAAGTGATACTGTCTTATTACTGTGAATGCAAGTTATCCAACATTTGAAATTGAAATTAGATTACTTGAATCTTGCCATAGACCTTTATTACAGTGAATCTAAAACTTAATTGACACACAAAATAACCCTCTAATATCCCATCCCTCCTCCTCTTGTCCTAGGATCTGAACTATGCAGATATCAACCATCTCAGGAATAATGGCAGTCGGGCAGTGCAGATAAGGATGCAGCCAACTACAGAGTACGCCGAAGTCCGAGCGAACAGTGCGCCTAGGGCAGCATCGTCCCTTCCTTCTTATGATGTCCACATGCAGAAGAGGACGGGGCCTGCCCTCCAGCCAGCTACTCAGCCTGGGCCGAATGTTGCCAGCCTCTACGCTCAGGTCCGCAAGCCTTGACCACGCTGGCCATCACGGCTGCACAGGCCGACCTGTATGTGCTCCAAAAAATTTGCACTCAGTTCCTTCAGGGATAAATGTGGACTAGAGTTTGGCCAGTCAATGCACTTTAGGAATGGTTAACAATCAACCAGTACGGCCAGTAAGAAAGATACTGTCATGATTTGCATTTACACCCAGTAGCTTCCCTGCTGTTCAGTATCATGGAAGGAAGATGAGGTATCGTTTTGTCCAGCATTGTACGTGTGTGCTGTAAATGCAGTGTGCAAATATGTGAGTGCCATTATCCTCATTATCTTGTTCAGTTGTTTGCTTGAATATAATGTTTAACAGTGGTGTGTTGTTGCACTTGAATTCTCCTTTTTTTCCCCACATTTGTTGCCCCTTTATCACTTGAGATGTCAGTTTGGGCTGATCTGACTTTTTTTTTTTTTTTTTTTTTAATTAGCTTTTACATTTTGTAAATGTTTCCTTTTAAATTTACCATCATTTTTATGAAAGTTTTTGTGATTCAGAATTTTAGTTGTTTTATGAATACTGGTTCATATCTATTTGGCCCATTAATGACATGTGATATCTCTTACAGCAGATAATAATAATCTTGCCATGTTAGAAAGATTGACTTTATCTAAGTGGGCTTATTGAAAAGAATTGTTCAATAGTTCATCATGAGATAAAATTCTTTGTGATTTCAATCATGATAACAAAGTTATAATAACCTGCTCTCTGAGCCAGCAGAAGTTATTGAAGGCCTTGAACCAACAGGGAGGTAATTTATTACAGATAACGAGTTCTACTATATTGTCACATGCACTCACACATACTCCCATTTTATACGTATTATACGCTCTAGTTTTAAACTGTTCAATCATATCAGGCGTCTTGACTCTGGGAAATTATTTATGTTTTTCTAGCAGTTTTTCCAAAGAGGACTATATGTTTTAACGTCAGGCTGAAAACTTGAAGTTGTAACTCTCTGATGCCAACTATTTGACAATCTGTATTTAACAATATCATATAAACTTAAGAAATATATTTTTGATAAGTTGTTGATCAGTGCTGTACATTTTATTGAATCAAAGCTACAGTGTGCGCTACTGGTTTTATAAAACACAGCGTGTCTTCTCTTTGATGGAAGAATTTACCAATGATTTACTACAAAGTGTGTGAAAGAAAGCAATAAGAACGGCGGCCCCCCAACACGAATTCCTCAGCCAGAGTCTGTGTGTGTGTGTGTGTGTATGTGTGCGTGTGTGTGTGTGTGTGTGTGTGTGTGTATGAGTTTGGCTTCATGATTTATGCCCTGTCTTGTTCTCTTTAGACCTTAGTTACCCATTATTAAAGGTAAAACCACATGTGTAGTCAAAGGGAAGGTTGTTGTTCTCGCTGCTAAGCATGAATTTCCATAGCTTTGATTCACATATCCCAGTTTTGTTTCATTGTGGTATGTTTTGCAGTATTTCACTGTCCACTCCCTGCTATAGTTTCATCAAATAACTGTGGTGTGTCACATCGTGAACATGTGATGATCAGGAGGCCTTTTTTCACCAAGGAATTGCGTAACTCTGTTGGCGTTGTATTTGCAAAAATAAATAAATAAATAAATGTATTTTAATAATGCAGCCGGATAGTTCATAGTACATGACCCACTTTATTGTGCACAATGACCTACACACATCCTATATACTAACTTTACAAAATGATTTATTTTTATCATGCGTTACAATGCAAGCCCAGTGACTTCTGTATTCATGGAGGTCACAATTGTTTATGGTCACTGTTTTTCATAGATACAGTGCTTCCAGTAAATATCATAAATGGAGTGGAAATTTTATTGAGGAAGTTCAGTACTACTCAGTGGTTGAGATAGCATACAGAATTTTATCTCCTTTTACAATGAAACAGACCTGCCCAATAGATAGAGTGACCCATGCACTTTGGCAAGTTGTATCTTACTGATCTGCCTTCTCCTAGATGACTGTTACTGTCACTCAGGCGGTTAAGTAAGCCCAGTGTTTCAGCAGAAGAGGAAATTAGTTAAATATTGTGTCTGTTCTGCCCGTGAGAAAGGAAATCTACATTCAGCAGTGTTTAGGGAAGCTTCACACAAGTTCATACACACTATTAAAGGCTGCTTTCAACTCACTTTAAGTTACTTGATGACGTTTGAAGGCATTATTAGTAAAGACTAAAAAATCACAAAAAAGAATTTTACCTTTATGTCCAGCGAGATTCACATTATGTAAAGACAGTAAGACAGGTTTTCAAAATGAGTTCAACATTCAACAGCAGCAATAACATGTCTATCAAATCCTGCTATGAAATATAAATTAACTGAAAATTAACTGAATTACTTCCATTCGTTGTAACTGTCATGGCAACACACACACACACACACACACACACACACACACACACACACACACACACACACACACACACACACACAAAACAGTTCCAAATTTTATGTTTTCCTCTGGCAGAGAGAGATGTAAATAAAGAGCAGACAGCACATTAGAAAATAAGAGAGGAGCTGTTTATATGCAAAGTATATGCAAAATAAGTCCATTTCCAGCAATGACACTGAACATTTCCATTACATAAATAAATTCAAAATAAATTAGAGTGTGGAGCTGTAACTGACTGTCTCATATTTGGATGCATGGTTCCTCTCCCTATCACCTCGTCTTGCTCTTCCATTTGTCTTTTAATGTTGAATTAAAGAATGAAATGATATTTTCCCCCTAAGTGTTCTTTATTGTTCATTAGTGCAACATCAACTCTGACTGCATGCTTGTATAAACGTAACTTATGTCGTATTAAAAAAACTTGGCACATTTTGTACCAACCTTTCAAAAGTGTATGGATCATATCTTAATTATTTCAGACTGAGTAAACATTTGTAACTTCCACATCAGATAGCAGCAATACCTGAAAGAGGAGGGAAGGTGTGGCTGTTTGTCAGAATAAAAAAGGGGACACAGTGCCACCCAGTGTTTCATGTAATACCACCCACCTACGCAATCTAATCCAATCCGATACAACTGTTGTGCTCTAAAGTTTACTTTTCTCCTGCCTATAATGCTCAGGTTTTCTTTTTGTCACAGTAATAGGGGTGTTCATTCAATTCTCTGTTTGGCATTGAGCTCATAGTTAGTGGTGCTGTTGTACTGGACTGCCTTTTATTGCGAGGTGTTTCTGATATTCTGTCCCCCCTCATGTTTATAAATGGGGAGGGCAAAAAATTAGAAACACCTCTCAATATGATGTAGTCTAGTACAAAACCTCTGCAAACTACAACCTCACTAATAAACATAGAATGTTATGTTATTTTAGGTTTTTGTAGCACTTTGAGATTCTTTTATGAAAAGCGCTTTACAAATAAAATTTATTATTATTATTATTATTGGAATTAAACTGACACATTCTCCACAATGTTAACAAAAACTGAACATTATAACCTTTATTGAAAAGTAGAATTTATGGCAGAGTTTTTGCATTAGATTGTACAGGTGGACATAAAAGTGCCCACGAGTGTGTATTGCAACACCTCTGACCTGTATTTGCAATATAAGAGGACATAATTGTTTCCCTTAAGTGTCACACTGTGCAAACTATATTACATAATCCAGTAAATTTTGATGTTTAGTGATAGGATATTGGGAAATATCCTATTACTTAAATGTGTTTGGGCTACTATATACAGCAAGACAACTTTCAGCTGGCAGCTCATGGTTTGGATATAAAGGGATAGGTTCCTAATTCAGCTCATTAGAATCATAAGGAAAATGTGTACACTATCCCACTGGAGGAATCTCTGCTCCATTTTGTTGCTGGCACTGACAGGTAAGACGGCTAAATTTACTGACAGCATTGACATGGACAGATTTATTCCAGCTATACACCACAGATACCAAAATATTCATTTTTAACAGATGGCCCATGTAAATGCCATATCCAGCGTGTATCCCATTCAAACAAACAGGTTGTTGCTTATCTTTTCTGTTTAGAGTATAAAAGGATATTTTGGATCCAGATAGAAAAATGCATATTAAAGGTATGAATACTGAATCCACTTTAATTGACACTGCAGACAAAACAAAACACAGCCATCTCTGACAATGCATGTTGATTAGATATTTTTAGTATTGAAATACTAAATGTGTTTTCATGGTGCTGTAAGTCTTAATAAAGTCTCTCTCAGCAGGGTTGAACAGTTGGTCCAGTGTTTTAGCAGCAAGTGAGTATTAAAACTAAATACCTCTGTTGTATCTTTGATGGTATGGGGAAACAGCTAAACGTTAAATAACGCAATATACCTTGCCTGCTGCAATCACACTGATTTATCCTGTCTACCAGGCGGACCAGATGATCTCTCTGTGTTCCAGAATGGTCCAGTTATGGCTGGTTTCAGCACCACTTTCAGCTGTTCTTGTTCTTGCATCCCACAATGCACCTACACCTGGTCTTTTAAGGGTCTGCAGATAAATGGGAGCCTCCTATCCTGGACCCCAGATGGACTGGACAGTGTTGTTGACTTTCAGTGCACTGCCAAAAATCCAGAAACTGGGAAAACCATTTCTCGCATAATCAATGTGGAAATTAAAAGTAAGTCCTGCAAAAGAGCTGCCCGTTTGCTCTCTGGTAAAGTGGTGTGCCAGCTTCATCAGAAATTACTTCATGATTGTTAAATACAATAAAGGTCACAGGGGTCTGAAACATAATGATCCTCACTATCTTGGGTGTGTTCTGCAGATCAAGTTTCTGTACAAATCAGTCCACAACACTCCCTCCCGTCTGTCAACCACTCCCAGAGCCTGGTCTGCCAGGGTGCCACTACAGGTTTGCCAGTGGTGTGGAACAAAAATGGACAGGAAGTGCGCCCACGTGTGGGGATAAGCCTACAGGAATATAACACCACACTTCATTTTGACTCGTTGGTGCCCTCTGATGCTGGCTTCTACCAGTGCACGGCGACAGTGCCTACACTTGAAAAGACTACTGTTTACAGCAGGGGATATCTGCTGAGCTGTAAGTATCTGGGGAGGGATGGATGGATGGGTGGGTGGCACACATTTTATCAATGACAGAGGCCGATGTTCAAGAACGCTGTGGGCTCATATGGATAATAGACTTAGCATTATGATTATTATGATTATTATTATTATTATTGTTAGTAGTAGTAGTAGTAGTAGTAGTAGTAGTAGTAGTGGTAGTAGTAGTAGTAGTAGTAGAAGAAGAAGTAATAGTAGTGTAATATTGTTGTTTTGTTGTTGGAGTTTTTATTTGTATTTTGCTGTTGAAGTCTAACAGGTTTTAGGACAAATTTCCGTTTTGTGAAACTGAGACAAACTTGTTCATCTTTCGTAGTTGATCCATGGAACGTCAGCATCAGTGGACCAGACAGTATTTTCGAACGAAGAGAGACCACATTCACCTGCCTGACAAGCTGTACCGTAAATGTTGACTGTACCGTCAGCTGGCAGTTCAGGTCGGGTTTCCCCACTGGCCTCTACCTGTCTATAAACAGAAACGTGCTCAAATGGACCCCGTCAATTCCAGGCACATTCCAAAACATCACCTGTGTGGCAGAAAATAAAGCAGCTGGACGCACCGCTGAGGCCACCAAGATGGTAAAAGTTGTAGGTAAGGTCAGCTTCAGTGTACAAGCGATTTCCTTTTCTTATGCACAAGTGTGAATGTAAAGCATCAAATTTATACTTTCCACACTAATGGTCTCTTTTCTTCTGTTTGTCTTGTTTGACTTTGCACAGGATATGTACTCTCTGGATCAGAAACGATGCAGCGCAGTGGACTATTTTCAGTGATCCTGGGCCTGGGACTGTTTCTCTTAAATTCTTAGTTCTGTTTTGTGTTATGTTATTAGATATTATCTTTATTTTATAGCCTTATGTCAAAACATACACTTTTTTAGACTCATGACATGATATACAAGAACACATATATAATTAATAAAGTGCACCTTTTTGACACAATGGACTTGCCGTAGTCCCAGTTGATCATAAAACCCCACTGATTAATAATTTCTCAGGTACCTGTGGGTTCAAAACAATGTCATGGAGAGACAGAGATAAAAGGGAGATGTAGAGATATAGTGTAAAATGCACACCATGTAAGCCATGCAGAGCAATACCTCTGTTATGGAGTCTACTGATAAACTTTGTCCTAGTATCAAAATTAATGACAAAATGCTGGTGGCATGAAAGACGTGTTGACATTGCTTCATAGCGAAATAATGAATGAGGTAATTCTGTTAGTATTTTGAATTTAGCATTAGTTGAGAGATCTGTGATTTATACAAGCGTGGGCAACTGAGGAATTGTGTGCTATTTTCTGCAGCTGTGATGTTGGTAAATTTGTAAATAGAAACCTGCAACTACCTGTATTTTGTTCATAATCAAGCAGCAGTTGGTATAAATGAGAAGCTCTTTTTTATGTTATCATTTTTTCTACTGTTTTTCAGTTAGGTGGTAGGTTAGAGCCCTGTCTTTTATTTATTTTTTGTCAGGGAAGTTGAGAATTGGAGTTGAATGATTTTGTTTGTTGTTTTGGGTCATGCTCCACTCCAAAGCTAAAGAAATAAATAAATAGATAAATAAAAGAGCGGCTACATTGTGAGCACTGATTGTTGTTTGGCTGTCGATTCCTGGACGAGTGGGAGCTCAACACGTGTTGTGTCCAGGTTTCTCCCAGACCAGGGACAGAACAAGCAGTGAGAGGTGGGGGATAAGCTGCCCGAGGATCTCGCAGCCCTCAGTCTGTGGCGCACACTGTTGCCAACAGCTAGCAGCCAGTAGCTTCTGTGAGGTGAAGCAGGGGACAGCATTAAAAACATGGCCTTTTCTGTATAGAACTATATCAATAAATTTCAGGTCCAAGGATTTAATTTGTGCTTATTGCTCAAACATGTCAAGATATTAACATTACCAACCAAAATGACCTTAGTTTCTTGTTAATGAAAGGCCAAAGAGTGACTAAGGGCACACTATACATAAGATGCTACTCTACTCTATTTTTTTATTTATTTATTTATTTATTTTTTTTTTAATTAAAAATAATTTTTCTGTGTCCCAATACAGTGTTACCTTTCCCTGTGGTACTGGAAATAGCATTCAGTTTATATTTTCCAGGGTGTTGTATTGAAGTTTAAAATTCCAATATCATGGCAGCCCTAGTTTATACATTTCACACAAACTTCCATGTGCTGCCTGTGAAAGGCAAAATTCATATTTTTGTACCCCACGAAATTGTGTTCCTTCCTGACCTTTGGGAAATGTGAGGTGTGGCAATAGGTATGGCCTCACATTAAAATGGATGTTACATCTCAACACATTCCTTTCACACCATGAAAATATGTGGAAAGGTTGGTCATGGAGCAAGAAAGAACTGATTCACTTTCCATACTGACTCGCCAAAGCAGGGTGCGGCCATAGATGTGAATATCACATAAAAGGAATGTCCTAATGCATTTATGCAACACCATGAAACTTCATGGTACTGTGGGTCACGTGGCAATGAGGAATAATGTTACAGGACGTTTTGTGTTCATAGCACCTGAATCATCTTTATCAATACTAATTATTTGTCATTTATTTCACTTGTTTTCACTTATTTTACTGTAGCATTTTTGAGTTGCAGAGGATCTGAATAATTTCAAAATCTAGATTGTAGTAGTGCACGTTCTTTTTGCACAATTTTTATATTCTTGAGAGTATTTTTGTTCTTAAAGATAAACCGCCACATTTCACAAGCGGTTTTAATCTGCTCTGCCATGTTCTTCTTCGTTTCTTTTCTTTTCATTTCTTTTCTTTCCTTCTCAGTTGCTTGATCAGGAATTGTTGTAAATTACAGGGCAAAGGATGAGTTTGAGGATGTTAGAAACACACACACACACACACACACACACACACACACACACACACACACACACACAAAACCTTAATATGTGTAATTGATATTTCTGTTTATGATTATGGTTGACTCGGGTATTTAAATCAGCAATGGGCCCTTAAACTCTGCTCTGACAACATGGGCAGACAAAATGATGCAACTTCAACAGGGCTGTCTCTCTTAGCTGATCCTCTGAAAAGACACTTTTTCAGACAACATTACATTGCAAATTATATTTACAATATAACAAAAAGATTAAAAAAAAAAAAAAAAAAAAAAACTGTCTCCCTGAAGCAGCACCTGTTTGACTTCACAATTTCATAATGCAGGGACTTCTGAAGTTTATCAAGAGGATATTGTGCAATATCCACCTCTTAGGGTGTGGTTGGATTCCTTTAGTTTATCCAACAAAACAACTTCCAGCCGTCATGTTTGTATAAAAAGGAGATAGGTATCTAACTTGATTCACATTAGATTCAATCATGAGGAGAACAATATGCTTCTGGAGGAATCTCTGCACTGTTTTGCTGCTGGCACTGACAGGTAAGTTATGGCCCTTATTGACTGGGTGGGTAATGGGCGGGATCAATTTATTTGCTCGTAAATATTCTATTTAGGATCCAAATACAAAAACATTAATAATTTAACAGAAGCCTGAATTATTGTTCTGAATACTGACTATATGTGACGAGACACAGAAAAAAAAAAAAAAAAAAAAAAAAAAAAAAACTCCTTTATTGCCCGACTGGATTCAGAGAACAGGCATTAATTTAATACTTTTGAAAATAATTACAGTTCTGACAAAATCAGTTCATCTTTAGACCTACTTTGTTATGTTCATTAGTGAAATCACAACAGGGATTTGTTTTCCTACAAACCTGTCCTTACACATTTTCCCTTAATACTGTCCTCTAACTACAAAATAGACTTAGTTGTAGCAGTAGCTGAATTAACATGAATTAGCAGTATTTCAGAGTACAGCAATATAAAAACAATCTGTTGGATAATTCGTTTACTACTCAGATAACCCAACAGACAACAGATAGTCATATAGATACTCATGTAGATACTATAATAGTAGACAACAGTAGTGTCCTGTCTAAATAAAGAAAAGAGAAATACAACACAAATAAATGCATTTGTTAAGTCATACACCAGTTTACTGGAAAATGGACATTCATGGATAAAATACACCCTTGCAAACAAAATACAACCGGCGTCATGAACTCAAAACTCACTCTAGTCTTGCGGTCTCATGGTTTCAAATGGGCTGTGCTGGTACAAACAATACCTGTTGCTCAACTAGTCCAAACTTGAACTCCTCAGGCAAGGAATTTTAGCTGTTGTTCACCACATACAGGATAGATCTGAATGAGGAGACGGCAATGTTCGTAAATTTGAAAAAGAAAATTACATGCCCCTCAGTGGTGACAAGTGACAATCATATTTTTATATGTCTGATATGCATTTTTATATGTCTGATATGCACTCTGCTATGCACTCCACTAGTAAGAAAGCACTAATAAAGATGCTGCCACTGCTGTAATATGCAATTTAAACTTGATTTTTCAGTGATATATGTTCAGGAGGGCTTGTGTCTCAGCAGAGCTTAAATTCAAGACTCAGTCTAGTGTGCAGCTTGGTTGGGTTTGGCAGGGTTAGGGACACATTTTACTGAAGTAGAAGGTTCAAACTAGACTCTGATCATTTGTTCTCTGCAATGGATATGGTTTAAAATGTAATGAAGTACACTTCTCAAGCAAAAATGTACTCACGTAAGAATAAGTAAAATTACTGACTCCAAAAAGTGAAAGTATACAAAAAACTACTTGATTACAGTAACATGAGTAATACCTCCACCTCTGTACAGTACATCCAGTCCATGGCCAAGCCTGCAGGCTATCAGTGCATATGATATTCACATATTCAGCTCCAACTGGGCAGTTATGCTCTGACAGTGTTTAGTTTGTGTTTGTCATTGTGCAAAATGTGACTATCTCTGACAGCACATGTTGATTAGATATATTTTGTATTGTGGTACTGAATGTGATTTAATGGTGTGTGTTTTGATAAATTCTCTCTTAACAGGGTTGAACAGTCAGTCCAGTGTTTTAGCAGCAAGTGAGTATTCATCCTCACACTGAATATCACTGGAGAGTCCTTCTTTTATTCCAAACAAAACAACAAAATACCTCTGATGCATCCATGCTGGTGGTTCTAGAAATCAGAGCTTACTGCCAAAAGTTAAATAGCACAGCATACCTTGTCTGTCATAGTCACACCAATTCATCTTCTCTACCAGGTGGACCAGATGATATACTTATCACCAGGTTTACCGAGGTGATAGCTGGTTTCAGCACCACTTTGACGTGTTCCTCGAGTAACTGCGTCCCACAATGCACCTACAGCTGGTCTTTTGAGGGTCGCCAGGTCGATGGGAGCCCACTAATCTGGACCCCAGATGGACAGAAAAGTGTTGTGGATGTAAAGTGCACAGCCAAAAATACAGAAACTGGGAAAACCTACTTTAAGTCTGTGAAGGTTGAAAGTAAGTACTGAAAAGGAACTGCCTGTTCGTTTTCTGGTAAAGTGATGTAAGAGCCTCGTTATGGACTTAAAGGGATGTTTCATCCATAAAACACATTTTCAGTCATCCTCTACTGGCCTCCTTGACAGCAAAAACTCAGTAGAGGTTTCTGTTTTCTGTTTCAGCACAAAAAAAACTCCTCCCCACTCCCAAAACATTTCAAGTAATGGCCTTTTCTTTCCAGATTGATAAAAGTCCACGAAAGCAGTCCAAATGATTAGTTAGATTAGTTGATGCCCAAAATTTAGTGTTAGGAGTCGACCATCTTCTGAATGACTGAATTAGGATACAAGTAAGAAGAATAATTCACGTTCCTCACAATTAAGATGTCCCAGTATCTTAACAGCTCCCACACCATGACTTTAATATCCTCCATATCCTTTTGATGGGTGAACTGATGGTTCATTGAGGTGAGGAGCATTTAGGACTCATCTGACAAAAAAGTGGAATAAGCACAGAATTTATCAGAAAGTCGGCTGACATCTGAGAAGCATTTAGACTCAGCCATCAACTTTCATGTTTTGTCATTTGATTGTAATGAGTAGTCGGCTCAAATGTGCACTGTGTACCTCTACGGAAAACAAGTTTGAGAACAAATTTCAATTTTGTGAAACGGAGACAAACTTTTTCATCGTTTGTAGTTGATCCATGGCACATCAGCATCAGCGGACCAGACAATGTTGCTGAAGGAAAAGAGACCACATTCACCTGCTTGACAAACTGCCCCATCAGTGACTGTACCGTCAGCTGGCAGTTCAGGTCGGGTTCCCCCAGTGGGCACTACTCTACAAATGGAAATGTGCTCAGATGGACCCCTTCCACTCCTGGCAAATCCCACAACCTCACCTGTGTGGCAAAAAATAAAGCAAATGGACACACCGCTGAGGCCAACAAGAAGGTGTACATTACAGGTAAGGTCAGCTTCAGTGTATAAATTATTTGTTTTTCTAAGCACAAGTGTGGTTGCAATATCTTACGCAATCTAGACTAATGCTTTCTTTTTTTGTTTTGCTCTTTTGTCTTCTCTCTTTAAATTTCTCCCCGGATCAGAGTCACACTCTTACTCTGGAAGTGCACTCGATGCCGGTGCCATCGCCGGGATAACGATCGCATGTCTCATAGTTGTCGGAGGGGTTGTTGGTGGAGTCGTGTACTACATGTACAAAAAGGGGTAAGTATTAAAACATTGTCTCCATAATTCCAACAGCTAGCCATTTCCATTTCACTTCATTGTTATCATGTATTAAAAAACATCATGGTGGCTTTGTATTGGGTTAGTTTAATGTTGGTATTTATTAACACATGACAAAAACCACGTGTTTTTTTTTTTTCTTCTTTTAAACAGTATTGCCTCTTCCATAGAACTGCCTTTCTCTGTTTTAACCAACATCCATTGGTTTACACTTTTGTATAATCCATACCAGCTCAATACCCTGTTTCAGCATGAAATATATAAAAAAAATACAAATATTTGCCTCTGCTCTGCGGTACCAGTTGCACTTGGCATATAAGCTCAGACTATCCTAGGTGATCAGAGAAAGCCTGGTGTCCTATAGCCGACCAATGAGGCCTATGAGTTTGCACAAGGTTACTTCTGTTAGCACACAGAAAAATGCCAAATACTGCCTATTTGTTACCTAATTTCCACAGCAATGACTCATTACTTTTTTTTTTTAACAGAAAACTGATGAACAACCAATCCTCCAACACTTCTGCCAGACCTGCTGATTATCTGTGAGTGTTTCTCTAAGTAAGTATGATTTGGTCAAGTTTCAGACTGGCTTTATGCAGGAGGTGGCTGTGTGTGTATCTTTGTGTGTGTGACTGTATCTGTGTGTAGCAGAAAAGAGAGATGTGGGGTATGTGCATGAATGTATGCTCTCAATACCTTTAAGTAAAGTTTATTTCTCATGTGTTGTTATATAGGTGACAACCAGGACAACAGAGCACACCAGGTAAAGTCTACACGTATGTTTTAGAAATTTTTAGAAATTTGAGGCTTCATATCTAAATCAGTGAATCTCAATTTACTTCATTCAAATGTGTGTCAGAATTACTCAGTAAGCTATTTCCACAAGTGTGTCAACTGCATATGCATCATACACGTACAAATCCAAGATAGGGGGCAGCAATTGACTTTCTTCTTGATTGAGAAGAAAGTATCGGATTCATCCATCACACTCCATGAAGCAATACCTTGACCAAAAATATAAATGTGTCCCACCACCCACCTAGTAACTTCATTCAGCGTTCCAGGTTAATCAGTCTTAACCATACAGCACTTTTCCCATCAAATTAATACTGCCATACTACTGTAAACATAAGTTATCCAACATTTGAAATTGAAATTAGATTTCTTGGATTTTGCCACAGGCCTTCATTACAGTGAATCTAAAACTGAATTGACACACAAAATAACCCTCCAATATCCCATCCTTCTTCCTCTTGTCCTAAGATCTGAACTATGCAGATATCAACCATCTCAGGAATAATGGCAGTCGGACAGTGCAGATAAGGATGCAGCCAACTACAGAGTACGCCGAAGTCCGAGCGAACAGCGCGCCTAGGGCAGCATCGTCCCTTCCTTCTTATGACGTCCACATGCAGAAGAGGACGGGGCCTGCCCTCCAGCCAGCTACCCAGCCTGGGCCAAATGTTACTAGCCTCCACCAAAATTTGCACTCAGTTCCTTCAGGGACAAATGTGGACTAGAGTTTGGCCAGTCAATGCACTTTAGTGATTTGCATTTACACACAGTATGTTGCAAATGTTTCATTTTAAATTTTCCATAATTTTTTATGAAATTTGTATTTGATTATGCCCCTTAATGACATGTGAATGACATGTTGGAAAGATTGACTTTATCCAAGCAGGCTTGTTGAAAGGGATTGTTCAACAGTTCATCGGAGATATAATTCTTTGTGATTTCCCTCATGATAACAAGGTGATAATAACCTGCTCTCTGAGCCAGCAGAAGTTATTGAAGGCCTTGAACCAACAGGGAGGTAATTTATTACAGATAACAAGTTCTCATAGACCACATGCACTCACACATACTCCCATTTTATATGTATCATCCTCCAGCTGAAGGTACTCTACTCTAGCTCATGTAAAATATCTTTAATCATATCAGGCATCTTAACTCTTATTATTTATGTTGTTCTAGATGTTTTTCAAAGAGGGCTATATTTTTTAATGTCAGGCAGAAAACTTGAACAAGAATTCCTCAGCCAGAGTTTATGGCTGTACTCAGAACTGACCACTACATGTAGTAATAAACACGCTATCTACTACATACTGTATACTGCTGTTTATAGTAGTATGCAGTATTAAACTGTTAAGCTAAATCAATTTAATTTGCACTATGCTCGGCCGGGCTTTACCAGTTTCAGATGTCCTGCCAAAAAAAAAAAAAACAAAAAAAACAAAAACTGATTGCCACCCACAGGAGCGCACACAACCTGTTACAGCTGTATTGCCTAGTTTCTATATGTCCACTGCTGCTTTATCTGCATCAAACAGTCATAATGTGCAAATACACTTAACTTTATGTCCCTAATAATAACAAAGGAATGTCTTTGTGAAGCATTAAAGGTTCCTGTAATCAAATAATCACAATATTGCCTGTTTTAGCGTATTCAGGCATGCCGTTTATGTGCTTACGGTCTATACTATGGTATTGTAGGGTTATTATGTGTTTGGTATGTCTAATCCTTAGTAAGGCCTATGTTTGGGAACTTGACTGTAGTTAACATGATTATGAAATAAAGAGGTGATCTGTTGTAATTGGCCTCATGACTGCATTATTTCACCTACTCTGTGCCCTAGAATAGATCATAGTCCTTTTCATGAGTTTAAAAATCTGTAAATACTTCTGGTTGGTGTATGATCCCGTTTTGTCAGACACCAGCTTTGGAAAGCGTAAGTAAATTAAAAACGTAACTGCTATCTGACAGTTTGAAGGAAGGAGATTCACCGTTGTCCCCGACTTTGGAGACAATGGCCACCTTCACGTTTCAGCTGTCTGTTTGGCTCAAGTGTGTTATGTGACTCAACTGAACAGGTGAAATGTGAGTATTTTGTCCTCCTTGACCTGAAAATGAAGGATGTGTTGCCTTTTCACATTTTCAGGAAAATCCAGGTATTATGTGTCATCTCCTTGAAACTCAGCGACTGGATGCCTCATTACAGGGAAGAGAGACAGACACTTGTGGTGTCTGTTTCCTCAGGTCTCTCCCATGTCTGTTCGATGGTGAAATTCTCTTTCACCAGATAGAGCAGCATCAACAGTTAGTTCCTCCTGGCAAGTTCAAACCTGTTGTGTGAAAGGTCTTGCGCAATGACACACTCTCAGAAAATAAAACACATAATTGTACCTTTAGGGGTGCAGCAGCTTGTTGCTGGGGCAGCACCCTCCAAGGGGCAGCCTTTGACAGCCCTTGACACTGGGTACTTATTTTTTGCCCTTGTGGTTTGTAACTTATAGAGAACAGCCTTGTTCCCATGTTATAACTACAATATTGACTGATGGATAATTGTATGATCTGTATAGTGTTGTAGGGTTTTCAGTTCAGTGTCAAGGCTACTCAACCATAGCATACAAGTTAAAATCTACATTAAATGAATATTTTACCCTCTTTCTTTCTTTCTTTCTTTCTTTCTTTCTTTCTTTCTGTCATGGTTTGTGTTTATTGTGTTTTGTTTGATTCTGTTTCATGTGTGTTTCTGTCATGGTTTTGTTTCTTGTGTTTTGTTTGATTCTGTTTCATGTGTTTCTTTTGCCTGGTTCTTTTAGTGATTTCACCTGTGTCTTGTTTGCTCCTCCCAGTGCCACACCTGTCCTGTGTCTGTTAATCATCCCTGATTGTTCTGATCCCTCCCAGTGTTTAACCTCAGCCTATCCTCTGTGTTCTCCTGTCTTGTGCTCCAGCACCTTCCCCAGGTGTGTCTTGTTTGATCATTTAGTTCTTGTGTATTTAAGTCCTGTTTTGAGTTCTGTTTCTTGTTGGTTCATTGTGTTGTGCTGTGCTTCATTGTGTTCTGTTGCGTTCTGCTTCCTGCCTGAGTTTCTTGTGTTCCCTGTAGTTAATTAAATTTTGTTTGCCATTGAGCATTTTTTGCCTGCAGCTCCTGCTTTTGGGTCCTCCATCTTCCATCCCCCGTGACACTTTCTTTCTTTCTTGTTTGTTTGTATTTGGCCTAACAAACACCGTCTCCTGATATTGTAACTTAACATTGAGAGAAACTGTTCATATATGTACCTTTTACTGCTTGGCAGCAAATTTTGACTCTGAAAAAGGTTCACACAATTACTTCGAGGTCCAATGATCAGCCTTTGGAAGTACATTTGTGTAGATTGTACCTTTAGTGAGAGTGTACTTCTTTATGCCACTAGATGGCGCGCCCGATTAGAGTGATACAATACAGAGTGAAGCGGCAGGACTGGCAGAATAAACTGAGTGCTCTCTTCGTCTTTCTTCTAATTTCAGAGTCAGAGGAGAAATGGTTCTCAATGTTCACTTTTTAGTTAACTTAATATTAGTTGCACTGGATAAGAGTGTTGCACAATTTAAAGAAATTACAGTGCAAGTTTTTGTACAACTTGTATACTTGTAGATTACTCTTCTGCTCTGAAAAGCAAACTGTATAATCTAATATCTTGTTCTGTATTGTTGTAATTTGCCATGTTCCTTTCATTTACAGTGAATTAGCGTATTGTACTGTGAGCTGCTGCTTTGTTTGTCCTAAGGGAGTATCTGCCTTGCAGGACTCATGACTCATCTGAGGCAAAGAAGAGTATGCTGTAGGCTGTCTGTATAAATGTCCAAATAAATTTGAAAAAGAAACTGTCCTTTTTCTGTCATTGTGCAGCTCAAATTTATTCTTATTTGTTTATAACAGCAAAAGTACTCAGAGACCCCTCATGCACACCCACTCAACTAATAATTAATATACAAAATAAGAATTTAAGAAAAAAAAAAAAACATTATAAAAACATGTTATGTGAAAATATGTTATGTGAACTGAATTTTCTATTTATGATTGAGGATTCAGTTGATGTAATCACCTAAGTCGCCCTTAAACTCTGTCCTCTGGTGTTGTTAGAAGTGTGAGTGTATGAATTAAGATACTGGAGTGAAAAGTGGTGCCATCATTTCCTGTGTTGGATTTCAGGCCCATCACAGAGAGGGCCTCATGAGGGCCCTGCTTCAGGCTCCATCTGGAGTCTCGGCTGCAAACATGACTGGGACGTTGTCATGTTGGCAAAACTGTGTCATTTTTAAAAATAGCTCATTGAAACACAGGATCTTATAAAACTGGCTGTTGCCAACATTACTATTGTTTCATTTGCCTGTTTAGTTGTTTAGTTTGCCTGTTGTAGACTCACCATCAGATTTCATGCTTATTCCACAAGTTTAGTCAGCTGAGGCTTAATGGTCCTCCCTTCAGTCAGCTGGTGCACTTTAAATACATGTCGTGCCTGCTGAGCCTTCTGCGTGATTCACTCTCCAGAGCCCACGACAAATTAGATCAGGGATAATCAAGTAGTTCAGGCCAAAAAAGTATAGATTACAACAAATACAGGAAATGACTAAAAAAAAAAAAAAAAAAAAAAACACCAGAAAAATATATTTGCAATTATTAGGACTTTGTATTTTAAGTTTAATTGCAAGAAAATGCTTAATATCAATTCACAAGAAAATCTAAAAATAGTTTTATCCAAAAATGAAAAATAAAAAGGACTGAAGTGAATTTAAGCTCTATACTATCCACAGGCTCCTGGGATTCAGAGGGTTAAATGTAAACCTTAGGGTTGCAGTTATTTCTGCACAAGTCCTTTGGGAGTGGATTGGCTTTTAGGGGGCCTCCATCAGTGTCCTCCCGGGCCCCATGGGTCCTGCATGCCAGACTTTGAGTATCTACACCTTAGATCAATTCCAAGAGTGATAAGAGTGATTTCTGCCAGCCACCAGAATCTACCTGTGGTCATTACCATGAAAAATGACTCAGTTTTATTCACATCATAAATGGAACAGCTGCTGAAATCAAAACACATCCGACTTACAGCCGGTAAGTCACAAAGTGAAAAGATGAAAAGATGAAAAGACTGAACACTTAAGTTTACAGGCATCAAACCTCTGGCCCTCCAGAACTTATTAACCCTCCTGTTAAATTCAGATTTACTAACACCTTTTTTTTTTTTTTTTTTTTTTTTTAATCAGTTGGGGTCAAGTAGATCCCAATCCAACACCGATGGGTACAACATGCATACATATTTATCCTTTAGGAAAAGTCATGAAATATGAAGAAAAAATAGTTTAATCATGTATTTAGAGAGATTAAACAGTGAATGGGGTCAAGGCAGGGGCGTGCCCTGTACCATCACGTATTTAAACAGCTGGAACTGGTTTTACTCATTAACTGAACATAACAATGCCATTGGGTGGACGCTTTCATCCAAAGGGTCTTACATGCTAACGTGAGGGGTTCAGTCTGTTACTACCACGCTGTATGTATGTCAACATTATTCATATTGTGTGTGTTAAGCAGTGTGGAGTGTTCAGCTCTTTATTCAGAGGTGAGGTGGTACAGCCCCTCTTACTGATACTCACCTGCTACACAAATAACCAAACCTGGTCATCAGTCTCACCTAATGAGTCACTGACATATGTAGGTGTGCTCAGCTACTGACATGACCTTTGCTCCTTAATTCAGACAATGCCACAGATGTTTTCATGAGAGAACTGTAAAAATATCTGGTTGAGGAAAAGAGAGCACATTTCCCAATATTTGAAGTGTTAAATGTGTTTAATGTCTTGGCAGACTCAATGAAAACATCTCTATGTTATGCTGATGGAGGATATAAAACAAGCATATTCTGTTTCATGAATGATGATGCTTGCAGTGCATTAAACATGAATGTTGTCAGTGGCCATAATTTTCATGATTTAAAAATACTGACATAAACTTGCATTGAGGAGATTCTCGCTAAAAATTACCCCATCTAATTATACAGACGTCTTAATTTGGATAAATTTGTACACAAAGATTAAAGCTCACTTGTAAGCACTGAAACCTATGAATTATTACCAAAATCCCTTAAATCCATATGTTTCTAAGAGGTGAGGCGATGTGTCCCCCAGACATACCTCACATTCCTCATGTCATAATTTGTCATTTTGCTAATTGGACATTTACAGCACTTCACCCAGGACGGTAAATGATAAACATAATAGACCCATTGTAGTTTGATGAGAGTGAACATGAAATAAAAACCAGGGACGCCTACAGATAAGAAAGAATGTTGTTGAATGGGTAGGGGGCTGGACGTGAAACATCCAAGTATAATAGAGCAGAAACAGAAAGAAAATAGTCAGACCACCGATGCGAAATGGGCAGGACAGGTGAAAGAACCGCTGCTACAGGCCTGCTGGTGCTGACTCTGATACAAGGTAGGATCAGCTACAACTAGTTGATTTGAAAAATTAAATTAGAAAATTTGCACTGGTAAAGGCCAGCTGAGAATGAAATGACACGTTACTGATAACATGATTCATGCTGCAAAATATTTTATGATCAGTTTTGCATAAAGCCACCGGTGTAGCCACCACAGCCCATATGCCTTTCGTGTGCAGGTGCACTGGCCTCCAGTGCCGTGAAGGTCCTGCCGTCTGTCAACCCTGCCAAAGTGGGAGACACACTGGTCCTTTCTGTGTCTCCTCCCACGAACCTGAAGAGTGGGAGCTGGGCAGTGGACGACTCCCTCATCCTGACCTGGGTGGGGGACCAGCAGGCCGTCTTCCCCAGCCACAATGGCAGGGTGTCGGTCGACCTCAGCACCGCCGCTCTCACCCTGAGCTCGGTCACTGTGGCCGACTCAGGGCTCTACATCGTGCAGAGCACCGACCCCAAGATCAAGGCGAATGCTACCATCACTGTTCTGGGTGAGACTAAACAGATGATACTCAAGAGTGGAAGCATCTGAAAACAATGCGTCTTTCTGCTGTGTAATTGTACATTAATTGAGTTATTCTGTTTTTTTTTTTTTTTTTTTTTTTTTTTTTTTTTTTTTGAATCAGCAGTTTTATTCAAGTATCTTTCAACTAAAGTATTGCACTTGCTACATTTTAAATCACATCCTGTACAGTACAGATGTTGCTGGCTCTTGGTGAGCATTGCATTGGAAACATAACAGTAATAATCTGACCAAATCTGGAGCTGTTCATTGCAAGCTTATTATGGTTAACTAAAACAAAATTAAAAACTAAAACTAGGTGTGAAAAAACATTTAAGCTCAACTGAATTAAAAGTAATAAACTAGACTTTAGAGCAGGAGGGGACTTACCATTAGGCAAAACTAGGCGGTTGCCTAGGGCCCCAAGTTCCTGAGGGCCCCATAAAACACCTCATACACTTATGGTTAATACAGTTATTACTTATTTGCGCACATTAATTATGTTTTTGATTAAAATACTTTCGCTAAAATGCCAGCAGAATGCTTATCGTATTATGTGTGTCTCGGGGCCCCTGTTTTGTGTGTTGTCCTCTCATCTCAGAGGGCCCCATGCCTGCCTTTGCCTTGGGCCCCAAATTTCTTAAATCCGCCACTGCTTTAGAGAACAATTAACTAACGAAACAACTAACTGAAATGATATTGAGCACGTACAAAACTAAAAACTAAATAAAATAAAAATGTAAAGAAATGTCTTTAGTTTCAGTCGTTGTCAATTTGTTAAAATTTGTCACCACAACAACATGAGAAGGCGTTGGTGCTGATGTTTATTGAAATTGGGACGTGACTGGGAGTCAACTGCCTTCACAAAGTGTGAATTGGAATACCTAAACTGAAAAAAAAACACCCCCATATTATAATCATAACAACAACAATAATAATAATAATAATAATAATAATAAAAACTAACTCACTAAAACTGATGCTGAAACCATTAAAAACTAAACTGAAGCCAAACATTTTCAAACAATAAAAACTAAACTGAAATTAGCAAAACTGCTCTATCTGGAAACTAACTGAAACTAAACTTTGAAAAAAAAAAAAAAAAGAAAAAAGAAAAAAAAAAGAAAACAGATGAATTGGTTCATTGTGAGCAGTCAGCTCATTGGGTAAAGAAGTTTTATTTTATTATGAGGCCTTCCTCTTATTAATAGAATCAATTTTGACCTGCTGCTTGTTTTCACTGCCAACTTTCAGCCAGGCTGGTCCTGACACGTTTGAAGAAACTGGACACTGTTGATCAAATATGACATGAAACTAGCTGTATGCTGGCTTGCCTGTGCTGCATGAGGATATTGGGAAATCAGACTGAACAACAAGTCTGAACAAACCATTTCCGTGTTAAAGTCACATGTCACAGGTTTGTTCACTATGTGTACATAACTTATGATGTAACACAAAACTATCAACACAGTCATATCATATTTGTTTAACAAGGTAAATCAGTTAAGAACAAATTCTTATTTGCAATGGTAGTCTGGCTAAAGACATCAAGTGTCTTGATAGAGAATTAGGGAAGAAGAGAAAAACAATAAGACAGGGAGGCAAAACAGCAGAAAATGTAACTGGGGAGGCACAACATCATCAACAAATGATGTGATAAAAGCAATGACAGCTTGCAAAACACAAACTGTACGGCAGCAGCAGAAGAAAACTTTGTCTGGTCACAGTGCTGAGGCGTATGTATGTTTGTGCAGACTGTTAACTTTTGCAATTGATTGTAGATACTGAAGCCGGAAGGACACACACACACACACACACACACACACACACACACACACACACACACACACAAGTATGCACGCACACAGAAAATGAGAAAAAGGTGCTGACAAATTGTTTTTACTGGTCTGTTTGTATGTGATTGGCCACTTAAATCTAGGAAGTTGAAGTTAGAGGAAGTTGTCTAACAGATCAAGGAGGCTGAACAGGATTCTTGTCTCTACCATGAGATTGTGAATTGACAGCTAGCACATGTAAAACAGTGGCTATCACAAACACCTGCATGCGTTTTAGTTTTGCTGCCCTTTTCCTCACATGACGCGTCCTTTGGATAGTTTCCGTTGATCTCTGCCTCTCTGTTAACCCCCTCCTCTCCTGGTCATTAGGGTACGCTTAAGCTCTTGTGTTCCTTATCAGAGGATGTTTCTGCTGTGTCTGTAACACCAAGCACTCATCTGGCTCTGGCTCCTCCCTGCTCTGTTGCTTAGCTGCTGACTTCATGGGTCAGGACAGTCTACAGCTTGATGAACACCATGATAAAGGTCTTACTCTCTGTCATCCACAGAAGCCATCTCCAATGTGACTCTGTGGGCTAATCAAACCAGCCTGCTGGAGTTCAACGATTCAGCAGTTCTTACCTGCTCTGTCTCCTCTGGCTCCTCCCCCTCCTACACCTGGCTGAATGGCAGCTCTGTGGTTACAGCCAGCGAGCGAGCTCAGATCACTGATGGAGGCTCCACTCTCACTATAGTCAATGTGACCCGCTACGACCAGGGACCGTTCACATGCAACGTGTCGAACGCTGTCAGCGGTGGAACAAGCCACTCTTTAAACCTTACAATCAGCTGTGAGTGGAATAAGATCGTTTCACAGGGATGATTCAGATTTATTGACACAAGGTGGAATGACTTACTGGCTACTTGTGACATGCATGAACACTGTCTCCAGAGGTGATTCCTGTGTTTGAATTTGCAGCTAATTGTAATGAACAGGGCAAGCTTATGACATTTTAAGCAGCAAAAGAACTTGCTAAACATTTTTAAACCATATCCCACAGCAAAATGCAACAATAATGTATACTAATGCTTGTGTCTCTTCTTTTCACAGACACTATCTTGGAGATATTTTGCTGATTAAAAAAATGCCACTGTATTACCACACACCGGATCCTGTTGTCAAACTGATTTTTATCACACAAGGCTGGTGTGAAACCACACTGATGAGATGCTTTTCTATTCTTACCACAGCCAACGTCTGAGTGACAGAAACTGAACATATGCTACTACTCCTGTACAATGCCAGAGATTACACTTCAAAGTGTGCAGTGCACGTGAACATCAGCTCGACTCTCGTGTTGGCTACCGCTCCACCTCCCACTCCAAAATATGACTGGCAGCTAGCTTTCAGTAGCAGAGCAAAAAGCTAAGTGTGGCAGAGCCTGTCTAGTGAGCCAGCATGTATAGCATTGGGGGCCTGGCTCTGTTTGATCTAAATGGAACAGAGCCTTAATTACTGTCATTAGTAAGTTTTTGATTGGCATGAAAATCTGTAGCCTCTCGGCCCGACGTGACACAAGTTTGGACACCCCTGATTTTTCTGGAGTTTCTGTACAGTTTAAATTGTTTGTCATCAGCCAGCCAGCTTGCTACCTGCTCGCTCGGTCAGTCCCCTCTGGAGATTTGGTCCATGCACTGACATCACTAGCAGTAATTAAGTCGTATCACCTTGTGTCAATACATTCAAGCTTTCCTTTTAATTATGATTCACTATCATCAGGCGTTTGCTTAACTAAGAAGCAAACCAATTAGATCATATACCGCTCAGGACAAGGTATTAGTCACATTGTCTAAATTAGTGTCTGTCTCCCCTCTTTTCTCTGTCTCTTACTCCCTCCCTCTCTCAGATGGTCCAGATGGCATGGACTTTACAGTGAATGGGCAGAACACTACTTCCTTCATTACTGGATCCAATTTGACCTTTTTCTGCTCAGCCCAGTCCAGTCCCCCAGCTCAGCTCCAGTGGGCTTTCAGAGGGGAGGCTGTGAATGGGACGAGTGCAGAGCTGGAGCTGTACGGTGTCACCGAGGACCAAAGTGGTCCGTATTCCTGCCTGGCCTTCAACAACAGGACCAACATGTTCAGCAATATCACCAAACATATCACCATAGCCAGTGAGTTTACTGATGAGTTTACTCCTTCCTTCCCTCCCTTTATCCCTCCCTCCATCCATCCATCAGTCTACAAGCTCATCCTTCCTTTGGTTTGTGTCTACAGAGTCTCCACTTTCAGGATCAAAACAGCAGACACTTAGTGTGTGGCTCCTGCCCTTCCTGTTATTGGCTGGATTCCTCTTCTCCTTGCCAGGCAGGTCTTACAGTTTAAACTCTCCAAAGTCATATATGCATTTCTGGCATTTACTGTAGTTAGACATATAGTTTTCTCTTAATATTTTCTCTCAGCACAGAGAGAAAAATAACTAAGAATGGTGTACCAACCACTTTCTATAAGCAGAAGACATAATGTCACATTTAACATGAATGTGATGCAGAAAGTGAGATAGTTCATGTGTAACAGGGATCACTTATATAGTGAGAGCTGATTCCTGCTGAGGTGTAACAGATTTTTGCAAAGTCACCTTTGCCAGTGCAGCTGACACGGTGAGTCAGCCTGCAAAAAGGAATGTACTCAAGAATAATATTATATCATCCAACCACAGTTAAATATTAATGGTAGCAGAATGTTTGAAAAAGGAGAAATATGTTAAACCACCGTGGTATCAGATGAAATAAACACTATTTTATCGTGTAAAGATTAGCAGATTGTGACTGATGACTTTTTTTTCGCTGCTTTTCTTTTACAGACTTTGGTGGGTCACTGAGCCAGATGCACTGAAGCTGTAAGCTGTGTAACATAGTGTATTCAATGGCATTTTTATGTATCTTATTATGGTAAATAAATAAATAATAAGTCATATGATGTGTACTTACTATTAAACACAGCATTTTATTCTTGGTTTTGGTCCTACACAAAACACATACGAACAACCATATATCTTGTGCAGTTTATACCTAAACTACATTTATTTTTTTATGCTTGTTTATTTGTTTTTAGGTTGAATCCAAGTACTTCAATTCACATGTATTCACATATTCACAGATGTATTGCACAATTGAGTAATAAATAATAAAATATTAATATGTGTAATGTGATTAAAAGTACTGATATCAAGTATTTCTATCCTTGACCTTTTAATATGTTCACTTAACAAACTATGAATGAAACTATGAAAAACTATGAAACTATGAAACTGTACTTAAAGTTGTCACAAACTACACAACCACAAACCCCCAAACAAAACAAGGGTAAATGCAGGTATATCAAAATAAAGGCCTCCATGATATAAAAGAATTGTTTCTTCTAATTTTCAACAAGTCTCATTATATTTCATAAATAATGATAGAGAAGTTGTGGTGGAGCTGTGCACAGTTTTATCCCACAGTATGTTGTATGTCATGAGTATATTTCATAATATCTTCACTGCATGACGCAATTATTTAAGTTAGATAACAACATGTTTGAGGAAAAGGTGATAAAAAAACACAAAAAGCAGCAACACACCTTCATTTTGCAGTGGCCAATTTCAGTCAAAGCCTTGAGGTGTGGCTGTAACGATGTTGAAATGTCTTATTTTGTGTGGCTGAACAGAAAACAGGTCCTACTGATAGTCTGTTCCCTCTTTAAACTACGTGTGTGTCCACTAGGATTAAATCTTGGCTGAGCTTTCTTTAAATGTACGTCATATATCCACTCTCCTATGACAAATATTGAACAGAAATGAGCACGGACCTTTCCTTTATGATATAAGATAGAAGAGTGGTACTTTTATAAAGCCAGTCTTACAGAAAAAAAATCGTTATTCGTTTCCTCTTAACTTTATAATTTCTTGTTTTAATAATTAATTTTTACCTTTTTTTTTCCAATGTGTTTTCCATTTTAGTCTTGGCTTTTATGTATTACTCTTTTAATCTTGCACATTTGTATTATAAACCCTTCTAAGGGTCACTTTGAATCAACTCCTGTTGTTTTAAATGCACTATATAAATAAAGGTGACTTAACTTGACTTTGTTCTTGGATAGATAAACTACTCTGTTCAGCCTTAATGTTTAACTACAGGCCTGCTTGGAGTACTGTCTTCACCACTGACATGTTCAAAGGAGTAAACATAATTGGTGATTGTGTGTGTATGTGTGTGTGTGTGTGTGTGTGTGTGTGTGAGAGAGGGAGAGAGAGAGAGAGAGAGAGAGAGAGAGGGAGAGGAGAGGGGAGGTAGACAATAAGTTAGAGATTGTTTTGTTGCTTTGGCGATGTGCAAGCATCTATGCTGTGCTCTGAATTGAAACTGAGACCCAGAAAGAAAGATGGCCGGGGGAAACTGAGGGACAGAGGTACAGACGCTCCATTGTCCTCTATCAGGGCCCTGTCAATACTGTTGGCGGGGAAGCAGCCCATTAGCAAACACACTCAAACAAAGCTATGCTTATGGACCCAGAGTCTGTGATTATATATACCAAGTTCCCTTTTCAAACTGGCAATTTTTTTTTTTTGTTGTTGTTTTTGGAATGAGTGGGTGTCACAGTTTGAATGTTTTGAGAAACTGTGTCAAGTGTGTCTACATTTCACATCAACGAAGAACCACATGCATCGTGAGGGGTCTGTAGAGTAGGATTTCACAGATCTTGAATAGCTACGTGCCCCAGTTTCCACCTTCCTGCTTAATTGGTTGTAAATGGCAGAATGACACAGGTTTCCAGTAATCCTCATGGTCACTCCCTGTTGTGTACCCATAGGCCATGGCGAAACAAGGTGTGGCCAGGACTGAGTGGCATGGTGATGGCTGACCAGGTGCAAGTATTTGCATCATGAGAATGGAAACCTGTGATATGATACAGGACAAATATTTGCAGATCAGAAGGCAACTGTGACCATGCAGTATCAACAGATTTGAAGTTATCAGAGTAGAGTGAAGTCCATTTAGCTCCCAGGAAAGTGCTGCTCATTTCTTACCACAAAGACCACAACTGAAACAATAGTATGGAGTCTTTATTGGGGTCTGTTCTAACCATGGCAATAATAACCTTTGCATCAGGTAAGGCTGAGTTAGTCACAATTTTGTCTTTTTTATCATTATGTTTATCCTCAGTTGTATGAATTCAGATAATTGGCTTATTCCAGTTAATATACCGACAACGTTCATGTGGGGATAATAAATGCTCAGAGGTAAAACCGGGCAGTGCTTGACTAAGAGTTTTATGATCCTCTCTTTTCAGATCATGCCTGTGGCCAGGAGATATATGCCTCCGAAAACCCTTTACCTGTAGGCAGCAATGTCACACTTTCCAGCCAAACCACCTTCACTGCAGGGACATGGGACCACAATAAAAATCTTATCGTTTTATTTTATCCAAGGAATTTTTTCATCGAAGCACCTTGGAAGGACAGGGTTACGTTCAATTATACCACCTTAGAGCTGTCCATAAGATCATTGCAGCTGGCAGACTCGGGACTGTACATATTACAGGGAGAAAATTTTAATGGTCAGCTCACATTGTCAGTTCAAGGTAAGTGACCTACAACTGCATTGCTCTCACTTCTTATACTCTAACTATTCACTCAAACTCATATTCCTGCATTCCATACATGCATACAAAGCAATGTACATGTCTCTCCATCTGTCTCTCTCTCTGTCGCACACACAGACACACAATCACATATACACACAGTGCACACACCACTGAAACCTTCCTCTGTCTGTCTTTCTCCCTCGCTCTCCATCCATGTATGTCTGTCTTATCCTGCACTTCCATTGTGAAGCTTGCTAACATTCATTAAACTGTAGTGAATAGCTAACATTTACATATACCAATGTTTTCTTTTTTCTTTTTTTTTTTTATCTCTTAGCTTCTCAAGACACCTGTGCAAACAGTAGTGCAGGGTGTGAATCTACAAAACTGTAGCACTATGATCATCTTTTGTTTCATGCCTGCTACTGAGTAGAGCTGTGCAAAAACACTGATACTGCTGGGTATCATGGTATTATTTTTCGCAATACTGAATCAAGTCTATATCTTTTGCGGACTTCAGTTTTAGTTGATTTTAATGCACTGTGTTAAGTAAGTACATTGCGATGATTCCTTTTTAACTGAATGGATAGGACATTTTGACTTAAATCATTCTGAGTGAGCTGCATTTTTATTTTATAGGATGTATTACATAGGACAATACCATTGTTTTTAAATGTTTGGCCCATTTACTAGAGTTTACTCACATATTACATGTCAACAAACCATTTTGCAAATCATGTGTGGATACTTAAGATTTCAAAACATACAATCAAAAACCCATGATTTTAATATTTAAATTTTTAGTTGAAACACCAGCGTTATATGTTATGCTTCGACAGTTTGCAAAGTAGCCACCATCCACAAACCATGAACTTATCATTCACTGTGTAAATCAAACATTTCCTCAGGAACTATTTCCTGGCAGAGGGAGCGTTTCACTCCGCCCAATTTCAAGTCACCAAAACACAACAGTACTGCTGCTTTAGGAAAACTAATGTGGATGATTTTATTACAGGTTGCAGTGTGTTGTAATATATTGTGATATAAAGTGTATATGACCCATGTATCACAATACACATTGTATCATGAGGTCCTTTTCCAATACCTGACCTGACAACAGAGGGAGCACACTACGTTGTTTGTCCTTATCCTAATGCCACAGTGAATTCAATCAGTTGCAAAAAAACTTGATAAATGTCTCGCTCTGTCTTCATCCACAGAGCCCGTTTCTAACGTGACCCTGAGGGCAAATGAAGTCAATTTGGTGGAGTTCAATGATACAGCAGTCCTGGTCTGCTCTGTGTCCAACGGCTCCTCCCTTTCTTATGTGTGGCTGAACGGCAGCTCTGAGGTTACAGCCAGTGAGGGAGTTCAGCTCAGCGATGACAACTCCACTCTCACGATAGTCAGTGTGACCCGCTACGACCAGGGACCGTTCAGATGCAACGTCTCCAACGATATCAGCTATGAAACCAGCAAGCTTGTACATCTGAACATCAGCTGTGAGTTTACACTAAAAACATGGTAATTAACATTGTTCCTATCCTAATAAAAATCCCTGAAACAGCTTTGCTCTTCTGTCACTGCCAGATGGCCCAAGTGACCCGGAGATAAGGGTTATGCCCATGAAGGACGCCTACAGAACAGGATCTGACATCACACTGACATGCTCGGCGGAGTCCAACCCTGCAGCGAAGATCCAGTGGCTCATTGATGGAACACATCTCGACCAGTTTGGCTCACAGCTTCACCTGGAGCACGTTCAGGAAAACCAAACAGGAAGTTACAAATGCCTGCTTCACAACACCGTCACATCCAGGTTCTCCAGCGCGAGTGCGATGATCAGGATTGTGGGTAAGAAGAAAATTAATCTTTCCTATAATATAATAACTGTTAGTTGTAAAGTTTTAACATTTGTTGGAGGATATAAAGTATTCATTCAGCTCATGTATAGTAGGTATGAACCAGTGTGTTTGAAATTTAATCAGTTTCATTTCCTCCACAGAGCCAATATCAGCAGTTGTGGTGAATAATGTTGGCAGGCCGCCGATACTGAACGAGTCATTCACTCTGCACTGTGAAGTGACTGGACCAGTAGACTACATTCACTGGTGGAGAAATGGTGAAATCATCTCCATTAGCAACACAACAGCCCTTATTATGGGCAACAACACTTTGACACTCAACCCAGTCCAGCATTCAGATAATGGAGATTACCAATGTGAAGCTTTTAATGCTGTGAGCAACATGACCAGCCATATATACACAGTCATTGTAAACTGTGAGTATGCCCATCTATCTATCTATCTATCTATCTATCTATATATATATATACTGTAGGTACAGATACATACACAGTGCAGTACCATGTAGGTTACCAGACTTTTGGAGAAAATGCAGGGTAAACTATGTTTGTGGTTTACAGACAAATACTTAACTCAGACTTAGTCCAGCATCTCAGAAATTAAAAACCCCTTTAATTTATGGGAGAAATATAGCCCCACACATTGATATATTCTGTCCTGGTTGCACTGAAATCGCTCATGTGCAACACACTAGCATATCAACGTTGTTTTCAGATTTTTTCTACCAATATTAAACTATTGGTAGCATGATTTCATAGTATAATTTACATTTTCAGAATTCTCTGCAATACTTTTTACTAAAATCGATATATATTTACCAGTAAATTGCGATCTGGAGACAGTTCCAGTCAGGGACAAAGAAAACAGGGATGTCTGGTCTCCCTTTTACATATGGATGTATACAAAAACACAGAAATATGCAAAAATGTAACCTATTTACTCAACTGTTTGACATTAAAAGATGGACCAGAAAAACCAGTGATCACAGGACCATCCATGGCCCTGGCGGGACGATCCGTGACCTTCAACTGTTCATCCTCCTCTTATCCTGCCAGCCACTTCAGCTGGTTCTTCAATAGCTCCCAAGTGGTTAACACCTCAGAGTTATTAATTGGACCTCTGACCATGAGCATGAGCGGGAAGTACGTCTGCATGGCCCACAACAACATTACCGGCCACAGCAGCACTGCCTACAAGAAGCTCACCGTTTTGGGTAAATGATTGTGCTCACTGTCACCTAATGCAACACTGCCATTAATTTTCCATCAATCAGAATCAATACAGGACAATCAACAGATTAATCTTAATCATACACTGGGGTTGCTGTTCTGCTTAATGGCTGCAATCCTCTTATTTTCCACAGCTCCAGTGACGATGACATCAGTAAAAATTGCTGGAGTTCAGCCAATAGTGAACCACACTTTCACTCTGACTTGTCAAACCGCTGGAAGCGTCGAGTCTATCCACTGGATGATGGATGGTTTGCCGCTGCATGCTGACAGCAGGAGAAACTTTTCAATGGACAACACCTCTCTCACCTTCTACCCAGTCCTGCGTTCTGACAACGGATACTACCAGTGTGAGGCGTCCAACCAATTCAGCAACTTGACCAGTAAAAACTTCATGCTGCAAGTCATTTGTGAGTACCAAACACAGCTTAACGTTGAGCCCTTATATTTTTGGTATCAACATGGAACAATTTCTAAACCATAGAAAAATCCATTTTTTCCTATTTCTTTCATTTTTGTTTGCTTGTGTATTTCGTTTACTCCTGTGAATAACTGGCTAAAAGTCACGTCAAGATATTTCCAGCACAGCTACAATAGAGATAAAGAGAAAAAAGTCAGATATCTAAAACCTCAACAGAATCATCAGGTTTTGATACTGCTGCTACCGCTTTCTCCACCTACACATTTCACCCAAAGCTGAAGGCAACACACTCATGTTGATTCTATGTGGGCTGACAAAAAGTAATTTTAGGAAGTGCAGGAAACAGAAGTTGACATTATAAGGCAGACTGAGTGGAGACTGGGCACATTTAAAAAGTGAATCACACTGTTTCATCATCACCAGAAAAAACCTGCAGGTTGATGATACAGTATATAATGGTGTGAGAACATCTGAAGGTGAAATTTTACTTTTAATGCACTGTATTACACTGTATGAATGAATTTCAAGGTACTTAAGATCATTTCTATATGTTCAGATGGACCAGACAAGCCCACCATTACTGGACCAGCATTCGCGACGGCAGGACACAGTGTCACTCTCAGCTGCTCAGTGTCATCACATCCTCCCAGCCATTTCAGGTGGTTCTTCAATGGCTCCATGGTGGCCAACACGTCAGAGTACATAACGGGTCCGCTTTCCTCAAACATGAACGGGAAGTACGTCTGCATGGCCTACAACAGTATCACTGGCAGAAACAGCACAGCCTACAAGATGCTCACAGTACTTGGTGAGTACCAGATGACCGTTTTAATGTTTTCTCATTTACAAACAGGAAAGATAAAAATCCAAGAAAATGCTATGAATTCATGCCGTGCTCTGTCCTTGTCTCACAGACCCAATAACAGATGTACGAATAGAAACACCTTCGAGGTCCGCCATTGAAGGTCACTCATTTACCCTAAACTGCAGTGTGACTGGACCTGCTGAGTACATTCATTGGACGAAAAATGGTGCACCGCTGTATGCAAACAACAGAATTGTCCTCTCAATGGGTAACAAGACGGTCACTCTCAACTCAGTGGAGAGTAATGCTAGTGGCGACTACACATGTACAGCTATCAATGCTGTGAGCAACATGACCAGCATGCCATATACGCTCCTTGTGAACTGTGAGTATCAAAACTCATAGATTTATCTAAGCAGCAAATTTAAAGTTAAAATGACAGATTTTTAAAAGGAATGACTTTTTATTAACACTGAATGAGTGATGCCACATAGTTTTACAAGCTGCTTTAATGAGTCTGGTGGCTGCTATATCCTTTGCTATTACAGTTGGACCGGAGCAACCCATAATTTTTGGACTATCTGTTGCTGAGGCAGGACAAAATGTGGTCTTTAACTGCACTGCCCTCTCGTGGCCGCCCAGTAAACTCAGCTGGTACTTCAATGATTCTCTGGTGGCCACTACCTCGGTGTTTCAGACAGGCCCTCTCTCTTTAAACATGAGTGGAGCATATACCTGCGTGGCCTACAACAATGTGACTGAGAAAAACAGCACAACCTCCACAATGCTTACAGTCATTGGTAAGAGAACCCTTGCTTGACTGTAGGCTACAGTTTCTATTTTCAGATTATTTCACTATACATCACTACACGATACAAAGATCATGATGTTTTTCATCAGGATGGAGTGAGATGATGATGCTCTCACCTTCCTGAGTAACTGTTCTTTGTATCCACAGAGGCTGTAGAGTCAGTGATGATCAAGTCCAGCACAATCCCAATAGAGTCTGACAATCTCACTCTGACCTGTGAGGTTACCGGGCCTTTTGAGTCAATCTACTGGATGAAGGACAACATGCCCCTCAACATGAACACCTCCACCATCAACTCAAACGTGTCCTATTACATTAGGAGCAACTCACTGCACTTCAGTCCAGTGACTCGGTACGATGATGGGATCTATCAGTGCGTTGCTACCACTCTTGCGGGTCCACATAAAAGCCCTCAATACGTCCTGCTCGTGATCTGTGAGTGTTGCACTTTTGCTCTCTTGATGCAGAAAATCAATGCCTCTGAGAATACAGGACATTTTAAGCTCTTCTTACTGTAAAAAAAATGGCATTTTTGCTCTAAAGCACAGTAATATTCACCATTTTACTGAACATCTCCTGACTGCCTCTACAGATGGCCCTTTGAGTGTGGATATTACTGGCCAAGAGATATCAGCACTGGACACAGTCTTTGTGTCACTGACGTGCTCTGCTGACTCTCGCCCAATCAGTGAGTACCAGTGGTTCGTCGACGGCCTAGACTTTGTAATTGGAACTGGACCTGTTATCACGTATTTTGTGACTGATGGGAACTACACATGTATGGCAAGAAACCCTGTGACCAACATCACAATGTCCCAGACAATAGCCGTTAGCGTCAATGGTGAGTGAGTCTTTCTTTTGATGTGGTTACCTAATTGTTTCAGTACTGGTTTGTAGCTTACTATCTGATGGACAAAAGTTTAAATACAACAGGGTCCAGGTGGTTTAGACTTGATGGGAGCAGTCCAAAATGCTGTAGCCATTTCATCATGTAAAAAAGAAGCGATACTTTGTGAGAAATCACCATAACAAAAATAATGTCACCTTAAAAATGTATGCTATTTTGTTAATACTAGGTAACATACAATAATGAATATCTCATTTTGTATTAAAACTCCACTTCACTTTCCTCTCCCAAATTTCCCTTTACATCTTCTCTGTTGTCACTATTTCTGTCCCTCTCAGGCCACGCGTCTGCCCTCCCTGTCCAGGCACAGGGCAGGTTGGTTTTGCTGGCTCTGTTGGCCTTGTCTCTCCCTGTGGTTACCGACTGGCTGTCCCACTGAATCCTCCACAGCAAGCCATCCAGGAGGAGTGAAAGGCCTCTTGCTCCCTCTACAGTCTTTTTTAGTGATCTGAAACAAGGCGGGCAGACATATTCTGTATTGTTGGATCTGATGGGTTTGAGGAGGGTGATACTGCCTGCTGTTTTGCTATGGTGGCTTTATTTTATTTAGAAGCAATGCATAAGAGTTCAGTATGTTGACAGTGAAAAGGGCAAAACTTACTTTTTACTATTGCACTGCAATGTGTGTTTTTATTCTTTTTGTCTTTTTATTCTCTAATTATTATTATTATTATCAGTAGTAGTAGTAGTAGTAGTAGTAGTAGTAGTATCATTGCTATGCCCTGGAGTCTATGTGATAAATATTTTAAGTGGTTTGCATAATTTTACAAGTGGTAAAGAAAGTACAGGTGAATTGTTCTACATTGCCTTCACACAGTACCTCAACAGTTTTATTACTTGCTGAAAACTGGTTCTTTTATCTTAACCTGCATTGTGTATGTGACGTGTAATTGATGTATAATACTACATGAAAATATAGAAGGCCTTTATGACATTAAGTTTTAATTCCCTTTACAGAGTCTCATTAATTAAACAGGAGCACAGTCGTTTCAAATCAGACTTTATTGAGGAGTACAATTATTTGTGCTGAAGGTGGAGACAGTTAATATTGGGTTAGTGGAAAATGCTCGTAGAACTTTTAGAGTTAAAAATGATTATAAAAATGAATACATCAATGAAATATGTAAGACACTTGTGAAATCAAAATGGTGTTTATGTAGTTTTTTTTTTTTTTTTTTTTTTTTTTTAAATTCAGAGTGGGACACTTGGGGCACTGCTGTTAACTCTTTTCCTGCCACATCCCCTCTTGTTCTTGCATCTCCTCTTCGGACACTTTGTTGCCACTTCCAGGTTGAGTAGTGTATTCCACGTATGCAGCAACAGGTTTCAAGAGAGAGAAGACAAAAACAGATTGTGTAGGCTCGCTCTTTTTTTTTTTTTTTTTTTTTTAAATCATAATTAACACTTTAGAGGAATATTAAAGCTTCTAATCACATTTCAGGTTATCGATCAAGAAACTGAGCTAGATATGTGATTACACAACACTGTTTTCATTTTCAAGAAAATTAAGCATTTAAATTTATTTCTTTAAATCTGTCTGTAACTCACATTTTCCAGGCTTGCAGTTGGGTTTGGCAGAATGCTGACAAAGGCAGCTTGGTTTAAGTCCCTCTCTTCTCCTCCCTGAGTCACACAAACATATCACATCACAAAGACAAAAAAAAAAAAAAAAAAAAAAAAAAAAAAAATCACGACTGTAAATGGCTGGTGTCCTGTGTCAAGCTAGATTTCTTTCTTATCACTTTTAATAATTCTATGCACCCTGCTCGTACTAAGACTATGCTTACAGAACCACACATGCCAAAATGTTTTTAATTATTGTCTTCACTATACACATGGATGGTATTCACAGACCTTTACATTCACACAGGTGTCTCTCAGGTTGTCCGGGTGTGCTGGCCACATCACCCGTTTCCAATGGTTGTCCACTGGAGGAGGCTAAAACAAACATTTTTATTAAACTTAATTTAAAAACACAAGCAGAAGGAGGTGAAGTTATAAGAAATCAATAATTACTTACACTTACACATCCTCGTAGAAAATATTTTCTTCATACGTACCATTAGTAGGTGTGCTGACAGTCAAAGACAGTTCATCTGTGTCAGGAAGACCTTAGAAAAACAAAGACATCACAAAATACATGTACATGTTCTCAAAGTTGCTTTTAAAAGTGTATAGTCTATAGAGTGTATAGTCAGTATGCAGTACCTTGGCAATGTTCAATGAATGCTGCCAGTGTAAAAACGCACAGCATTAATGTCCTTGATTCCATTCTGTAGTAAAGCCAGTACTTGTAAATCCAGATAAATGTAAATGTTTGCCAACTTCAGGTCCCACTGAGGGAATGAAATGGTTGCTATTGTTGTTCCTTATAAAGCTTGGTAGCTTGAATTACAACAATGAGCATGTCATTGGTTGGCACTATTCTGTGAAGCATATTTTTCCCAGCCTGCATCTTTCCAGTCCAGTGGTTTACTATGGTTATGCCTCCGTGGAAAGACACCTTTGCCAAAACAATGGATCACTCTGTTAAGTAACTGCTCGTAGGCACAACAGTGCAAAAGTGTGGGATCCATATAACACCGACCTCCACTATGAAGAAATGAAATGAGCTTTCAAATGCCAACTGTACCTTTGCGCTCTAACTTTCACAAGAAACATTTCATCACTATCCAAAAGTATGAGTGCTAAAAGTATGTGTGAAATTATATTTTGAATTTCATGCTTAAATATTTTAAGAACAAGTGATGAAACCAGGCAAAGGGAGCATTTGTCAGCCTAATTTGACGGTTTGTTGTGATTCATAGGGTACATTGCATATCTTAGATCAGCACTCTTGTGTGGCATGACCATTTCATGCAACAGACGTTCCTATCATCAGTTATGCTCTGAAAGAACTACTAAGGGCACAGACAAAGGCTGTGTGAGACGTGTTTGACCTGAGATCAAGTTTCAGGATGTCTCTGCTCTTGATTTATATTTCTCTGCTTCAAGCTTGGATCAACACTCAGGTTCTTACAAAGTCAACTGAGAGAAATGTGTCTCTAGGTAGCCTACTCCAAGTATGTGCACCCCTGATGTGTAGTGATCGGATAACAGTGTGTAAGCCTGAACATGTAGCACTGCATCAGTGACAATGAATGCATCTCACTCAGTAGTATCACAATGATTGATCTGAATATTAGCAAGCAATAACAGAAACAAAAACATGTTGATTTCATGTTTAATTCATTCTTACATCACTTACATCACCGAATCAGCCATCCCTGAAACATAATTCAAGCTCAGTAACACAATCCGTTTCCAAGAGACTCATATGCTATTTAGTCTGACAGGCTTTATGCCTACTACAGGAAGAGATTCAACTTCAAGCACAAGCAATTATAGATACACCCACACAACATCTTAACAACCAACTCAAGTACATATACCTTGGCAGCAAAACAAAGCTTCTCGAATCAAAATCCTTACTCTGATTGTAAGCAAGTGTGACAGTTGCAACAGGAAGCAAAGGTGAAAGGACAGCAATAAAATAAGGTGGCATAATAAACAAAAAGTGGAGGATAATGGTCAATTGATAACCATGATTGGACAAAAAAAAAAAAAAAAAAAAAAAGAAAGAAAGAAAAGGTCACTGGAATGCTCATAAACACATGAGTACACATCAGAGCAAATAAAACAGATGCCAAATAAAAGTAATTGATGATTATGGGGCTTTCTTTAGTATACCAGTGGGGGCTGTTCTCATATATTTTCTTTCACCAGACATATCCTGGCATACAGTGCAGCACATTTAACTTGTGATTGCAGCATAAACACAAAATAGTTTGTGGTCCCATTAATAGCAACAGTGGTCACAAACCCTGGCCATGGAGAGGACTTGCACATATAATTCTTGCAGCCCATTTTATCTTTGATTTCATCCATCATTCAAGGTGTGCATAAGCTAATAACACAGTGTGATGCTCTCCACAAACAGGGCCAAGGACCACTGCGGTAGTGTTAGTCTGTGCCCTGGTAAGTCTGTGGATAGTTAGCTGTTGCTCAGTTCTCAGCAGGCTTCTCTAACATGGACTTGAGACGGGCATGTAGGGGTTGGCACACAGCCTGGTAGGCGTGAGGGGTCAGGTGGAGGTAGTCATACATGTCCTGGTGGGAGATGCTACCATCGGAGTGGACAAAACCAGGGTCCACATCAAGAAAAGAGGCATGGGGGAGAGCGGACACTGCCTCCTGGACCAGCATGTTGACCTGGCCATTGCGCTCTCGCAGGCGGTTGGGCAGTTTACCCCTGGGCAGGATCCCCTGGGAAACAGATGCACAGGCACAGCAAAGTCTATTGTTATTGTTAAATGATGCAAACTTTCAGACGGTCGATTTAAATGAGGACCCTAGTCAAACTGGTGCCAAGAGGAGGGCCAAGAGGCTGCAGGTTTTCATTCCAACCAAAAATTCCCCCAGGTGATTTCACTGAGTTGTCCCTTCTCTCTGCTTGAACATGGGGTAAGCAGTGAAATCACCTGGTGGAGTTTTCGCTTGCATGACACCAGTTTGAAACCCCTGGATGTAGCAATGTTAACTGTTGGATTATGATTTAAAAACAGTTTCAGCCCATAATTAAACTTCTACATAAAATAATCATCAAACAGCAAAAGCATAACCAAAATGTTTTATAGACAAACTATTACACCATTAGTCCAATATTATTGTTTATTTGTTTTGTATAGTGTTGTTATTATAGTACTGTTTTATAATTTAGTAGTACAGTATAGCAGTATGTCTGCTGGTAATTGATGTTTCCTGTTTTCTTTGGGACCTTAAGTACTTAATTTCGTTCCTCTCATGTACCTGGCATGTTTTGGAATGACATAAATGATCCCCAATCATTGATATTTACTTCATCCCACCTCAAGGCTGAGACTGAGCTATGAAGGCTAAATTATTATGCGTTTGATGGTCCTAACAGTGTGCATGCTGTTGAGGGGATAATAATTTCATTTTTTTTTTTTTTTTGTAAACTATTTCTTTAAGAAATGTATTAGGGAAACCTACGAGTACAAGGGTGTGAGCTTGGGGTAGCTTGTTCTTGATCACTTGGACAATGGCCATGATGCCTCCACAGATCTGCTCAGCAGTCTGACCATGATTGTTGGTGCCTACCCATAGCACTACCACCTGGACAAAGTAGAAAGGAGCACATAATTAACTAAGTAAATGACAGCTCATTTTATTTCATTGTAATTTGAGTTCAGTAAGTGTTGAACATGGAGGAAAAAAAAAAAAAACATCATCATCACATTATTTTGAGACTACTGTTTAACTTGAAGTCCCCATGAAATGTCCTCATATGATCTCTACTTCTTGTAAAACAGAGCATCTTAAATAATGACATCATCCTGCAGTAGTGGGTGCAAATTAAAATTTCAACCAACAGAACCTTCATAAATCTGTAAACATCCTCTCTCATCCACCTTATTCCTTCAAATAAAATTGTGTTTTTCTCCCAAACTAAGATCCTAGTGGTTTGCACTTGTGACTGATCATTTCCTGCACTATGTCCCACCCAAGCATCCTGTTTCATCAGGAAATACAAACAATCTAGAAAATAAGAGCACATTTCATGGGGTCTTTAAAAGGCTTTGTGACATAAATACCAACAGTAATTAAAGATTATCTATTTATATATCTAACTATCTATCTAAATAAAAGTGTTCTTGTTATATTCTCTGGTCATGACAGTGATTTTGACCTTTGGGCTGATGTGATCCAGCTCCCCATTGGTCAGTCTCCACAGCACATGTTGCGTGGCATCACCGCCCACCCCAAAGTTGAGGGCATGGAGAGGAGAGAACAGCTCCCGCCATACCTGCAGACAAAGGATGATGACAAAGAGCCTACAGTGAGTCCATATGCTGATAAGGACTGAGAGTATGAATATTTCCACATTGCTATGGAATTTCCCTGCCACTGTATCGGCATACAGCACTATATACATAAAAGTACCTTAACCCTCCTATTATCTTTGAAGTCAATTTGGCTCCATTCAATGTTTTACGCCTCTAAAGACACGATTAACCTTGCTTTTTTGCTTCATATTTAATTACTTTTCCTAATTTAATTGGGAAAACTGGATAAACATAAAATTAACATGATGGCAGGTTTTCCATGTCCTGCACACATTTTGTACGCAACAGTGTTTCTTTGGAGTCTATCTGTTTTAGCTGTACAAAACATTAAGAAATATCACCATTTTACACACATTTGTTTTGGTTGTTTTGGATGACAGAAGAACTACAAAAATGCCATTTACAGTATAATCATCAAAAACTTACCTCTGCTTTAGGGTCCTAACCTAACATGAACACACCTGTAGCAGTGTGAGAGCCACTGATAGTTGATGTGACATTTGGGAGGGAGAAATACAACTCCCACAGGAACTTTGATGTATAAGGGGAGTGTATAGCTGTGTTTAAAGGGATATTTAGATAATCAACAAGACATATGAAAGTACCTGGCACATAAACTTGGGAAGAATTTTATTCTAACCATTTTCTGGTGGTTTAAATTACTGGGGACACATTGACCCCAATAGATTTTTAGAAATTGAGAAATTTGGAGGGAACAGGAGCGTTAACTATCAGTTAACTTACCCCAAACTGGTGCAACAGCTGAACAAGGGAGTCTCCAACAAACAGGACGTCAGGTTCTTTGTCTTTACTGTCAGACACAAACCGGTTGTGCTACACACAGTGATAGAAAAAAACCAACAATACATTTGTCAATAAAAAAGTATGTGGTACAGTAAATATCCTACCAGTGTGCTGTCATTTTTGGAATTTTTGACAACAATATAAGTGTATGTTTGTGTATTACTGTGTTGGGTATGCATCGTAACATCACAGCAGTATCGTTAACATAAGTACTCAATGTCAGGATAGCCTGACATTGCACACACACACACTCTCACAGACACACACACCATAGACATCCATCGGCCATCTCCCTGGGTGTCTTCACAAGGAGTGGGTGTGGCGGCTGGGTTTGGGTCTCCCGCACTCATCACTTCGCTATCTGTGCTGGAAAAACAGCCACGTTAGCCCCCTGAGCTAACATGCAATGAAATCAAACCCATAACGTTCAATCAATACGCTAATACGCCACCGAATATATAAACAGTGCGGTAACTGTCAGGCACAAGCAGCAGACATGGTAATTAGATCATATCACAGCGTGTTATTCCCATTAAAAGGACACATCTTAATAAAGTGGTTAAATTCAACAACATTTTACTGAATATACCATAATAAAAAATCCCAACAAAATACCGTAGTTTTACGGTCTTCTAATTCAGTTCCTGGAAGTAAAATTTCACTACAGCTGAATGTACCATTGGCCGCCATGGCCACTAAAAATCAATACTTTTCTGCATTTCAGATTTATGGTCATCATTTATCAATATTTCACGTTTTATTGTAATAAAAGCCAAAATTTAATTGAAGTTAATGAAAAAATGATACGTATATAATTTTTAAAACGTAATTGAATATATGAGATAAAATGTTTTCACCTCCCCATCGGTGTTGAGTGGAGTCGCCCGGCACTGCGTGTTCGTGGGAGTTCTGACTGCGCGCACAAAACCCATCAGCGGCTCGTTGCCGAGCAACGCGAGATTTAAAATCTGCAAGAAACGACTGGGACATTTAGGTAAGCGTCGCTGATATAATTATTTCAGTAAATGATACTGATTAATTTAAAGTGGCTTGTGACAAATTTACGTTTTTTTCCATTTGTTCCTCACGTTGTAAGCCAGTGTCTGTTATTTAGTGGCGGCTTCAATTACAAACTTTATTCCACGTGTGCTTCAAAGTAAAGTGCACCTGGGGGCTAACGACATCGCTAAATTGACCACTTTTAACGCAGACAGTTTGCTAAATAAGTTCCCATTATGCTCAATATGACCTGGATTGCTGAACATGTTAAGGTACAGTAGCATCCTGCATATTTACATTTCCCAAAGGTCGCTGTGAAAAAAAACTACCTTACAGATTCTTGACTTGACTTGCTTATATTTATCTCTTTACAGACATCGAATTCGGCATGAGCCATCCCTCATCTGGCAGAGTGTTATCAGACAAACAAAATGTCTGTGAATGTTTTCAAAAAGCAGTTAAAAACAACAGGTAAAAAATGTACCACAGACAACATGTCTACCTCAAACTGCTCATGTTCAAATCATTACAATGGGACAGATGGGCAGCACAGCCTCAGGCACAGGAGGAAAAGACTGAAAACACGCAAACAGAGGACTGAGGCGAGAGGTGAGGAAAGAGTGCCAAAGAGCAAATCACTTCACCATCACCACCACCGTCAACAAAGCAGTAAAGACAAATCAAAAACATGTTTCCATTACAGTTGCCACAGTAGTTCACGTTGTCTACCAATGAAAGATGCGCAGTTTGCAAAGAAATTTCCTGCTGTCCAGGAGCCCAGCGTCATCACAGACAGCCGCCTAATTGGGCACCATGGCCTGTTCAACCATGAAGTGAAATCTATTGATATTGAACGCTTGCTAAGCCAACAGAGGAAGCTGGAAAAACCTGGGAAAACACGGGAAAAGAACATGACTGCCTCTCATCCTCCTCCAACATCTTACCTTCCTTCTCCTGGCTCCAGTAGTGATATGGTGGTTGCTGATACCAGTGAGAGTACACTACCTGAGAAGCAAGATGATCTAGTTACCAAGACCCCTGAGGTTTGCCCAGGGAAAGCAGAGGCAACATTTCAGTCTAATTGTCAGGGATCAGACATCACACCTGGACAGAGACCACAACACCAACTTGATCTAACATCTGAAAGTGATTATGACACCTTATCAACTACAAATGCCGCCTCTGGTATACTGGCAAACAAAGGCAAGAAAGCCATGACTGAAAATCACACACAGTCAGAACTGACTCCCTGTGTTAGCACAAAAGATGTGAGGCAACGGAACAAGGTCAAGGCCCTGTTAAATTCCCATAATCTGGAACCCACCCTGAAGAACCAACAGCCTCCTCACCTCCAAATGCAGATTTGTGGTCCAAGTCCAAACCCACTTTTGCTCTCCAGCTCACCCATAGTGACAACCAGTGACAGCTTCAACACCGTACACCAGGAGGGCGATGGTCTGGATTGCATATCTATCTCTGTCAGTGCTGTGGCGGAGCGTTTGTGTCTTTGTCTAGAGTCACCACTTCAGAGAAAAAGAAACTTGGCTGCAGAAAGCAGGGAGGTGTTGTTGCAGGCCCTGCGGGAGAGGCATGGGCCACTGCTTGAAGAAAATCTCCTCAAAGTCCAGCAACACATCCGTTTTGGTACTAGCCCAACAAGAGCAGTCCAAGATCAGGAGAAAGGATTATCCACGATGGATACAGATGGGTTGTGGCCAACAGGTAAACACTGTGGTGCTCAGTGATTGTGATATTCTCATTTTCAAAATATATAAAATATTGTAATTTGTTAAAAGGAATTGTAAATGTTTAAATCATATTATGGTAACTTAAAGTGCCCTGCATGGAGAGATGCACATGTGTAATAAACTGATTAGCATTTATTTCAATCTTTCTATGAGCTTTTAAAGAGACAAACAATATTGTCTTGAATTAACCCACATTTTTTATTTGTTGTTTTTGCTGCCTGAAATGGCTGCTATAGTATGTGAAGTACACATTTTGCCCTCCTACTTTCAGATGCTTTCAGTGCAGAGTTTCAAGCTGGCAATACAGATCAGTCATATTTTGCGACCCAGAAAACAGCACCTTTGAAAAGGAGGAGGAAACAACGACATTGCAACTGGATGTCTCCATCAAAACCACACCAAAGACTATACCAGGTGAGAGCTTTAGTGTTTACACCATAAAGATGAAACTGAATAGAAGTAGCATTGTGTACAGTTGCTAATGGACCAGTGGACAGCCGTCTTTGGGGACCCAAATGAATAACTTTTCTGACACTTGTGTCACTGCAAAATAAGGATTATTAAAATTTTAAGTAATGAAAGATGCAGTGTCTACACTGGTGATTTGAATAAAGACAGAAAACATTTGATTTTGGCCGCAGCAATTTGCTGTTGTTCAGACTGCTGGTGTCATAAAGTCTACCATGTTAGCTCAAGGAGACATTAAGGGAAAAAAACACTACATTTAACTAGAATTATGATGTCTGTTCATGCTAGTCAGCCTTATTACTGTTAATAAATTAATTAAATAACATGGTCTGGCTACCTGTTTTTTTTTTCTTTTTTCTTTTTTTTTTTCAGATAGTTGCCTGGCAATGCAATACATAAGCTATATTCACTTAATATATAACCCAACTGTTATCTTTTCCCTATTAAAATATATCTACTGTTGTCAGATAATTTCACAGTTCTTATATTTGGAAATGTTATTTGTGTAAAACATTTTTGAATGTCTCCTGTGAAGACTGCAGAATGGATGTCAAGCCCCAGTCTGGAGAAGGTTGGTGATCATTTGGAAGAAATGCTCAGACCGGATTCCCCCTCTCAATTCCACATGGACTTTCAGCCCTCTGGGACTTCAACACCTGATCAGTTGTTTCCTTCATGTCCGGCTCCACATGGGAGAGTTCAAGCCTCACCACCTCAGCATTGGGATGATAGGTTCAATTTGGTAACAAGGAGAGAGTCAGCTAGGTTGGATTATTTTGAAAGCAGCTTTTTGAGCCAGACCATGACAAAAAGGAACGCTGGGCCTCGATACAGTGAGAGTGCCTACCGACCTCTCCCTCATTACCCAGCATGGCTGCCAGATGGACGTCAATCAGAGCCAAGGCGTTTCCCCCCGGATCAAGATGCATTTGATGAAACTAACAGGCTTTCTTTTGGTCCTTCTTCCTCTGCTCAAGTTCATGATCCTCAGGACAGCAGCCGGCTTTACCTTCTCAACTATTTCAGTTGCCCTTCATCCAGGCCATCCCTCAAATCCCACCATACTGACATGATGCAGTACCCCCCATCTCACATGCTCGAAAGTGGCCCTTCATCAACCCTTCCTTCCTTTCCTAGCCCTGAGCACTGGTCCTTCCCTCCTATGAGACTTTACTAATATATGATGAGACTTTGTGTTGAGACATGTCTGTGCATAATTTGCTTGTGCAATCCTATGTTAAAGTCAATAATCCTATGTTAGAATAAATAATCGCATGTCATACAATCAAGGCTTTTTGTAATATTCAGTTATGGTCAGTGTTATTTCTAACACCTCATGATGGAGATCTTTATTTTTTCCACATTCACTCTTGGACAAAGAAACACAATGATGTATCACTTGCATCATTAGAACACTTTTTAATATAGATTGCTATATGCTAACAAAACAAGTCTTTATAAAGCACTACTGAGTATGTCTGGACTACAGTGCAGGGAAAATGTAGGGAAATGCAGGAAACATGTTTGTGAAATTTTGCTTTGTAAGCTTATATAGTGCCACATTAAGCAAATGATCACTCTATAATTAAACTATGTACAGAACATTTGATTGAAGTTGCTGTTTCATGCTTGTATTCTTCATATTTTTTGTTGATCTTTGGATGCTGTTTTTAAGTCTTTTCCAGCCGTTACACTTTTTTGTCACTTTGACAAATTCTCCCTATACCATAAGTCAGTTTTCAAGGGCAAAAATTATTACAAAAAACATGTGATAAATATACTTGACAGTACAAAACAAAAACATTCTGGAACATTCTGGAAAACTAAACTAAAATTGCAGTTGAAATGTTCATGTTTTTTTAAGGTAGCAAGTAATAGTTCTCATCAGATGTTTTATTTGCAAAACATTTTGTCTCTTCAGCAACCACACAACCTTCATTTTTGTCTGTTTTTTCTTCGTCAGCGATGCTGCCCTTCCTCAATGCCCTCCGTAGCTTATTCCAAAACAGATCTTGGGCCTGGACCGGGTCAGTGCAGTCTGATCCAGGCCACTGCAGATAAGTTTTCTTTAACATGACTTTCCTCATGCGGTGATAGGATGATAGTTGCCTCTCGGGAATTTGTTCCAGGAACACAAGCAGGAGGACATCCCGGTGCTCATCAAAGAGTCGGTAGCTGGCCAACTGGATTTCCAGGGAACACCACTCACTTTGTAGAAAATTCCTGCTCACTACGCAAATGGTTTTGCGGCTGCCATACACAGCAGAAACAATGTTGCTCACGATATCACGGCCTAGCTCAAAGTCCCTGTGATGGAGGCAAAGTCTAAAGGAAGATCCATTTCCCTCCAGGTTGGGCAGCAGCTGGTTTAGTACCCAGTGTTCATCAGAGGAGTTATAGGAGACAAATGCATCATATTTGCAATTTTCCTCTTCTTCCCTTAGTCTGCGCCACTGCTCACTGAACCAGGAACGGAACACATAATAGCCGTACTTCATTTTCCAGTAAAGTTTGACATAAAGCAAAGGAATGACTGTGAATAAAAAGATGGCAGCAGCTGTGGAGAAAAACAGGTACTGCCCTAGGTCTATGTAGCAAACCTTGGTATCGAAGTTGTAGAATTTGAACTTTTTGTCGTATTGGCATGGCAGACTGTAGAGATAAACTAACTGGACCCTTTTGTTATTTAGTGTCCAGTTCTGCAGAATACTGTTCTCACAGGTGCAGCTTAGAGGAATCTTACGTAGGTCAAGGTATTGGAGTTTAGGGAGAGCCTCAAGTGCATCTACATCAATGCTGCGCATCACATTGCTGTTGAGTTGCAAGATTTCTAACTCTGTAAGATTACCAAAAACTGCCTTTGAGAAATTCTGAATGCCCATGTTTTCCACTATCAATGTCTTCAGTTTCCTCAGATTTTTAAAGACTCCCGGCTGTAACTGTGCCACCCCAACACAGGAACTATCCAGTGTGAGGAAACGTAAGTCCGTCAAATGATCAAAGGCATCAGGCGCAAGATGAGAGATGCGGTTATTGCTGAGGTACAGAGATTTCAGTGAGTAAAGGCCATGAAAGAAAGCACGAGGTAAAAGTGTGATACCATAGGGCATTTGCCAGTCCAATTTAAGATCACTGAGTTTGCTGAGATTCATAAATGGAGACTCTCTGTCTTCAGTGAGAAAGCGAATCTGATTCTTTTGTAGATCCAGCACTTTAAGTGTGTCTTGGAAAACATGATAGCGGGCACTGTTGATTTGTTTGAGGTTGTTTCCATCTAGATAAAGTTTGACCAGACCTTTAAGTCCATCAAGGCCAGATGCCTCAAAATGAGTGATCTTATTCCCTCCAAGGTCTAAGGTTGTCAGGTTTCCGAGATTTTGAAACGTTCCATTGAAAATAACAGAAATGTGGTTGTTGCGTAGGTTAAGGGTTTTCAGATTATGCAAATCTTCAAAGGTGACATTGAATAAGTCTGTTAAAAGGTTATTGTCCAAGCGGAGCGTTTCAAGCTTTTTTAGCCCTTTTAGTGCCTCACGATGGAGAAAAGCAATTGTGTTTATGTTGAGTTTTAGTGTCTTAATATTGGGTGTAATATTGAAAGCATGAGAGTTGACTGAGAGGATGCGGTTGTAACGGACGCTCAGCTCTGTAACATTTTTGAAAGAAAGCATATTTTTCCCTGTACAAGACGGGAGGGAGGTGAGGTGATTATGCTCTGCACTGAAGCTCTGTATGTGCTTATGTCCACTGAGAAAATTAAGACAAGTTATGCTTTTCAGCTGGTTTCGAGAGAGATCCAAGCTTTGTGTGATTTTAGGACAGTTGGAGAGTGTGTTGCTTTTCAGATTCTTAATTCCATTACTGCCCAGCCTCAGATTTTTAATCCAGTGCACCCTCATCCTCAAGAGTGTGCATAGCTCTGTTAGCCGTTTGTTGCTTTTAAGACCCATGCCAGAAAAATCTACATGACCAGCTTTGACATTGCTTACATTTAAAAGAACAGATACACTGACATTAGTTGAACGCAAGCGCAGATATCGTGTTTGTCTCAAATCCACACCTTGAAAAGCCTTTGAGGGCAGATGAGGATTGTATGATAAATCTAGCAGCTCGATCAGCCTGAGAAATGACCACCCACAAGCTAAGGTAGAGAGATTATTTCTACACAGATACAGCATTGTTAGGGATGCAGGTAATGAAGCATTTGAGTGACTGAGGTTGGTAAAATTGTTAAAGCAGAGATCTAAATTCTTCAGATGTATTAGGTGTGACACAGATTCAGCCAGCACTGAGAAATTAGTCAGAAAGTTTTGTCTCAGGAGTAAAGTGTCTAGACTGAGGACACCACCGAAAATGCTCACGGGAAGCTGCTTTAGTTTGTTATTTGCCAGTGAGAGAAAGGTAAGGTTGTGAAGGTCTGCAAACAAAGAAGGCTTGAGTTCTGATATGTTGTTCAAGGACAAATTTAGACTCTTAAGCTGGAACAACTTTTTGAAAGCCAGTTCATCTATGGTCGTCAAGCAGTTATGATCCAATCTAAGGTATCTTAGATTTGGAAGGTGAATAAAACTCTTGTTGGGTATGTGCTGGACAGCATTCATTGAAATGGTCAGATTTATGGCAAAGGATGGCAGGTCACCTACGATGAGAGACATGTTCGTTTCCAGTCGATGGATGCAGTTGAATGCTTTCCCCTTTGAGCGGGGGTCTTCATAGCAGTTTTCAAAGCTGTAACCATCAATCCACTGGACAGTGCTGAGCACAATTGTCACTGCCTTCAGCAGCTGATAAGTCAGACTTGCCATTTTGTCTTACTGCTGCAAAAATTTGAATAGAAAATGTCCTTTACATTTCTTCCAGCAATGTTAAGCTTTGTCCTGTGTCGTTTGTCCCATTAGATGCTGTGCCGGTTTGAATGTGTGTTCAGGAACCTGAGGAAAGGAGAAGAAGACATATTGCATTGTGTGACATGACTGGGACTTCATAAAGTCTTGTTCATGTCAGTTACCACCGACTGAATCTGTATGGTTCACATGTAGGGCAATACAAATTCACTGTTTAAATATCTGTTTAAATATCTGTTGTGGCATTTACTTCTTGTTATTAAAAGGTTACTATATATAAATGTTTAAATGTCTCTGTTAAAATGTCTCTTCTGGCATTTGTTCCTTATATTCCTTATTAGCACATATCAAATCAGATAATGTGTGATATGCATTTGTAAACAGAATAATTCAAAGAACTTGTAATTCAAATTAATTGACTTTTTTTCTTGTCTTTGTGTGTGTAATCAACTTGTGAATTTTTATAGTGATATCTGAAAGTAAAATTTTGAACCCCTTTCCCCTGTGTGTTAAAAACAGTGTTTTTTGGTAATATGTGGTCATAAATAGGTGATTTTCAAAACTTTCCACCAATGGGATTTCTTGGGACTTTTTTCCCTCACTCAGGACATACTGAGGATACAAAATCAGCTGAGTTTGCTTCTCTTGCAATTTGTCCGAGGTTGACCCCAATTTTGGCCTAAAATTACTGGACTAAGGTTGTAATCAGCCTTCATCTGATTCTTGTTTTGTTATCTTAACAGGGGATACAGTATGTATGTTGAAAAAATGACAAGCTGGCCCTTGGTTTCTCCTCTCAAATTTTTTATCTGTTGTCATTTTTGCATTTTTAACACTGTGTGACTTTCCAGTGTATCTGACAATATACCTTACACACTGTGCAAGCCCGTGACAGTTAAATGATCAAACCGTCAACATACTTAGGTCTCCATGGCGTAAAAGAAAGATAGGAAGAGCTTCCTCAAAACCTACATTGTGGCATGTGAGAGAGCAATGTCAGAGAGAAAATACAACACTTTACAACATTGGACTTGTTATCAAATGCAGTATTGCTTTCAACATAATGGTATGAGATATTAAATTATTTTAAGGTAAGTCTAACATAGATGATACTGTAGCTGGTATACCTGCATTAAGTCCAAAATGTTTTTTGATGGTTGTGTGCCATTTCCCAGAGAAACAAATCCTATTTCACCATGTTTAACTGTTTTATGAAGGACTATAATGTTGCGTGACACTGAAAACCTGGTTCCTTTTTTGATATTTTCATATCTCTTTTCTGTCTACTGGAATGTTCCTCCTCTTCCATTGGTTTCACTATAATCTGATCACATTTAATACCATACAAAAAGTACCTGTCCAGAAGCTAAACACCAAAAATTTTGGATGCCACTCAATCATCCAGTCATTCAAAAGGTGCTGGGGGTACAATGAACATAAAGGAAATTGCTTACATAAAACTAATTTATGGAAAGATACCGAGGTGGGTGTGAGACATTTTGAATAAGTTGTATCATGAGACTATCTTTATGGGATCAGTAGTCGAGACTTCTGAAATACTGTGTTAAATCTTTGTTGCAACTATCCTTACTGTAAATGGAATTTTTTTGTGTGGCTTCCCTCCTCTTCTGATGTAGCAAGCCAGCACACCACCGATACCGATGAGCGGTTCTCTTCCCCTCTTCTTTTACTGTAAAAATCCTCTCATTATTCATCTTATTTAAATTGTTATTTGAACCTCAGAGATGTTTTGTTAATATATAAAAGTGTCCACTGTATAAGAAACACGATAAACTCTTGTTTTTTTTTTTCACATCAATGGAAATAATAACATTCTGTCTCTAATACCCAATCATTTTCCATCCTCGCATCATCTTTTATCCTATCTGATATGTTCTCTTCCAGAGAATGCTTAAGGATTTATCAAATCTCAAATAAATATCAATTATCAGACTTACCCTTTCAAGAAATTCAATTTGTCCAGCTGCCAGCATGCCTCACCCTCTATACTCACTATCTTAAATAAACACACAGAAAGAGGAAGATGGGTGGAGAACTCACTTTCAGCGAAGTGTCTTCTGTGTGTAATGAAACTACAGCATGATTTTAGTCAAATGGGTTTTATTGAAATAACTTTGTTTACATGACTACAGATAGTTAAAAGTGTATTTAAAAAATGTGATAATTTGAAAAGAAAATGACATGAATACATGATATACATTTTTTAATAAAATTATATTATATGAGTAAGAATGCTACATCCTACAAGTATAATTACAGTCCAGAATAAATAAGATACACTGAAATGCACTTACTATTGAAAGGCCAAGGGTTATTGTTGCTGTATTATAATATCGAGATCACAATTAGCACTTTCTGCCTATGCCTCCTCTGATTTGCTTGTCAGATACAATTTAATCACAGTGAGTCACAGGTTACCTACACTGCATAACACACACTCAATGGCCACTTTATCAGGTCCACCTGCACAGTCTAATACAATCTAGTACAATTGTTGTGCTTTTATGATGCCCATAATGCTCAGGTTTTCTTTTTGTCACACTAATAGAGGCGTTCATTCAATTACATGTTTGACACTGAGCTCATAGTTAGTGCTGCTGTTTTACTGGACTGCATTTTATTGAGCGTTTTTTCCAATATTCTGTCCCCCTCATTGTATATAAATAGGGACGGCCAAAAAATTTGAAACCCCTCCCAATATAATGTAGTCCATCACAAGATCTCTGCAAGCTACAATCTCAATAATAAACATAGAATTAAATTTACACATTCTCCACAATGTCAATAAAAACTGAACATTATAAGCTTTGTTAAAAGGTAGAATTTATGGCAGAGCTGTTGCATTTAACTGCATTAGATTGTACAGATGGACCTGACAAAGTGGCCGCTGGGTGTATATTGGCTTTGTTTAACTGTTTAAGCTTCTTAGAAAACAAAAATAGTGTCCAGACTGACTGACGTAAACTCAGCAAGTGCTTTGTAACCTCAGTAACTACACTTAACATTACATTTTTCATTTGCTTTTTATCCTCTCATCTTCTGCTCTCGTGCCATCTGACACAGTCCACAGAGAGGCAGGCAGGCCATGACTACCCAGTCGTCACACACAGAGCCCTGTGGGGAAGCACAGAGAAATCACCATGCACAAATCATGATCTCATCAAAATAAAATGTTTTCAGGGAAGGAGACAGGGCTTGCTTGAGAACAGTACCAATGACTAAAATAATACATGTCTGTAAATATACACCCTACAAAGTTCAGTGTACAGCCACTGTATGAGAGCTATCTAACCACACACGCAGCTGATGAATTAATGAATATACTGAAAGTATTTTTACACTTGTTTGACAAAATACAGAGAACATTAGAAAGGGTACTGTTTTTGCAAACCAAAACAGAAATCCTGAACTGTTATAAACCAACTGCGAATTTACACCCCTACTATAATAGGCCTTGAGCTCACTCACATTGATGCGATATCTGCTGCGGATGCTTGTCCTGAGAGCAATCATGGCACCAGGGAGGAAAGGCACACAGCAGCTGTCCCCATTGTCCTGAGCCACCTTACAGGCCAGGATACAGGGGACAAATGTTGCGCATAGACCTGCAGAAGAATGAAAAATCTGTACAATATGTTGCTGCTGTGCAAATTTTGCTTTCATTGTGTCATTTCATTTTTGTTTGGGACGCACAACCGCACAGATTTCTAAAGACGTACAGATGCCGCAGTCTTCACAGCAGTCGCACACATTTGAACTCCAGTCTGATGAGCCAGAGGACACCGTGTAGCTCGTGACTGAGACCTGAGGCTGGGAATTTATTACATTTGACTGGAACGCCATTGCTGCAAACAGAACAGGTCAACAAGGAATTGGGAGGGTTATGATCATTAAGTGCAAAAACATAACACGACTTAGTAATAGTGATCTTCAAGTAGTGAAAAATGACAGGTCTGCCACTGGCTCACGATAGCATGCGTCTCACCTGCTGAGGTCAATCTGTGGTTCCCAGAGGCAGTCAGATGTCTCGGACGGTCATGGGGTAAACAAATGAGAGTGCACAGCTGAAGATGTCCCCTCTTATACCCAGTGTGACGTCACTCTTACATTTCAACTATTCTGAGGGTGTGGCAAACCATGTCACAATGGACTCTATGAACACCTTGTCAAGACAAAACTCTAATGTTTGATTTTGGGGTGGAGAGCGCTTCAGGCCTCTCATTAGGGTGCATGTATGGTTGGTTATCAGTGCACAGTAACTTAAGGATAAAGTGGCTATATTGTGCATATTTGTGTTTCAGCAACTCATGAAATAGGCTTCACCCTTATGACAGGCATGGCGTGTGTGTACACACTGTGGGCCCTCACAATGATTACTTAAAGAAGAATTTAAAAAAAAAAATGTACAGGGACCCTTCAAACACGTGAGCCGACTTTGAAAATTTGTACTCTTGTGTTACAGGGCATCAGTTTGTGTCTGTGTGGATATGTGTGTATATCTGTGGGTGTGTTTGTGCGTGGTCATATGCTCAAGTGTATCTGGATGGGTGGGTGCAAAAAAATATGTATATATGTACAGTACATGCAAGCTGGGATGCCATGACAGGGAAATAAATGTCACATTACGTGTTAGGACTAAAATGCCTTTTGTGTGCATATTTATGAATAACATACACTTTTATGTCACACTGTCTTAGTTTTGAAACAATGTGTGGTTGGATTTTGCAAAAATGCACAGAAAATGACACAGCATGTGTAAGACAAACTGGGGACAAGCAAAAATAATTTAAAAAATCACTTGGTTTGTTTTGAACGGGGCACTACTGTTGTGGAATAGTGCTAATCTTTCATTTATAACGTGTATTTACTCTGTGTGAATAAATGAGAGTGATTCAAATTATTTGCAGCAAGGACCACACGTCTTATGAACACAAATATTTGAGGATCTTGAATTTTTTTTCCTCCCAACATTATTATTAGCATACTATATAGGAACTAAATAGGAATATAGGATCATGCAAGAGTGCAAAGGAGACTTTAAGATGAGAAATAACAATCATGTTGTGAGAATATTCGTGGGCCACATTTATCACCTGATACATATCTCATTTTATTTGGCATTAATCACTCAATAATTTGATTTGCCTCAGTATGTTCCTCAAAAGTCTCGAGTTAAGCTCCTGTAAGACATTGTGTATTGTTTAACAACCTGCTGATCTGTTCTACTGGACTAAATTGTTCCATATTGTGTAGCCTGGTAAGCTCAGCGTGGTAACAGGAGTTGGATGGTGTTAGGTCATTTTGTCCATGCTTTTCTCAGGTGTGTCACCGTGCATTGTACTCACACACTCATGCTTTTCTTGTTAGCAGGCAAAGCCAAGTCAAATTCCTTATTGTGACACCGATAAACTCGCTATAAATCCCAAGATAAACCCTGAATGAATGAAATGCTTAATAATTACTGTTATACATTTAAATTGCCATCTGTGTGCAGAACACCAGTCTTACTGTGAGTGCAGCATCTGGTTCAGCACCACTGTAAAGCACAAGGCGGTTTCCATTTCTTCATGATTGAAATATATACAATAGCCTGCAGCCAGGACAGGAGGCAAAGGGAGGGAAATCAGTGTTGATAACAGAGAGGACTGAGGCCACGTCTGAGCAGCAATTACCCCTCCCTTTTCAGTGTTTGATTTTATACAAAATACAGTGAAACATTATACACAAGTACAAAAGTGATTAGCTTTTACAGCCAAATGTGTTTCAAAACAGGGTTTGAAAAAAATGTCCTCACCCCAACACTATCTACTTGTCTTTCTTTTATATTGCACATTTCCCATACACAGTAGTGAACAACTTTGGATAGCAGAGAGATGTGTGACAACTCTGAGGTTGTGCAATACAGTAATTTTTCAGGGGATCCTTGGCTGAGACAGTTGCAACCACAAGTATTAAGAGTTAAGTTCCTTTCACTTTAAAAACATTTTTGTTTTTGTTTTACAACAGAAATCAACCTGTAATACTGAAACAAGTTTTTGGTAATTGTACCCACGCTTACTTTCTCATCTTGTGTGTGGAGGCAGCAGAAGTGCTTATCATCAAGGGTCTTATCAGGATAAACATACGAGAGCAGATATTGCATTTTAAATGATAAGAACCCATAAGAGTTGCAGTGTGAACAGACTCTGACTCTTAATGGAGAAAACCAACTGGGCGCATTTCTCTCTAATGTCTGAAGAGTTGATTTGACTTTCAGCAGTTGTACAGGACTGACATGACATCAAACATTTGTGGTTCTTGCAGGTGTGTGACCACATCACACATGTGCAGCAATGAGAAAATTGTTTTCACAAGATAATGTTTGGTAACAAGTGATTTAGGACCAGAAAAAATAAAATCTACCAACAGTGATATAGTGTCAGATGTCTTCTAATAGATGTAGCTACACCTGGCAGTGTGGAGAGGATCATCATGTTAAAAAACACGATTTGCCAAAATAGAGATAAAACCAAAACTGACAAAATGATAAAAAAGAAAAAAAAAGAAAAAAAAAAAAAACATTGGGTAGCGTTTCCCAGGATTCATAAAACATCAATTTAATGGAAGAAACTGTGTTGTGTGGGCCTGACTTTTGGAAGACATCTCAGTCAACTGTTTTTAAGTGAACATACTTCCTTGAAATTGATGTTTTAGTTTTATGTATTCTAGGAAGCCCTGTCTTTGTTTTTTTTTCTTCCAAAAATGGAACTTCTCGTTAAAAAGGAAAGACTTTTCTCCTTCTACAGCTTGAAAAAGAAGTATTTCTGCAATATTAAGATAAATAATATGATGACTATCACAAAGATGTGTTATATACTGTAAAATGATGTAAAAGAAATCACACACACACACACACACACACACACACACACACCTCCACACTTCATGAACCCCCTGATATCTAATCAGATGTTTACAGAAACTCACATTTCCTGTAAGGTTCCAGTTAAATGTGTTTTATCATCCTCTCGTTCCGCCCAAGCTTTTTAGCTGGTACCCCTTCAAGATCACAGAAAGTGAGTCTGAGCTCCTCTTGATATACACATTCTGTTTTCAGAAAAAAATATTTTTTGAGGTATTGTACTTAATTGTTGCTTACTCATATTAATGGCTGTAAGCTAGTGCTGTTGAGTTAATGATAAATAATGATAATTCTGGTCAAAAGGCTACTCATGATTTTCTCATGATTTGGGTGCAAGGGCAAAGCAAACATTGAATATGAAGAAGCAGCCGAGTGACGCTCTAGATGTGATTCCTGCAAACCAGGCACTTTCACTTCTCTTCTAGAAGACCCTGTAAGGGAAGAGTGTGTAAGACAGGGGTCTGATTCTTGAAGGTTCGTTTAGTCAATGCTGTCTCATTTGGAAGTCATGCAGTAATTTTATACTTTGCTTTTATATATTCTCATATATGATAAGTGGGATCTGCCATTGCTGATTTTGGTGCATATTCCAAAACACAAACATAGGATTTTTTTTTTTTTTTCAAATCCCACATAAAGGATATCAGTCATGCACTGTCTCCATGTTTTTACTCACTGGCTGCAGCCCCTTTTATGATATGTCACAATTTCCTTCAGACAGTCACTCCAGTTATGCTGGTATATGTCTAAAATATGCGAGGATTCGGTTCCTGAAACCATAACTTCTCCTTTCTGATTCCTCCTTATGTGGACCAATGTGGTGTAAATTGAGACTGTGAAAAGGGATGTTTGTGTGAGGCTTAAGTGTGTACTCTCGGATGATTCCAGGTGTTCTGCTGCCTCTTTATTTGCTGCAAAATGGATCAGATCACACCAACAACATTCAGTGACGATTACTGGGTGAGTGGCTTTTCTTAATCATTGCACTTTATGAGAATCGATAGATATGAAATCCATGCAGAACCTTCAAAAAAAAAAAAAAAAAAAAAAAAAAAAAAAAAACATAAAGTAGTCTTCCACAACATGAGAAGATAAAAGTATACAGGAGATAATACATCTGTTCACTCAGACATTTTAGATACTCAATTATTGCACAACTAATGTGTAATATCTAGCGCATCAATATCAATATCTACCTATATCAAGGTTTTTTTTTTTTTTGTGCTGGAAGTGCTGGAAAAAGTCATTTGAACTTGGAGATGTGTTGAGCTTCATGCCACAAACTCCACTTAATGACACAGAGTAGAGCACAACAACAGAGACAGTAACATTGGGAAGTAGAAAATGTGACTGTATGTGTTATAACCTTGTTCAAAGTACATTATTGTACATTATAGTACATTAATTATACACTTCTGTCTTAAAAATCATATCCCTCACATAAATTTTTTATCAGATTATCATCCTCAATTGGAACTGATGTAAGACTTTACTCCAGGTTTCTCGTCAACCATCTGTTTTAAATGTCTGACAAAACTCTTCCTCTCCACTGACAGGAGTTTGGCGACTATGATAATTATACTGCTAACGTGAGTGCAAGCAATGCAGCCCCATGCATGCCAGACGACATCTATGGTTTTGCACGCCGCTATGCCCCTGTGGTGTACATCCTGGTGTTCATCCTGGCTGCAGTGGGTAACATTCTAGTGCTGTGTGTGCTCCGGCGCTACCGAAACTCTCAGAGCGGAGGGGCCTGCGCCTTCTCTCTCACTGACACCTTCCTCCTTCACTTGGCCATCTCTGACCTTCTGCTGGCCTTCACGCTGCCCCTGTTTGCAGTGCAGTGGGCCCACCAGTGGGTATTCGGCTTGGCTGCTTGCAAGATCTCAGGTGCCCTCTTCTGCCTGAACCGCTTCAGTGGCATTCTCTTCCTTGCCTGTGTCAGCTTTGACCGCTACCTGGCCATTGTCCACGCTATCAGCTCTGGCTGGAAGCGCAACTCCTGCCACGCCCAGATTGCGTGCACCTTTATCTGGGTGGGGTGCCTGGGCCTGAGCGCGGTGGATATCACCTTTAAGCAGGTGGTGGAGGTGGATTCCCTGGGCCAGCCAGGCCAGCCAGTGTGCCAGACATGGTTCATCCAAAACTCTCTGCAGTGGCAGGTGGGGCTGCAGCTGGTCAGCATGGTTCTTGGTTTTGGATTCCCTCTACTGATCATGCTCTACTGCTACATCCGGATCTTCAAGTCACTGTGCAATGCTACTCGCCGCCAAAAACGCAAGTCCCTCCGCCTCATCATCTCCCTGGTGTCTGTATTTGTTCTCTGCTGGGCACCCTACAACTGCTTCCAGCTGGCAGACAGCCTGCAGAGGCTGGGTGTGATTAAAGGTGGTTGCCTGTTTGGCCGTGCAGTGGACATTGGGACCCTGGTTACTGAGAGTCTGGGGTTGTTGCACTGTGCCCTAAACCCTCTGCTGTATGGATTTGTGGGGGTGAAATTCAGGAGAGAGCTGGCCAAGATGTGCAAGGAGCTGTTAGGTCAGAGAGGCTGGCACAGGCATGTGGAATGGAGGCCGAGGAAGATGAGAAAGATCACTGGATCGTTCAGCTCCGTAGAGAGCGAAAACACATCCTACTCCGTGATGGCATGAACCTTGACACAATGAGAAGGGAAAAGAGAGAGATGAATGGCAAATGTGTGTGTGTGTGTGTGTGTGTGTGTGTGGGTTGCAGGGGGCTAAGTGAATGAATTTCAGAAAGAAAAGAGGAGCACTGTTCAAAAAAAACAAAAAAAAAAAACAAAAAAACAAAAAACAAAGACCTTAAAAACTGTTCTCTAAATATTACAGATTACTGTGTGTGATGTGTTTATTCCTCTTGTGCTTCACGGACCATAGACTGTGCCACTCACAACAACTTGTCTTGTTTTTCTGAAAACATTCTGTCATTCTGAAACTACAGACTCAAGTTGCTCAAAGTGACAAAAGAAAGCGTACACGAGTGCCTACATGTCAGTACTTGCGTAGAATGTGTTTTTGTGAGAAGTCCTTCACTTTCCTTGCTTGTGAAACATCTGAATTTCGACACATCCCTGCAGAAAAGCTTGTTCAGCACCCAAGAGTCGAGATGTGGCTTTGATGGTCAGATTCATTTTGTATTTCACATCCTTGCACTCAGTAGCTGTTCTTTATCGACTGATTTCTGCAGTTAAGTATTTTGTATTTTACCATGTAACAGCAGCTTAAAAACAAAACAAAACAAAACAAACAAACAAAAAAAAACAAAAAACAAGATGGTATAAGGTGTTGAAATTATCATTCTACAACCAATATGCCTTTAATGCTTTTTCTTGATGATCAGTATGGGTCACTAAGCACTCTGTGACACAGGTCTTAACCGATCCTCCCAGACGGTTTAGAAATAATGAGTCATCTGTCTGTATCCGCATTTTGTCCAGTGGAAAAAAAGAAGAAATGAGCATGACTGACTTATTTTGATATGTTTGAATGTTATGTCCATGTACAGCCTTTTATAGCAACATTTATAATAAACACAATGTATGGGGAAAAAAAACATCACTGTGTTGAATGTCGTCTGTTGTTGTGCATGTTGCCCACTGTCATGTGCTGGCTTAATAAACTGAGTTCCCACGTGGAGTTGGCCTAATTTCCTGAATATAAATTTGGAATATTTCCATAGAGAATTAATTGGAGGAAATGAAGGTGGCAGTGACCGTGAGAGCACTCTGAGGAGAAAAGTGCATCTGGCTCACAACTGGTGGTACCATTGCCAAAACTCAAACAAACCATCAAATCAGCATCACATACATGGATCAGCTCCAAATGTTATGATTTGGTTTGAGTTCATGCCCTTGCAAGTGACATGTTTGTTTTGAAAAGATTTAAAAAAAAAAAAAAAAGAAGAAGAAGAAGAAGAAGAAGAAGCAGAAGAAGAAGAAGAAGAAGAAGAAGACTGGTAAATCGATTTGCAGATGCTTCACCTCTGTCATTCAGGTTTTCTTTTCTTTTTTCTACCCCTCATGTCCTGGGCCCGTATTCACAAAACATCTTATCTTACCGCTAAAAGTACTCTTAAATATCATTAAAACTTCCTAACTTTCCTCTTAAAAGCAATTCACAAAGCTGCTGAGACCAACTTTTACAAAGGACCTTCAAAAACTCTTCAGCTAAGAGAAAAGGGCCGGGTTGACCCTGTTGCTATGGATGATGTCCCGTTTCACTATGCCTGCAGTGATTGGTTGTTAGGGAATGTGTATTTGTGAGTAATCTTATCTTAGAAATACTGCAGAAAGAGGTATCATGATGCTCTTGAAATATTTGAATAAAGATCTAAAATTAAAACATGTAGCCTTCTCTGATCAAACAAAGAAAAATATAAAAACCAACCAAGCATATGTTTAGCTAATTGTCAGCAGCCTCATATGCATCTGTATCTCATTAAACAATTAGAAAATATGTATATAAGCAGCCTTTCAAGTATTATCTAGATACTACCGTGATCATGGCTGATAAAACATTTGAAGCTGTGCACTCCAAATGAAGCAGATCCTTAGTCCAGTAATTTTAGGCCAAAATTAAAAAGTTGAATTAATTTTTAATTCACTGTTTAAATATTTGTTCTGGCATTTATTCCTTATATTCCTTATTAGCGCATATCAAATCAGATAATGTGTGATATGCATGTGTAAACAGAATAATTCAAAGAACTTGTAATTGACCTTTTTTCTTGTCTTTGTGTGTATAATCAACTTGTGAATTTTTATAGTGATATCTGAAAGTAAAATTCTGAACCCCTTTCACCTGTGTGTTAAAAAGGGCGTTTTTTTGGTATTATATGGTCATATATAGGTGATTTTCAAAACTTTCCACCAATGTGATTCCTTGTGACTTTTTTTTTCCTCTCTTAGGATATACTGAGGATACAAAATCAGTTGAGTTTGCTTCTCTTGCAATTTGTCCCAGTTTTTTTCATAAAATGACTGGACTACCTCCTTCTTGCACAACTTGTGCATCAGAGAAAGGATATCATTTGGAGCAGGGTTGACATCAAGATAGAAAAATAAGCATGGGAACAGATCTCTCTTCAGATCGATACAGCTTTCCCACTCATCAGCCGCACTTAAGTTTCAGGCAAGGACAGAGATTATAGAGTTCAAGCCCCAAGCAACTGCAAAAGGGAACATATGAGACACTTAGGCCTATTTGTAAACACTCGAGATTACAATGTATTACTCTCTATCATTCAGTCTATTTAGCATATGAAAAAAATGACAAATGCTATACTGAACATTGATACACATCAAAATATATTAACTTGTAAACTTTTATTATGAATCTTTACCAGCATAGGGTTGGGGGTTGTTTTGTTTTACTATACTACAACGGCGCCATCTAGTGTACAACGTCCTTTCGTGTGGGGTGTGCATTGTTTCACATCGCTTTGTGTCTTGGCGTCTACTTCAGCTGAGACAAGCTAGACCGACATAATGAGAAAAACATCGGAAGTAGGTCATTCAGCTTTCAAAATAAAACGACATACTCGGTCAGATGGGGATGATAATACAATTTTAAAAAAAAATCTATCAAATCAAATAATATTTACTAAAACAAGGCAAGCAGTGATGTTTTACGATATAGATTAACCTTACAGATAACTTTTCTTTTCAGTTTGATGCATGCCCCCCCCCCCCCCCCAAAAAAAGAAACACAATCGCTCGTTATCACGCGTTTTATTTCGAAAGAAAAGCACAGGAAGCTTCGCGTTGTCACTGTGGAGCAATTGCCAGGCTCGACTGCGTGGCTCTCAGTGACATCCAAACAAAGTGGTCTGAGATGTGTGTTGTACTCCGGGGAACAGCGTGGTCAGACTTCACGGACTGAAAGATTCCTGCCGGCTAAATAAACATCCTGCATGTATTTTGTTCATACAAGCCAAACACAAGATGTCCGTGGAGTAAAACTTCCAGCTGGCAGCGCAGCTCGTTTTCGGAGATACTTTCTCTCGCCACTTCGTCTTGTTTAGGGATTCATTTTTCAGTCATCCGACCCGGACTAACCCCTTGGATTTGACTGGGGGACCCCCGGGTCTGGCCTGGGCGTGCGCGCAACACGGAGACGGTTCGAGCGCGTTTTTACAGTCCTTATTTGACGGACGCACGACAGCTGCGGCGGCTGACCCCTACCTCCCTGCTCAACACTGCCAAAACACAGACACTCTCAGACTCTTGTGTATAATCCTTCATCTAAAAGCCACTGACCCCTGCAAGAGGACAGGGGTTCAAGTCGCGCCGTTTTCCCGGTTTGTTTGGACAGTGTCATGGTGTCATCAGTTCACTGCGGACAGAAGGTTTATTGTCCTCTGTCTGTCAGACGGTAATGCAAACGGAGGTTGACGCTATCAGCGGCTAAACTCCCATATGGTAAGTGAGATAATGAAATTTCCAAGTAAGGTTCTCCCATTATTGATTTCACACTTGTAATGTCCAGAGCTGCAAACCAATTTAAGCTGCAGTTGCTTTTTCATCAATATTTAATTTCCTCTTGACCTGATGCAATTCTTCCATACATGACTACATGCAGATAGGTCAAACAGGAAATGGCTCTCATAGCTTCCTTTATTTGTTTATCAACGTTGTTTGCGTCTTTAAAGTTTAAAAAAAAAAAAGTCCCTTGCCTCGCCACCTACCAGTCTTTCTGGTTTTGTTTGTGTATGGTTACAACCACCTTATCTCCCATTAACATCTGTCGACTGAATGGCACTGTTTGGCGAATGATTTGGATTTTATTAATTTATTGCAGTAGTTTATAGGCACTGTGAGTCTTTTTGTTTGGCCTCCAAAGTGGAACTGTACTTTCAGACTGAGGTTAGCTCACTCTGTAATCTAGTGACATCGGCAACATGTGAGTTATGTGTGGTAATAGCGTTTTTTTCAAAACCGCCTGCTAAACCACGTGAGAGGGGACTTTTAAGTGCACCCTTGACTCTTTCACTCCCTACTCAGATGCAGCTGAGGAGCCACAGAGAGAGGGGAATAATAGTTTTTCACTGGGTATTTTTTTTTGGTTGGTTTTGAGTGAAACACTTTGAGGTCAGACTTTTATTGGTGCCTTTTTCACTCCACAGGATAAAGGCATGAACCTGCACCTTGATGGGATATTTGCCGACAACACCACCTATAATTACGACGACTATGAATTCGTGGATCAGACCAAATCAGAGTGCAGTGGTCACTTGGAGGCAGTGTTCCTTCCACTTTTGTACTCTGTGGCGCTAGTGGTGGGTCTTCTGGGGAACGGGCTGCTCCTGGTGGTTCTGGCCCTCAGCAGACGGAGACAGAGCTGGAGCGTGACAGACACCCTCATCCTCCATCTGGCTGTGGCAGACAGCCTGCTGCTGTTCACTCTGCCCTTCTGGGCTGCCCAGGCCATCCAGGGTCAGGGATGGAGCTTTGGGATTCCTTTCTGCAAGATCTCTGGAGCCATTTTCAATGTAGGTACCAGGTTGTGCATAGAGCAGGTCAGGACAGAAAGGGAGTGGCAGACAATTTCAGTTTCGCTTTTAGTGAGTGCAGTGTGCTTAGCCTCCAGGGAGTTATTCCCTGCCAAATCAAGAGACGCTCTCCAGGTCAGGGTCAGTGCACTTCATACTGTTGTTGACCATGAATACTCCCCTGTGAACACCCTTGTTTCCTTTCTATTTCAGCATTTCTGAAGAGGGAGTCAGTACAAATGTGCTAACTTTTGATGACCTTTTGCTTATACTGCGTAATAACTTATTTATTTGTTCCTCTCTCTCTCTTTTCATTCTCTAAGATCAACTTCTACTGTGGGATCTTCCTGCTGGCCTCAATCAGTCTGGACCGCTATTTGTCCATCATCCACAAGATTCAGATATATAGCCATAGGAAGTCGTGGTTGGTCCACATCGGCTGCCTGTCAGTCTTCTCCCTGCTCCTCACCATCCCTGACTTCATCTCGTTGGATGTTGTCAAAAATGGCAACAAAGGGAAAATGGTGTGTGTACAAGACTACCCGCTTGAATCTCAGTCAGCACCTGGGTGGCGGCTGGGATCACGCCTGCTCTACCACTTGGTGGGCTTCCTCCTGCCTTCAGCCGTCCTGCTCTTCTGCTATTCCTGCATCCTGCTGCATCTACAGCGTGTCTCCCTGGGCCCACAGAGGCAGAGAGCCATCAGGGTCATCCTGGCGCTGGTGGTGGTCTTCTTCCTCTGCTGGACGCCATACAACATCACACTCATGGTGGACACCTTCCAGAGGAAGAAAGCAACAAAGGAACCTGCTGATGGTTTGTGCAGAACCTCCCTGGAGAACAGTCTAATGGTCACCCATGCTCTGGGCTGCTTCCATGCCTGCCTGAACCCCCTTCTCTACCTCGGACTATGTAGAAACTTCAGGAAACGGGTGCTGGACATGCTGAGGTGTTTGAAAGGGACACTGGCTGATTCTAAGAGCTCCCTGTGGGAATTGGGCGTGGTGGAGGAAGCCTTGCCCGGCCAGGCTCATGAGAAGGTAGTTTTTAATCAAGTGAAAACCGTAGAGAATGCAGCCCAACCAGAGCAGATGAGTGGAAACAAAACACCCACCGGTGATTCATAAGTGACATGACTGACATTCTGTCCCTGAGGGGAAGTTAATGTGACTGTCCGGTCATGGGGTGAAGAGGTGGAGGACCACATTCAGTATAATGACGAGATATATACGTTAAAAAAAGAGAGGGATTCCCACAAACTGCACTTTAAGCTTTAAGGTTTTAGAGCCACATCATGGTGACTTGGACTGATTGTGGTTATAGTTAGTATTCATCATTGTAGCAATGCTTTCTTTGACTAGTCACCCTCAATCATCATTGTTTATACTGTTTTTTGAATTGTTATTATTACTATTATTAGTGGTGGTAGTAGTAGTAACATTGAAATATAAGCTTGCCCTCCTGTCAGTGTTGTAATTTTGCATTAATATAATTTATGACTTTATTACTGATCATGGCTGGGTGTATTAACAATTTCACTTTTCATTCCACTTGTTTCGCAGCATTGTGTAACACTGTGCATGTTGTCTGATTTAGATCACATGGGAAAATCCCATGAGTACGCAGTCTGTAGGTGTCAAGTGTGTCATGTGCAACAGATGGAGTAGGTTTTTTTTTTTTTTTCTGGCAAATCCCAGACTCTTTTGTTAAATTTTCCTGTTGCAACATGAGGTTTTGCCCGCGGCAGGCAGGATGACACAAACAGGTTGTGATGTCATCAGTCAGGTGACAGAGAGGGAGAGAGAAGCAGAGCGAGGCGGAGGGGAAAGGAAACAAGCTCTCTCTGTTGTGCTGTGCCCTTTTTCACAGCTCTCTGTTTACAGGATACCCATCTGAAGACTTCACTGTTTGTTTGGTGCACAGAGAACTGGGCCATGCTTTGTGTTCATGGGAAGTTGAGAGAGTAGGTGGTGGAGGAAAAAAAGGGAGGAGGTCTTTTGAGAATAAGAAATTCTCTTGAAGATTACAGTGCGTGGTGTGTTTTTCAGGTTTGATGTATGATTGTATGCCAGGTGCAAAATAATCATTTTAATGGGAATAAATGTGACATGAAGAGCAAGACGTACATTCAGGACTGTGAGTTGTCTTGGAATTTCAGTGTTTATGTGCATTATCATGTTTGTTATCCAATGTAAATGCAAAAGAAACAAGACACGTCTCAGCCCGCTTTCTTTCCTTCCTCTTGAAGTTATAACCAGCAGTTAACTGGTGTTTCAGTTCAGTTTGCATTTCCATCTAGCGACGAGGCTTTCTGGAAATGTGCTTGACGAAATAAATGCTGGACACATTTAACAGCAGTAACACTTCAGCTTTACTGCGTAACTGATCAGAAGTGTATCTTAAGTATGCGGTTAAAGTGAAGGGTTATTTCCTTCCTCTGTCAAAGCCTGTTTGCTAACTGAGATAGAAACATGTTGATACTCTGGCCCGAGACTGCCAAGATTGCGAGGCTGTGAACCTCCTTGTGTTTGCATGACCTTGCAGCAAAGATCTTCTGTCCAAAAATATATTCAAGAGTTCATCATAGTTATATAGTCACTTATCTCTTACCCACAGTGACGCACTGCACAGTAAGTGAGTCAGTAGGAGTTAAATGTTTGCTTAAGGACACGTGAATAATGACATGCTGTCAGCACTCTGGACGGTGCTGGGGTCAGATGGGACAGTCCCCTTGAGCAGTCCACTATCCTGATATATTTAGATGTTTTCATCTCACATGAATCTTGATCAAGAGGCACTGTGGCTGCAGTCCCATGTGGAATTGGATCCTGGCCAAAATGTTGTATGAGAGAGCAGTGATGGTACTCTGTGGTGTATCATGATCGTATGTAGGTGCAGCGTGCTCATGCTGAACACGTCTTCTGTGGCTGGTAGCACGATGTCAGTTCTCACCCTTTTCTGCATAAACCACATGTTTGAGGTTATCTCATTCTTTGAACTGTCTTTATTTCCTCTCAAAGAGATGGAAGGTCTAATTCTACTGAAACCACTCAATTTCATTACAGACTTTAAGCAATGCTGCTTGTGTTTTCTGTAGTATCACCTGATCTGTCCGATATCATATATGCTTGTCTTAAACTGCTGTGCAAGTAAAATAATCGAATTCAAATGTTCAATAACACTTTGACATACAGGAGAAAGCAGAGATGCTGCACAATCTAAATAATCCCATGGTTTAAAATCAGAGTTTGCACGGCAGCAAACACTGTCCCCTTTAAAATTTATCTTTGGCTCTTCATTATATTAGTTAATCAGGTTTCGTGTGTGTGTGTGTGTGTGTGTGTGTGTGTGTGTGTGTGTGTGTGTGTGTGATTAATCCCAACTAAAGGTGTCCATCAAGCTCAGGTTCTCTTGAAGGCCATATTTGGCCCCGACCACATAACAATCTAAGGTCATGAAATAAAAAAATAAGTTTATTCAGTATTTCAAGGTTCTATATGTAAATGTAAAAATGTAATGCAATAGGCTATATTGTTGTATAAAAGTACAAAAAAATGTAATTTGATAATTACAGAGTAAAATATTTCATATCTATGCTTAATCTATGCTGTACATGCTTATATAAAGGAAAACATGTTTTTCTATCATACTTCACAATGGCTTTTCTACACAAAAGTATGACTTCAGGCTCCAAACTAGATTTACTTTTTTGCTCAGGGTTATGTTCTTGTTCAGTACAGCAAGACAGAAACACTGTACGCAAGGGAAACTTTACAGAAAGCACAGCCTGTGAGAACAGGCTGCGCAGTATGTATGTTTACATAAAGATGAGTCTGGTTCAAGTCTCTGTCTCTTAGTTTGCTGCCAGCTTGCTCAGGTTTTGTGTGCTGTACATCTGTCTCACAGACAGACATCTGTCAGATAGCAATAGAGTTGGAAGTGTCTGCAGATTCAGACCACGTGGAGCTTCTCCTACTGCTTGCAGCAGATTTGAAGCTGGCACCCATCTTCAGCCTGCAGCCCAGATACCTCAGGATGTCCAGAAGCTGACGCCGGAACTTCACACCCACAAAGGCGTAGAGGACTGGATTGAGGCTGCAGTGGAGGTAGCCCAGGGAGGAGGTGACTGTTAAGGCCTTTTCCAGATGTGTTTTCATCCCACAGCCCTCACGGGTGCTGTTGGACTGAATTGTGTCCACCATGAGTGTGATGTTGTATGGCGTCCAGCAGAGAAAGAAGACTGCCACTAGGGCCAGGATGACCCTGATGGCTCTCTGCTTCTGCCGGCCCTGGGAGCCACGCATTAGGCGCAGCAGGATGCAGGAATAGCAGAAGAGCATGACAACTGAAGGTAGCAGGAAGCCCACCAAGTGGTAGAGCAGGCGTGATGCCAGCCGCCACTTAGATGCCGACTGAGAGAAAAGCAGGTAGTTATGCACACACTCTGTTTTGCTCCGTCTGTCATCTGCCGCAGCCTCAAGGAAGACCCAGTCGGGAAGGGTGAGGAGCAGGGAGAAGAGCCACACTGACAGGCAGCTGGCGTGGACTAGCCAGGGCTTCCTACGGGAGTACATCTGGGTAGCGTGGATAATGGACATGTAGCGGTCCAGACTGATGCATGCCAGCAGGAAGATCCCACAGTAGAAGTTGATCTGGGATCACAAAGAAATGAGCAGTGTCAAAGAGAGGTAATGTATAACCACTGTGTTGCGCAAAGGACAGAGCTGCAGTGTGACCGCAAAGCCCACAGGGAAGGCAAAAGTCTGATCAGTGAGAAAGAAGCAGGGGGAGCTATAAAATAAAGGATATATTATCAAAAATGTAAAAGGCCAATATTTTGCTTGATTACACAAATAATGTGTTTGCAAGTTATAAGTTTTACTATTTTCACGACATTTTTCTGCTTCTGTGTTTTTTTTGTTTGTTTGTTTGTTTTTTGTTTTTTTTAATCTTTCTCTCTCAAATTTGTGTTTTTGCTTGATCCTGAGGTAGTTTTGTTTGATCTTTGGGCACAAATCTGATTCCATACTGCAGTCCCTACCCTTACCGTGAACATGGCTCCAGTGATCTTGCAAAGTGGGGTCCCAAAGCTCCATCCCTCCTCCTGGGCAGCTTCCACAGCCCAGAATGGCAACGTCAACAGCAACAGGCTGTCTGCCACAGCCAGGTGGAGGATGAAGTTGTCTGTCACGCTCCAGACTCGCTTTCTCTGAGCCAGTACCCCCAGTACCAGCCCATTCCCCAGAAGGCCCACAACCAGTGCCACGGAGTAGAGAACTGGGATGAACACTGCCTCAAAACGCATGCTGTCGTCATGGTCACATACATCACCCAAACCATTGTGGCAACAGTCGGTGTTATAGAGCACATTATCCTGCACATAATACAAAAAGAGGGAAAAATACAAAGTTCATATTGATTTTCTTGGAGTGTTTCTACTGTGTAATTTGTTTCAGCCACAAGGTGGCACTGTGCACCATGGCACAGTGTGGGATAGTGTTGTTAAGAGACACACAAAACTTGAACTGGCATTTAACATGAATGCATTCACGAGGTTAAGAAATTCTTAGAACTGTACTCATGGTCACATACATCACCCAAACCATCGAGGCAGCATTCGGGGTCATAGTTGGTCTCATTATAACCCTCAAATAAGTCATCAAGGAAGCCCCCCATGGTGGTCATCAGAGTATCCTGCACATAATTCAACAAGAGGAAAAAATACAAAGTTCATATTGATTTTTGAGATATTGTGTTTCTCCTGTATAATTTGTTCCAGCCACAAGGTGGCACTGTGCACTATGGCACTGTGTGGGATAGTGTTGACGGGAAACACATGAAACTTGAGCTGGCATTTAACAAGAATACAGACATGAGGTTAAGAAATTATTAGAACTGACCCAAATGTGATTAACCATTGTGTGATTCTAACATTGCAAAACTACTAATATATATTTTTAAAGCAAAACAAATTATTTGCCTGTATAAAATCTGACAGGCTGCTGGCAGACACGAGAGACAACACTCCTAATGTATATCAGCAAGTGGCTGTAAAAACAAACCATTTACAAAACACACACACACACACACACACACACACACTCATATCAAGATTTGTCAGTGAGCCAGGCAGGCTCTAGTTCTCGTCACCTTAACAGCGCATCTTTCAGTTTGAAAATATCTGCAAAAAAAAGCTGTTTGTGCCTGATGGTGCAAAGGATGGATGTGTGATTGTTGAAATGGCATATGAAACATTGTAGTTTTACTCCTAAGTATGCTGCACTTAAATATAAAATGATTCCACTCAGTACAATTAACTATTCAAGTAATATGACTGGATGATAAAATACATGAAATGTAGGTGGATTGTGACAACAGGTCACTGATCTGTGTTGCTCCTTGAATGCTGCCTGGCATAGTTCAAACAAGACGCAGCCACATCATAGTAAAATACAGCACACACTGTGGTCTTTCGGGCATTGCACCTCTGAGCTAAATGCATGCTTTTAGTAAGTGAGGATAAAAAAAAGGTGCCTGTCACCAAAGAAAAAACAAAAGTTGCATCACTTTTTCATTCAACTTGTCTGTCAGCAGTGCCAGTCAGTATTAAAAAAATAATCAAAATATGGATACACAAAAAGGGCCAAATCAATTGAAATATTGTCTGAAATTATTTAATTCAATTTTGAATAATTTTAGTAATACATACTACATACATACACATCTGCTTCATCAAATTTTAATAACTCACCCAATCTGAAGATGGCACTGGCGCTGTTCCTCTCAATTAGCAGATTGTACAGGCTATGCAGGGCTGTAACATATGACCCAGTGCAGTCACTGCTAAAGGGTTTATAGACTAGAGGAACCCTCAGAAACAGGAAATATACAAAGTCATTCATAAAAGGGCCACAAAGACAGTTTCAACACTAAGCAGTGCCAGGCAAAGAGCTTTTTTATAATCAGTGAAATTGCATGAATAACATAATTACAGTTGTTTTGTTAAGCTGTGGTGGGATTTAAAACCCCACTCAAATTTCAAACCAGTTTGAAATTTGAACTTTGGTGTTCACAAAGTGTTGTTGGATTATTTATTAATTTGGGACATTTTGAAAGAAATTTAAGACATCACAGTACATCTAAAAGGCTCTTATTTTTTATTCTTATTTTTAATTTAAACAAATTGGATATCCTGTATGTTTTTTTGTCTTCAAATATGCAAATTTAGGGACTTTACACTTAAGTATAGATAAGATCTAGCGTAATATATGTGTGATCTAAGTTGAGTGGGTGACTGCACTTTCTTAGGAAACTGTTCATGTGCGGTACTTGATTTGAATTCCTGGAAACTAATTGACTTAAACATCTTTATTCTCTTTGTTGCATTGTTGATTTTTGGTCCATTATCAAATACATTAATGTAAGAAAGGGTCTTCACATAGATAATTCCTGTTTTTTCTCTGTCCATTCACATCCATGCTGATATATATATATATATATATATATATATATTTTTTTTTTTTTTTTTTTTTTTTTTTTTACTCGACGATGGTTTAATAATTTTATATTAGTTTTTACTTATTTTTTGGGGCCCCTGTCAGGCAAGGGCCCTTGGAATTTTCCTAACTTTTCTCAAGTGTTCTCAAAACATTCAGAAGACAACAGCCTATTAGCAGTAACAGGTAGAGACAGGGCCTGTGAGTCTAAGTAGAGAATTATCCATAAAGTTAGAATGAATATTAAAATAAATCTTCATCTCAGAAGCCAACCAATATCTCACATTTTAATCCGATTTATTAAATGAATTATTTCTTGGGTCCTGAATTTCTGTTATGTACAGTTTAATAAGTCAGATCCATATTCTTTAGCACATATGCAAGTTTATATGTGCTGAATACCCTTACACGATGCATGCCTGGCCTGCATAATGCTTTGGACAGATTTTTTAATGTAATGTTTAAAAGAAATGTTGAATTGATTATTTGGCCTAAAGGTCTGATTATTTGGCCAAAAGGTCTGAATTCAGACCTTTAATTCTACATTTTTTTAAACGTCTCCCAACAAGAAAATTATGCACCAGACAGCATAAGCTACTCCTGAAGGACAAAAGGTGTTTGTCTTTTTTACAGCTTGGCTTTTTGCATCAACACTATAGTCTATGATCAACACGGAAAAAACGTGCAAGAGAAGTGAAACATACACAATTGACTATGTGCCACAAAGAACAAGTGAACCCAGGTGCAGACACAGGAGGCAAGGAGAAGGTTAACAAAAGTTTTTATGTAAAACATGAGAAGGGCTGGAGGAAAGGCATCCAGGCTGAGGGCTGAAGGTGTGGGTGGTGAAGCTGGGGACCTGGGTGCCAAAGCTGAGCAAATTGAGAAGTGCAGGAGTCCAAGGTTGAGGGCAAGAGAGCCGGGGAGGTCCAAGGTGCAGGCAGGCAGGTATGGTGGGCTAATTTGGGACAGAGGAAAGAGTTACTATGCTGAACAGGGAAAATGAAGTGAAACAGGCAGAGAGGCCAGAAGCGTGCAAAAACCAACTGGGACAAACTGAGACAACAGAGGCAATGATCCAACAAAGATTTGGAACAGGGCCATGGTATTTGAAGTGTGTGATGATGAGCTAATGAGGAATAACCAAGAAAGACCTAGGCTGAGGGAAAAATGTGCTGGGAGAGTGAGTGAGTTCTGTCTCTCTCTCTCCCGCTCCCCCTTCCCCGTCAGGTAGACAGAGAGGGGGAGGGGGAGAGAGAGTGTGAGAGGAAACACTGCCATTACCAAGAAATCAGTCATACCAAAACTTGATTAGTGAAAACAAAACAAAAACACACTCACTCCGTGCACAAGGGGGTCACTCATAGGAGAACATTTGTGATACTATGTTTGTACAAATAGATCAGTCTTACCTCAAAAATCATTTATGTCAACTTTTGAAGTGGTAACACTTTACAATAAGACTACAACAATTAACATTAGTTAATGCCGTAATAAACATTAAGTAACAGGTAATTAACATTAAGTATCAGTTAACTAACCATTAACTAATGTGTCTAAGAATCATTTACTAATGCTGTTCATGCTAAGGTATTGATTTATATGTTATTTAAGGGTTATTGTAGATATTATTAACATTAGTAAATGCCATAATAATCATTAACTAACAGTTAATTAACCATTACGGCATTAACTAACATTAACTAACGTTAATTGTTGTACTGTTATTGTAAAGTGTTACCTTTGAAGTTAAAAAGATTACTTTTCAATATTGAAAGTGTCTCCTCTGCTTCTCTCAGTTATGTGGAGTCTGCCTGCATCTGTTCAACATGACCCTGCACCTTGAGCGAGTGCCTGTGCTATGGAAAACATCCTGCCTGGCTCCAGTACTGAAAAGGGGACACTGTCATTTTGCTCATCAGCAATGACACACTGCAACCACCCACCTCTCCTGTGACCTCCATAACACTTTCTCATCCACTATTGCCCCCCTTTGCAGCCAAACCTTATGCTCACTGGGACCTGCCTCCTGCTGCATCAGCATGATGTCCTCTGGGGTTACCATGGGCTCTACTGTCACCACAGGTGCCAAAATGGCCATCTGACAGTTGGATGCCGCTCTTGCTGCCTCATCTGGTGCATTGTTCCCCCTAATGACATCATCATTTTCTGTGCAAAGTGTCTGACATTTGATGATTGCCAACTTTGTTTGTAGCATCATTGCTGATATTAGATCCCTTATCTGTTTCCCATGCTGTATTGGGCTCCCGTCAGTCTTTTTGAACCCTCTCTGCTTCCACAATGCTCCAAACAGGTGACATACACCATGAACATAGGCGGAGTCAGTGTACACATTTGCATCCTTACCTCTGGCCAGTTTGCATGCTTCTGTTAGTGCTTTTAGCTCAGCTGGATGTGCTGAACATGGCTGGTCACATCTCGCTGCTTTTACTGTCACAAAATCACCAGCTTCCTGTCTTACCACAGCAAATCCAGCATGGATGCCCAGATGGTCTCTGAAACAAGACCCGTCCACAAAATATACCAAATCTGCATAAACTAGGAGGGGGGGACTCCAAATCTGGCCTCAGTTTGGTGTATTTAATTGTCTCTGCAATACAATAATCAGGTTCCCCTTCAAAATCTAATGTCCCTTTTCCACTAGTACCTACTCGGCTCGACTCTACTCGCCTCAACACAGTTTAGGTGGTTTTCCATTACAATTGAGTACCAGCTCACCGTGGGTGGAGTCGTCATAGCAAGGCGGCGCACTGTCCAGCTCCCTCTGGACTCTTTTGGTCGCCACCAAGCACAGAAAAGTCTCCACCTCTTCATTTGACCACTGTACCGGTTTGCTTGTCATTTTCCGACTTTGCCAACTTCAGCGGTGATCAATGCTCACGATCGCTGTTGCTGTTTTTTTTTTTTTTTTTTTTAATGCCGGGTTTGGTTTTCGTGCAGGAGTCACTCTCATGTGTCATCTCTCCCCGTCCAATCAGTGGCCTGCACGGCGTTTACATCACATTTCGGCTCGACTCAGCTCGACTCAGCTCGCTTGGAACCCCCGGCTGAGTAGGTCCCAAAATAGTATCTGCTACCAGGTACTACCACCTAATGGAAAAGCTCTCAAACCGAGTAGAGTCAAGCCGAGTCGAGCTGAGTAGGTACTAGTGGAAAAGGGCCATAAGGGCACAGCATTGGCTGTTATGGTTGTGGTACACCTCTTTATGGTCACATCAGGATATGTCAGCAGGTGAGTGTAGGGGAAAGTGGGGTAAGTAGTGCCAATTTTTACTGAAAGTGCCTTTAAAGCGAGGGGATTACAGTAATGCCTCCAACTAAAATATGCACATATAGTTTAGGATGTTGTGCATCCCTCGGAACAATCATTTTGGATCTTATATAAACTGTTTGAGAAATATAGCTTTTGAAAAAAAAGTGGTTCTGTGGCACAACTTGCCCCCGGTGCGGGGTAAATTGTGCCATTAGAGAGAATACACTGGGGTAAATTGTGCCATTGATAATTGAAGTAAAACAGATCATTTTAATCTCACAAATGATAATGCTATATAAAAGCAAAACAAATTCAATGCAAAATTATTTATTTAACATTTATTTATTATTTTAACAAGAACACAGGCCACTTTTCTATAATGAGGTCTAGCGCCACATGAACACATACCCAGAACAAAATAAAACTTCCAAAATGAGCACCTGCAAATAATCTTCATCTGAATCTGAATAGTTTTAGTGATCAAAGGTAAGAAGACAATGTACAATAACAATAAAATACAATAAAGTAATATATAGTATATAATCACAAGTTGTGCCACTGGCACAAATTACCCCAAGCCATTTGGCACAAATTACCCCAAGCCCACCATTTTGAAAAAAATGCCTCCCCCAGCTGTTTTGAGCTAACATCATGCTAACTGTATAGACTCATGGTGTAGCTTACTAAAGTACTAAAACCTGTGTGAACTGTTTTCAAAGTTTTCTATAATTGTTCAAACACAGCAATCAAAAAACCTTGATCATAGAAATGTTACTTTGGAGGGCAAAAAAATGTTTTTTGAACTGAAATGTGCTTACCTCTCAAGCCATGTGTCTCCCTTCTTTGCAGGATGAGTGAAATGGATGCCTCTTCAAAAATATGTGGTCACATGACCAACTTCTTCAATGGTTTTCTAGATAACAGGGGTGGCACTACTTGCCCCTTGGCTGGTTTATCAACTCATTAATCTTATGATGAGTGAAAATGGTAACAGGATACCCCATGGTAACTGTGGAAGCCTTCTCATACACAACATGCACTGCAACAAAGTTGGAATGAGCAAAGGGAGGGGGAGCAACCCTCCACAACTATTCAAACATGAGCTCCTTCTTACATTTCAATGCGATCACATAGCAGGCGGGGTAGGAGTAGCAAAGGCTCCTCCACCTTAGATGCCCTCACTCTGCTTCCTTTAGGCGGTCAGTACTGTTCCGACCGCTGACAGGGACACACACTTCACTCCCAGCTCCCAATTTTCAAGTGCATCACCACTAGAAACTCACTATCTACTGACATGGACCGCCTTGACCTCAATCTCAGCACAGCTGCGCTTTCACACCAATGTCCAGGCCCAGTTTAGATTATTTTACAGTCTGGTGTGCCCCCATTCAGTCTTAGCACTATAGTAAACTTAAGCCTCTGAGTATTCAGGTCTTAATACTTAGAGGCCACTCACACTGGCAAGTTTGATCCGCGCCCAAGCACGATTGCCCTTAAAATCCGGATTCTTTGACCAGTGTGATCGCTCCGTATCGTGCTTGAATACAGTACACTTCCCCCGCTCTGGCACGGTTGGAAGGGGTGTGCTTCAGCGCGGTACGGGCGCGTACATGAGCACATGCACGGTCACGCACGCAGTGCGCGGACGTAAATCATGCAACTTTCCTCCTGCCTCTGCAAAATTGTTTAATGTGGGCAGCGCGATTACCGGCGAATGGCCGCGTTGCGCAATCAATAATCAACCATGTTGTCTGTGTCATTGTCCGTTGTGCTGCTGCAACCGCGTATAAACAAAAGTCGGTTTATAATGAAAGTACAGCAGTCTGTGTGCGGAGATCCGGCAAACCTGGTGCTGGCCGCGGCACCGCGTCGGCACCGGCCGGCACTGGCCGCGGCACCGCGCGGTGTGCGGCCACCCGGTCACCCGGTCTGCCGGATCTGACAGGTGCCGCTCCGGCTGTTAGTTGGACCTTTCTGAAGAAGGAGGAAGTTACCTCCGAAACTGTCAAGGTAAATAAACACCCCATGTCTGATTAAAAGGACCAAAAACGTTTTCTAGTTAAAAGGAAGACATGATGTATTTGAACTACATTGATTTATAATGATGTCGGGCCATGCCTGTTGTTGTCGTATTTCAACGTGATGACGCGCACACCGGGGGCAATCGTGCTTGGGCGCGTTTGGGAAAAAGGCAATGTGAGTGCAGGCCAGCCGGGGACTGGAGAGGGGGGGATTTTGGCTTTAGCACGATACGGACTCAAACTTGCCAATGTGAGTGGGCCCCGAGGCCACTCACACTGGCAAGTTTGATCCGCGCCCAAGCACGATTGCCCTTAAAATCCGGATTCTTTGACCAGTGTGATCGCTCCGTATCGTGCTTGAATACAGTACACTTCCCCCGCTCTGGCACGGTTGGAAGGGGTGTGCTTCTGCACGGTACGGGCGCGTACATGAGCACATGCACGGTCACGCACGCAGTGCGCGGACGTAAATCATGCAACTTTCCTCCTGCCTCTGCAAAACTGTTTAATGTGCACAGCGCGATTACCGGCGAATGGCCGCGTTGCGCAATCAATAATCAACCATGTTGTGCTGCTGCAACCGCGTATAAACAAAAGTCGGTTTATAATGAAAGTACAGCAGTCTGTGTGCGGAGATCCGGCAGACCTGGTGCTAGCCGGCACCGCGTCGGCACCGGCCGGCACTGGCCGCGGCACCGCGCGGTGTGCGGCCACCCGGTCACCCGGTCTGCCGGATCTGCCAGGTGCCGCTCCGGCTGTCAGTTGGACGCTTTCTGAAGAAGGAGGAAGTTACCTCCGAAACTGTCAAGGTAAATAAACATCCCATGTCTGATTAAAAGGACCAAAAACGTTTTTTAGTTAAAAGGAAGACATGATGTATTTGAACTACATTTATTTATAATGACGTCGGGCCATGCCTGTTGTTGTCCTATTTCAACGTGATGACGTGCACACCAGGGGCAATCGTGCTTGGGCGCGTTTGGGAAAAAGGTAATGTGAGTGCAGGCCAGCCGGGGACTGGGGAGGGGGGGATTTTGGCTTTAGCACGATACGGACTCAAACTTGCCAATGTGAGTGTGTTAGACAATATTAAGGTTAGACACTGTTAGGGTTAGGCACTTAAACACTGCCGTACAACCTCCCCACTTAATGCAGGGCTGGTGGAACAGAATACAGGACCTCTCACAAATTCCTCATCTACCAGGCTGGTCTCTCATACACAAACCAGGACACTCACACACAAACATGGGGAGGAAATGGTTCACACATACAAACACACAGGGGAAAAGGGGTCGCGCACACACAGCCGCGCCCTGTGCACACTCACACATGCTCAAACTTCAGCTCAACAGACACCAAACACAGACATTTTACACCCCTCACAAACTTTGAGGACTACAACATAAACAAAGATCCAGGATTTTAGGCTGGCCCTTCCTCAAAGCCTGTCAGCAGCTCCCCTGAAAAAACTTCGTGCACATGCAGCCACTTCAGTTTCTGAATTTTTAAACTCTGACATCAGCCCAACAACACTTAATGCACAATACACCATACACAGGCTGCTCATTTTCTCAAATTCTTAGTTTCACAATACATAATGCACAGGCTGCTTATTTCCTCAAATTCTTAGTTTCACTATGCACAATGCATAGGCTGCTTATTTTCTCAAATTCTCTGTTTGTCATCAGCACAAACACTGGTTTCCAGGGTTACACAGGACAATTGTCAGCCTCGGCCGGTCACTCCAGCTGCTGTGACTGCCAACTATAATTCAAGTCCTCATTATGTAGTTTCCCAGTTTTTTTTTTTTTTTTTACGTAATTTTTACACATAATATTAGAGCAGCTGACAATGTGCATGCAGATTTAAAGACTCACTCATATGCAGGCCCCGTCCCCGCATGTGAGTGAGAACCACGCAGTACCAGTAGGATTCAAAAAGGCCTACCTCTGATCTGGGCGCCCACGGGTGATGATCACTCCCATGAAGAGACATGGCACAGCCCACTCATATCACACCACTTTGTCGGGGGAGAAATCAGAGTCAGACGCCGGTTACAGCCTTACGGGACTTTTAATAAAGACACACAACATACATGGAGACCGCAGCAAAAAGTCCTCGGTTATTATTACATGTGTCAGTTTATGTAGTGCCAATCTCTCCACCCTGCGTCACCAGGCGCACATCAACCCTCCCAAATCATCCAACAAAACAGGATGTCAGTGCATACCCATGCTGTCATGAAGATCCCATCTAGGATTGTGTGTGTGTGTGTACATGTGGGTGTGTGTGTGTGTTCAAATCATTCCTGTCATTAGGGTCCTGTGCGCCTGCACTTGTTTCCTGTTTTTCAGCACACTTATCAGGCCTTGAACAATACCTTTCTAACACAATGATATTAATCCAAGGGTGCCCATATCTATCATATTATGCAACATTTTTCCTCAACACACCATGGTCCTTTCCAACAACAGGCCAAGTGAACCTAACCTCTCACTTTATAGAGTCTTGTGCAGACTTCTGCAGACTCACCTTAGACCACTGGTGAGTTTGTTACTATACCTCCTTCAGCTTGGTTAGCAACATGTTGGTGAAGATGACACAATAACCTACCTGCCACAAATGCCCTACTCCCACCTGGGCAAGGCACTGTCTGGATTATATTATTCAGTTCCTCCAGTTCCTTCAACACTGTCCAACCAGCACTATTGAAAGGAGAGCTGGAGGTCATGCAGGTAGATGCCCACATGATCTCATGGATCAATGACTCCCCAATGGGCAGAAAACAGTTTGTGAGGCTACAAAGCTGTGTCTCAGCACATTTTGTGAGCAACACAGGACCCAAGGACCCTATAAGCATCTCGGGACTGATCGCAAACTGGAGTGACCCACCAACACTGGACTAGAGCCAGTTCTACTTTCTGATAAAGCTAAGGTCCTTCATTGTGGGCAGTAAGATGCTTTTCATGTTTTATCTCTCAGTCATAGCGAGTACAATCTTCTGTGCTGTGGTGTGCTGCAGCACCAAAGCAAAGGATGCCAACAGTCTCAATAAACTCGTAAAAAAGGATGGGACTGTCATTGTTGGCAATTATGGACAATGCCTCCCACCCATCTCACAATATGAAAGCCAGCTTAAAGAGCACTTTTAGCTATAGACTGATCCCACTCTGATGTGCCAAAGAGCACTACAGGAGATCACAACTGCCAGCTGCTATCAGATTGTGTAACTCCTCCACTATAGCAGACTAGCATCTATCTATCTATCTATCTATCTATCTATCTATCTATCTATCTATCTATCTATCTATCTATCTCTACTGCTTCCTTCTTTTAGTGCACAGATGCACTGACACAGTGTGTGGTGACACACATCACACAAACGCAACCTCACATCCAGGAAATAACATGTCTGCCAGATTGTCGTGTTTCAGACATAGTCTCACCTTCAGACACAGTGGAGTGACATTTTAATACTGAAATCATCAGCATCAGTAATACTTTCCCTCACCTCTACTGCCTATCCATTTTCTACATCTATCTATCTATCTATCTATCTATCTATCTATCTATCTATCTATCTATCTATCTATCTATCTATCTATCTATTTATCTATCTATCTGTCTATCTATCTATCTATCTATCTATCTATCTATCTATCTAAATCTACTAAATCTCAAAAGGTTTGTCACAGTTCTTTGTTCCTCTGCACTGCTTTCTCACTTTCTTTCCTTGCCTGACAGCCTCACAAACACATCAGACAGGCACACACACGCACATACATGCAAACCCGACACCTGTCTCAGTATCTATAAGTACTTATCCACGGTGCAAAAAGTTCATACGTGTTCCTGTTTTTTTCACACCTTTTTTTTCTTCTTTTTCTTCCGCTGTGCAGTGTAGATGCAGTGTCTGTGGTGAGAGGCTGATGGGACTGTTGACATCTGGCCAAGAAACTTTGCTTGCCAAACCAGTTAATCTGAAAAGACCCACCACCCACAAGCGGAGACAAACAAACAAAACAAAAACAGGAGCGATGACCTTTGTTGTTGTTGTTATTGCTATTGTTGCTGTTTTAACATAAAAATGTCATGCATACCTGGATTATGGTGTTTTGGAAAAGTAAAAGATTACTTCAGCAGTATATGTAAGCGCAAAAACAGTGTTGGTTCAGTCAAATGGCCTTACTGGTTTCATATCTCTTGAGAAAGTGAATCACTGTTTATGTGCATATACTCGCATATGATGTCAAAGTGTGAGCTGGATTAAAAAAAAAAAAAAAAAAAAAAAAAAAAAAGAAGTAGAAGAAGAAGAAGAAGAAGATAAAAAAGAAGAAAGTACTTTACAGTCATCTGTGGTCTTTTATCTTATGGGAAGTGTATTTTCATGGTTTTGATATCCACAACAACTCCTTCTCCTCAACTCATTCTGAAAGCATGTTCTAAGAAATTTATTTCCTTTTTTTGTGCTGTTTCCTTTCAGAATAAACTAAATTAGAAAGCGAGTTTGTGGCCGGGAAGTTCTGTCTAACCATATTGGGTTTGAATAATGAGATAAGAAAATCTGGAAATCTATTCGAAACAAAAAATTGGATTCATATCAAATGATGAAAAATTGCAGATTTTTTGTTTTTGTATTTGTTGTTTTGTGTTTCCACAGGGCAACAGCATTGTGTAACAGGCATGCACAACACTATATCTCTATAGCAACTAATGTGATTGATTGATTGTGTGTTAGATTGTCAGTATGTTACTATGTTACGATCCTTAGATTTGTATTTTGATTTATGAGCGTGACTCTGATACCATGGAGATGGAAACAAGGCAGTACAGGAACTGAAAGAACTAAAACATAGAAAGAGAGTTTTTTTTTTTTTTTTTTGTAATCTTGCATTGCTGTGCCTCACCATGTGTCTAAGTTTGAACATCTCCTTCCTCAGTGGTGCATTTCCTCCACAGCTGCTTGAAATTCTGGAAATGTTGGTTATAAAAGACAATAAGTAATTTTGAGCGCAGATTATTCCTAATTTATTGATAGATCTTAACAAATAGGTCAACCACTGATGCGCGCTGACATTTTTCCCTTTTGGTGTACAACTGTTGCAATATCTGCAAAAATGTGCCTCTTTCTTTATGATAAGCTGAAGGGGGAGGGTTTGCATCAAGTAGCTGACAACACCAGGAACTCCCCAAGCAAACATCTCTCTGCAAACCTCCACTGGACACAATTTCATTCAGCATGCAGGAGAGGATTTGATTCAGTCAGTGGGAGGAAGAAGTAATGGTTTCCACATGGGTAATCTCCTAACCACTAGGGCACATTTTAAGTTTAAACACATTATTTGAAAGCAGATCCATCATCAGTGCCAACTGAAGTTGAAATAGCTTTTAATTTTTATTATTATTACTATTACAGTCTCGAAGGCCTTCACAGCATGCACATTATAAAAACAATAAATAAATGTGAACAACACAGCCCAATCTTATATGCCCAATTTAGAACAAAGAATAACTCCCTAAAAAAACCTCACTGCGGAAAAAATGTAAAAAAATTACTCAAGCACACCAAATTTAAATGTTTCATTTTCTTTAAAAGATGACTGGAACCCTAATGGAACATTCAAGAAAAAAATTACCTGTCAAGGACATTTCTGTCAGGGCCCACAGCCACACTGTGGCTTCCTGTGTCATACTCTCTGCCTACGTTGACATTTTCATAACCATAACCAACTGACACGTTATCTTAGAGATGCATTCGATATTAACAAACACAAATATTACCAGAGGCTTATTCTGACCACATAACAATGCTAAATGCATAAGTGTTTATACATTTCACATTCAGATGTGAATGTTTAGTGAAAATTTGTTTGTAAAATTTGTTATTCCATTGCTTTAGTATAGTGTCTAGTATAGTGTATGGTGTCTAGTATTACTATGCACTGTAGCTGTGCTATTGCAACGTGCTATTGTATATACAGTGGATCATGGTGATTTGCATGGTAATAAATAAATATCCTCTAAACATCGTCTTGGCCAGAGTTTAGTAAGCCAAAGGTAAGGTTTGGTGTCACCCTGAAATTGTTGCAAGGCTCCCTCTGAAGGATGTTATCATGAACCCACCACCAACATGTCAAGTGTATTCTGTGTGCTGAAAGAAATCTTTACTTCCCATTCAGAGAGACTGCTGGAAATTCATCCCTGCAAAGTTCATAGCGCTCTTGACTACACATACAATGAGAAGAGAGGTGTGGGCTTTGTTGCTGTGCAGTGAACAGTGAAGCTGTTCCTGTTGTTAAGGGATGTCTTTTATTCCCCATTTTGTTTCAGAGTTACTGTGCAAGTGTTACATAATGATAACAGGACATTATGGTTATGAGGACACACCATCATGAATGCTCACCAATATTAAAGCCCTTGTGAGTCATAGCAACCTTGCCTGGCCAAAATGGGTCTGGTTTTGTCCCGGCCACTCTGAACTATCTGGTCTAACATCTTCTGCTCTGTGTGCTTCTCCTGAAAAAGAAGTACACATCAAACTCACACACCGTCAACACACGGTGTCTTTGTAGACACAGGATAGAATGATATTTTTACTTTTACAGTAAGTAGGTTAAAGTATTTCTCAGATGCTTGCCTCAGTTCTTGAATGATAGTTGAAGTCGTCAGAACAGTAAAATTTTGTTACTTGTGCACAACTTTGAGAGCATTTCTCATTCTTTGTTACCATGCGCACATGTTAAAGCACATTTAGGCAAATGACTAAGCACAGTTGTCTACAATTTGAACAGTTATTGGTTGTATATGTCTTTGAGATCAAAATAGAATATGTTTCTCCTCAGTTGAATAATTTTAATGAATTTTAATTTTAAATATGTTAGAATTCTTTCATTATGTAAGTCATCATCACGTAACAGAATAGTGCAGCTTACTGCCAAAATCTGCAGAGCTCACGTCCACAATTAGACAGCACGTCACACTACAGTGTAACAAACTGCTGCTATGGCACCATCTATTGGACAGGTGTATTATTATTATTATTATTATTATTATTATTATTATTATTATTTTAACACTCAGACTACATGTGCCATTGATTAAAGGTATTTTGAATAACGTGGTTCACCTGGTATACTAAGCCAAGAAGAACAGGGTACGTTTCAAAGGCCAGAGTTAACCAGTGGGGGAAAAATAAGTTCTGTACTGCAGCAGGTAGGCTTCAATATTTTATGCACCAAAATTCTTATTTTACAAGAGTTTAGCATCATAATGTGGAGCAGTTTGGCTCTCAGCACAACTCTTTACACCAAATCACCACACTGCTCAGCTTAACACAGCAGCAGCACAAAGGCTGGGTTCATACACTGCCAGAGGTGATGTTGGGATGTGAGACACTGACTGATGATGGCTGGGTGTTGAAATCAAGCAGATGTGCCGGTCTCCATGGCACAGTCATGGATTTGGAGTTTTACAGGCATGCCGAATATAAAACATCACTAGACAAAACAAAGCTTCTTCATAGAATTTATCTTTTGTTGGAATTTCAATGTGCTTTCGTGACAAAACTTATAAAACAGATTTTGCTTTGCTTTGACTGGTGGAGGCTGGAAAAAAATAATAGGAAAAGTAGATGCAGATTCAGTCACAAGGTAATTACCTCAGTTTTGGAATTCAAAAGAGACCAAAGCACACCATGTGGGTACAAATGTAAATGAGAAACATAACATGGAGGTGCAGGCTCTACTGCAGTGGACCAGCAACAAATCCAGGCTGTGGATTTTTTTGAGAAAGAGGAAAGGGCCACGGCCACCCCAGACTGTCATGAGCGAGACACTGAACAGTTAACTCACTTGTCCTTTGCTGATACTGAAAGTGGGAAATGGGATAAAAAAAAGGTTGTTTGTGAGTTTCATTAAGAAAACAGCCTGTAGTAAAACACTATTTGACTGAATCTGTGTGTTACAACTGATCTAGAAAAACTAGAAAGACAAATTCATTGTTTTCCTCCTCATCTGTCCCACAAGCAGCAGTGACAAAAGGAAACAGGGCAGGGCTTGGAGAGAAAAGGAAGAACAGAAATAAAACAGTTGAGAAAACTGAGGTATCTTCCTCCTGACTGGACTAATAAAAAGCAGTTCGAGCTTCTCACAATATTGAGTGCAGAACTGAGTTCAGTGCACTAAAGATGACAAGTTAGGTTGACACAGCGAGAGTTAAAAAGCTTCATGTTATGTTAATGCTAATTAATAAATTAATGCTAATGTTAATTCTGTTGGCTCCTTGGCTGCAGAGGCATTGTAATGTTGAAGGCTTATCAACATTTTGCTTCCAATGCAGCTCTATCTAACCCAGGCCTGATATGCTGCTACCAGAAAACTTTAGAGCCTTCATTTGCTGTTAAAAATTACAAAAAGAAAAGGGAAGCGCTCTGCCTCAAGTGATGAAAAAATATGTTAATGGTCTTTGCTCATGTCTTGAAAATGAGAATGAACTACAGTCAAGTGTAATGGCCGATGTGAAATGCAAATATTGGTATGAATTTCAATGAATTACAAAAAAAAAAAAAAAAAAAAAAAATTTATTTGTCAGTGAGTCTGTGGCAAATAAAGCATTATCAGATATTACACAACCATTTTGCCTCAGTGATTCATTTCAACTCAGTTTAAAATATATCAGCTGACATAAGTCCTTTCCTAAGCTGCAAGGGCAGATGCACAAACATATAAAGATCACAAATAACAGTTCGTGCAGACAGCCGCAAGAAAATGACAGCTTAAACAAACCTAGAAAAAAAAGGTGTTAAAAAAAAACACTAACTCTAACGAGTAGTGGTTGGTTTCACTTCAAGCTGTTTCCCGCTTTGTGAATCTGCTGATGGAGAGTGAGAAAGCTGGGCCTCTGGGGGAAAAGAGGAAAGGAGAATACAGAAATGAAAAATAGCATGACAGCATTGGCTACTTCTCTCCCCGCCAGGTGCACACTTCTTCCTCTCTTGGGAAATGTTTTTTTTTTTTTTTTTTAAATATAAATGTTTATATTTATATATATTATATTTATATATATTTTATATATGTTTATATAAATCATTGTGTCATTACTGATTTTAAGTCTTTAGTCTATTTACTCTTTATTTAGACACACAGAGAGAGCTGGTCACACAATGTAAATAAAATACACCAGTATCAGATGAGTGATTATTAAGAAAGAAAGACAAAAATAATAAAAATAAGGTATAATTTCTCCAAAAAGACCATTCTAAAAGTTTATCATCTGTAAACTTTTAGTATCATTATCCATTTTTAAAACATTAATGTCTGTATTAAATTCAGCTGAGCAAACATTATCGAGAATGCTTGCTTTGTGAATAGGGAATTAGCCAAATAAGATCATATGACTAACAAGAAGCTTTTGCATGCTTGTAGTAAGAGATAACCGCTAGCCACAGATCTGAATGGTGATTTCAAACAATCAAACAAAACAAGGGCGCAGTGGATTCAGGTTCACCACCACAACACACACACTTATCAACACCAGAAAATTGTGATATCTTGTTACAGTGATAAATCTTCTGTAATATCCTCTTTTATTTAATTTAATACAAAATGTACATGGACAGACCCATGCCTTACGCCAGATTATGTCTTTGATTCCCAAATTGAACTTTGCCACACATCATGAAAACGTCACGGCAGGGCGGAGGACAATAATTGCTGTTCGGCTCCAGCTCCACAAGGGGGAGCTGTAGCCTAACACAAACCCTGGTGAGGTCTGCTGAAACGCGGAAAAGGCTCGTCAGACACAAACACGCTACGATCTGTGTCTCTGAAAACGTCAGACTTGTTTTTGGCCGGTTTAACTTTGGTGTTTGTGACAAAAATATAGCAGACGCCTTGACATATCGACCATAATCAAGGTGAGTCACTTATTTAGTTTGAGTTTCAGCGGTCGAGGTCTCGTTTCCCGTTTTGTTCAAAGTGAAAGTAAAAACTCTGCACTTCTCGCAAGGGCCTTGAACGTGGAGCCATGGCTGAAAGTATGGACGAAGAAATGTACGATGCAACCTGTCCGCTTCAGGAAGACCTGACGTGCCCCGTGTGTAAGGGGATCTTTCAGGACCCGGTGCTGCTTCCCTGCACCCACAGCTTCTGTCGGCAGTGCCTGGAGAAAAGCCTGCAGCTGAACAGGACGTGTCCCGTGTGTAGGAAGCCGTGTGATGGATCCCAGCCCATCGCCAACCGAGCGCTCAGCGACGCCTGTGAGTCTTTCCTGAAGGAGAACCGGCGGCCGCAGTACCGGCCGGTCCCCGCCGACCACTGCAACCTGCACCACCGGGCTCTCCAGCTCTACTGTGTGAAGGACGAGGAGCCTGTGTGTGTGGACTGTGTGCCACAACACTGCTCACACCAGCTGCTGCCCATCGAGAGGGGAGTGCCCCTCTGCCAGGTAATGAGCCCCCATTTATGATCATTCATATCATATAATATAAAATGTTGTGCCACTCAGTTTGTCAGGCTGCCTCATGTCCCACTTCTAACACCGCAGGAGGAGCTGCTCGTCAAAGCCCAGATTTTGGAAAAAAAGGTGGACTTGTACAAGAAGATGAAGCAGAAATTCAGCAACACAGTGCAATACATTAAGGTAACATCACCAGTGTCTCTTATAGGCTAGTGTTGATATTCAGTATTTGTGATCTGTGATCTGAAGGAAGAACTTGGCAAGGTTGCCCCTAGACGAGCTACAAACCAGTTCCACATACCTACATATTGCCTCAGAGTACTTGAACCAAGTATGTCAGGTTCAAGTACTTTGATCAGCAAACAGCTGCCCTTCTGAAGTGCCTTTTGGCAAGGCACTGAAGGCAGAGCAGCAGCACAGCTGCTTTGTACCTGCCCCTTGACCTTTGAACTCTCTGGCAGGTGGCAAGTGAAAAGAGTCACTCAAATAACAAGTAATTTCTTGAGTCTTTTTTAAGAAAATTAACTATCAAACAAAGCAGTTCATACAAACATTACGATGGGCCTAAAACAATTAAATCAAGAGAAATTAGAATAGAATATGATGTCAAGATGTGTGTTTGCTCTGAAGGTTGAACATTAAACCCAGAAGTGTGTGGGAATATTCGCAGTAGCTTAACTGTGAGCTAACATGGGAAAACTTAAAAGCTGCTTTTGTGGAAGGATGCCGCTCCTATGGTTGTGAATGTTTCCTTTCCAGTGATCCTCAAAAGGAAATAGTCTGTGGAATGTGTTACAGTCTTACAGTACAAAGTGCGCGCACACACACACCAGATGGACTTTGCTCTTCAACTGGAGTACAGAATGCATTTGTGTTACAAAGTTTGCAACACGGCAGGTTGTAGCACGAGTTTCTGAGCATTATAGGTACCAGGAAAACTTTATGGCAGAACAGTTGTATTGGATTTTAATAGACTGTGCAGATGGTCCTGATAAAGTGGCCACAAGCAACAAAAAACTCACATACTGTGAAAAGAGACAATGCAAGATTATTCATATCTCTGTCATTCACATCTCATAGAGCGCTCACCTTTCCCCATCCCTCTCCTTTCTGTCCCCCCCGACGCAGGACCAGGCCGGGCAGGCAGAGAAACAGATCAAGGCAGAGTTCGAGAGGCTCCGCCAGGCGCTGATCACTGAGGAATGTCTCAGACTGAGGGCCCTGGCTGTTGAGGAGGAGCACAAGATTTCTGTCATGGAGAATTTGATAGCCGTGACAGCCCATGACATCACCTCTCTGACTGAGATGGTTGACTCTCTGAAGAAAGAGATGTCCAAAGAGGATGTAAACTTCTTGCGGGTAAGAGGAGGCGACTCGTCTCTGTTTGCAGATTTGGATGGCATCATCACTCATCAATCGTCATGTTTTTTGGCTTACCATATACTTGTGTTAAAGTCTTTTTGAATTTGACTAGACTTTTTTTAAATTGCACTGTAAAGTCGATTTTTCCCATTCTCGCAATAAACTAACCATGAACTGTTTTTTTATATTTCAGAATTTCCAGAATTTAAAAAGAACGTAAGTAGCACTGAAATGCAGTCACAGCCACCCTGCACTGTTGAACCTCATTCCAAAACCCCTGAGTGTTCAGCACATGTACAATTATGTTTTACTTTTGGCACAGTGTCCGAAGAAATTTCTACACACTGCACCTTACTTTGATGAGGGACTGTATAGACTAAAACATTAGCAAATAGAAGAATTGGTGTGCACTGCAAGAACAGTCTGGAGTTTCTTCTGTCTTTCTTCCCAAACATATTTCTAATCTAGACTTTTCACCAGCCAGAGCAGCCTCACATTCCAAGTGACATTTGATCACCATGCTCCTGCTGCATCTACCAATTTTAAGTTGTGCATTGAGTAAAGCCTGCCAATTCTCTGTGTCACTTTGTTGCCATAGAGCCCGCTGGACGTCAGATGACCCAGAGCTCCCTGCGGACTCCCTCCTCAACATGGGCAAGCATGTCGGCTCTTTGAGCTTCAACATCTGGAAGAGCATGCAGCAACATGTCAAACACAGTGAGTCAATTACACAGAGTGGGTGCTGTGGCAAAGCCTGTGTTAGCTAATAATATGTTTTCTGTTCATATCATTATAAAGTGATACCTAGTAGTACAGTGGTCCCTCGTTTATCGCGGGAGTTACGTTCTAAAAATAACCTGCAATAGGCGAAATCCGCAAAGTAGTCAGCTTTATTTTTTACAATTATTATAGATGTTTTAAGGCTGTAAAACCCCTGACTACACACTTAAACACTCCTCAGACAGGCGTTAACATTTTTTCACTTTTCTCTCTTGTTTAAACACTCTCAAAGCTCAAACCTTCGTAGAAAAATAAGTCCAGTATTATAGAATGAACACATTCTGTACTGTACAGGAGACACGGCACGGAGGAGATTGATTGACAGTGGTCTACAGTCCCTTAGCCAATCAGGACGCTGAACACAATGTGCGGGCTCTCCCTTAGCCAATCAGGACGCAGAACACAATGCGCTGTAAAAAAAAAAAACAAAAACAAAAACATGCAATATTGCACTTAAAAAAATCCGCGAAACTGCGAGGCCGCGAAAGGTGAACCGCGTTATAGCGAGGGACCACTGTAATACTTGCTTGCTTTGTGCTTGCTTTGTAATACTTTTTTTGTAATACGTTTGTTTTGTCTGTTAGTCAAACGAAGGGGGGACGCAATTCCTAGACATTGATTTGTCCTGTGGTGGCGCCCAATTTGCCACTATTTTTGACATGGTACAAACAAACAAAAAAAAAAAATAAATAAATAACTGGTTAATTTAAAATAGAATCAATAAAAACAATCATTTGTTGCAAGCCAAATGCTGTTTCAGAGGTTTCTTCACCCTCCCAAGAATTAAATGAAAGGGATAACTGTATTGCTTGGCATGAAAATGCTCTAATTTAATGGATATTGGCACAAAATACAGTATATGTGCATACAGGGTACTTCAGTTTAAAAATGCCTTCAAACATTGTGTATCAGTGGAACTCTGACTGATGAATAGTTCTTAATGACGCTTTATGTTTGTCCCCTGTCTCTGTCCCGGTTCAGACCCAGTGGTGCTGAACCCCAACACGGCCTCTCCGTGGCTGTCTTTGAATGCTGACCTGACCTCTATGAAAGAAAGCACAGAGCGGCAGATGCTCCCTGACAACCCGGAGCGGTTCGATCCCTGTGTCTTTGTCCTGGGCACCGAAGGGTTCACGACTGGCAAACACCGATGGGATATAATTGTCGGCGACAACCCCAAGTGGATGGTGGGAGTGTGCAAAGAGTCGGTGTCCCGAAAAAAGAAGTTCACCGTTTCCACAGACCGCGGCGTGTGGTCCATTGGGTTGAGCAAAGGAGTGTACAGCGCCATGACCCCAAAGCGCACGGCTCTGGCCGTGGAGCAGCGTCCAGAGAGGATCCGCGTCAAACTGAACATGGATAAGGGAGAGGTGTCATTTTGGGACGGTGAAACAGCGAAGCACCTGTGCACACTTACGAATAAGTTTAATGAGAGGATTTATCCACTGTTTGGCCCTGGACTCTCTAGTACACCGATGGTTCTGTGTCCAGCTAAGGTGGCTGTACACACCTCATAATGTCACAGCATAGTGCAGTGTGTTGGCTAATCTGTGGTGGAATGATATGGGATATATTAATCAGGCAATCACTCTAAACCGGCAGATTGTATTTAATGTCTTGTGAAGATACGTTTAACTGCTTTTGAAATTGTTTTTTTTTTTTTTCTTAAATGTATTCAATTTTTATGTTCTGATGTTAATTTCAACATAATTTTTGGCTCACTGATTCGCTCTGTCACCTCACAGCAAAAAGGCCCGGTGTACGAATCCCACCCTTCGTCCTCCATAGGTGGAGTTTGTTGTATGTTCTCCATGTGTCTGCTTGGCTTTCTTCTGGCTGCTGCAGTTTCCCTCCACAGTCCAAACACATGCCGGTCAGGCGAACTGATGACTCTAAATCGACAATAAGTGTGATTGTGTGTGAGCGTGTTTTTCTGTGTGTTAGCTCTGTGATGGACTAGCAATTTTTTCCAGGGTGTTTCTCTGCTTTCTGCACAGTGCATGCCAGGAGAGGCTGTCCAGCTTCGCACGACTCTGAAATGAATAAACAGGCATGGAAGGTGGATGGATGGATTTATATGTTTACTGCAGATTATGTTTGCACTTTGTATCGGTATGCTGTGTATCAAATATTCCGTCTCTTCCACACAATGGAAACTTAACTTTTCCTAAACCGTGGCCAGGAAGGAATGAAAACAGTAGCGATATATACAAAAAAAAGGTGAATCCTGTTCTAATGAGGTTACAGGTTGATCCTCCTGATTCACCTCACATACTGTGGCCATAGTGATCCATTGTACGGCCTTGTCACTTCATACAATGCACGAATAAGAAACAGTGTTTGAAGTGACAGTTTTTTTTTTTTTTTTCTACACTGCCTGCCCCCACTTTGGTAGATTTACCACACCAGGTTTGTTGTGGCATTCTCAGCCAAAGTAATTGCACTGAATTGTTAACTGATTACACACATGATCATCCGTAGTGCCTTGGAGGAAAAACATAGTGATCTGCTTGCTGGTATCACTCTTTCAGCCAGTATTTTGTAGTACACCTGCTGCACTGTATGTAATTACCACATACTTAACTTCAAAAATAGATCTGCATGTACATTTGTTCAATAAAGATAATTGTAAGTCAAATTTTTGTCATGTTTAAAAAAAAAAATAAAAATAGACCCACATGTCACCATTCTTCAGAAGCATAAAAGTAAATGCTTCAGTGGTGAATAGGTAAACATGCAGGATGATAGTTTATCTCCCTCATGTGACCAAAAACATCTGAGCTGTTGTATTGGAATGATTGATAAATACATCAGGAATTGTTTTGGTCATTTTATTAGGAATGAATTAACCAAATGGACTTTATTAGACTGCATACAGGATTGACATTGTGTAAATTTATTATATTACATCTTACTTGCAGCATGTATTCAAATCATATGTCTAGAGTCTAGACCTTAGATGATCTTTAAACTGTAGCTGCGTATAACAAATGTGAGAATCTCCTCGGTGCAGTTTCCATCCAGATGTTGGTCACGGTGTGTTTGTGTGTCGTGTCTCCTCTGGAGGGCAGTGGAGAGACGCGGTAGCCACAAGCTCTGGCTTTTGTGTTGGCAACGACCGCTAGCCAGCCACAAACACCACAACAACAAGCACCAAGATGGACCGCAGCGATCGCGTCGACACCGTTAACAAGCCCGTGTCTTAGCTCTGCTGCGTTTCTTGGCGCAATGGCTGAAATTAACAACCACACAGGTCCGTAATAATCACGTTATGAGGAATCACCGTTAGTCGTAAGAATGACTTCTCGAGATATTTTTTGCTGCCGATTGACGATTGCGCATCTGGATTTGCCGAAGCTGACTGACACTAGCTAGCTAGCTAGCAAACAAGCTAGTGGACTAGTGAGCGGTAGCCCCTGCCTCCTGGTGCCCTGTGCCGTGATTCACAGCCAGCGCTAGCTAAGTGAGCTAGCCGTGCCAGCTTTAGCCACTTGCTAACGACAAGTTAGCCTCTGTGGTAAACTGGAGACTGAAAATGTAAATTAAAATGGGACAGAAGAGACGGGAACTGGTGAGTATGATAACACATGAGTGTTAACTAACCAGCCACTGGCCTTTGGTTGTTATTGTTCAGGCGAGGCTAGCCTAAGTTAGCTAGCTTGCCGTTTTAACGTTAGCCTTGTTGGGGTAGCCTGCGGAGGCGTCCTGGTTGCTAATGTTATTAGCAGATCAGTTCGCTAGAAAGAGAGTAGATATGCAGGCAGTGAACTTTGTGTATAACATTGTCTGTATAATTTGTTGACCATAGCTACCCAGCGTCTTCATGTAACGTAACTTAGTCTTAACTAGGCATTATTAGTAGTGGTGGACAAGGTTAGGGCTAACGTAGCTGCTGCTTTAGCTGTATGGGCCAGCAGATTTTCCAGATGCTGTATATCTCTCTGCTGCTCATCATGCATCGTTTGGTTGCTAAACCTGGTCAAGTTTACAGTGGTAGCGGTAAGTGACTGCGACAACACTAACAGTTTCTGTATCTAGCCTCATATCTGAGGTTGCTCTCAGTGATGAGATCCCGAAAAGCACCTCTTACAAAGGATGTTTATGTATATGTTGAGCCTTGGCCTTTTAGCTGTAACCTTACTGAAATAAACTCCAAGCAGTCAGGCCTCTGCCCCTGCTGTTTACTATTCACAGAAGTTTTTATTATTATTATTATTATTATTTTATTATTGGAGCACCATGGAACATTACATTTTCTGTCACACATTTTGACAGACTGATGGTTGCCCACATAGTTGCATATCCTGGTCAGGGTCTATGGTTAAGCTCATATGAGTCCAGCACTTATGCTCATACACTTTTTGCCTTCCCTCCTTCAGGTGGTTTCAAGGATGGCCTCATTCCTTCCTGTCTCCCTGGTGCTGGTGGTTTTACTGCTGGCTGGGGCCCCTGGATGCCAGGCAGGGGACTGCAAGGGTCACAGGCAGGTGCTGAGGGGACCACCAGGCTACGTCACAGATGGACCAGGAAACTACTCCGTTAATGGAAACTGCGAATGGCTCATCAAAGGTATAACGAGGAAGGATATTGCTTTGTGTACAATATAATAAATTGTTAAATCAGTTACCTTGCAGTGAAACACAAAACATACATATGCCATTATACAGCATAACACTATCAAATACCATTGTATTTGTACTTTGTCAAGTGTTGCATCAGATGCAACACTTGACACATACTTTGCTTGAATCTGGTGTGGCTTAGAGTTAGCATTCCAACTTGAGTGTAATCACATTACCTGTGTTTCCATTAGAAGTATTCGTTATAAAATGATGTAATTGAAAAATTCTGCAAACTTTATCAATTTTGCAAAAAAGTTGAGTCGAGGTAGTTCAAATCACCCATTCAGTTGATTTACTGAATGGGTGATCTAAACACTTTATTAGCATAAAGATGTTGTAACCGGGAACAGATTCCTCTGTCACACAACAAACAGGACAGCAGAGGACACACGACACTGCCCTATGAAATGTTGAACTATGAATTACTTTGAGTATGTCTGGTGTTGTGGATCACCTGACCGAGAACACCTCCCATCCATGAGTAATCACTAGTTTCTATGTACTTTCAGGATAATTTGCATCATGCAGTTAATGGAAACCTCCGTTAATTTGCATTTGCTTTTATTGAATTTTCAAAATGCGCTTAAAAGATGTAAAACATTTTGGATGGAAACTCTTAATAATTTGGTTAATTCCCTGTCATTCTTTATCTTCCAGCACCCAGCAGCAATCACCGCATTGTCTTGAATTTCACCTTCATGGACACGGAATGTACCTATGACTACCTGTTTGTTTATGATGGAGATTCCTACCAGAGCCCCCTCCTAGCCAGTCTGAGTGGCAACACTCTTCCACAACCCATGGAAGCCAAATCTGGCAAGGTAACCAACTAAAACATGAGTCATTAAATGACTGAAACCATTAAACGCATTTACTGTGGTAAATATTCACTCCATCTTGCTCTTTTCTCCCTTCTTCCTCTCAGATGCTACTCCACCTCTTCAGTGATGCTAACTACAACCTTCTGGGCTTCAATGCCACTTACACTTTCTCAATGTGCCCTGGAGCCTGTGGAGGCCATGGGCGTTGTGACTCATCTACATCCCAGTGCCACTGCCACCAAGGTTGGGGAGGTGTGGACTGTACAGTCCCTCTGTGCTCCCAGGCCTGCTCTCTACATGGTCAATGTGACAAGGTAAAAGAAAGAAAGACACGCTGAAGATTAACAAATACATCATGTAAACAGCAAAACCCACTGAACTTTAACTGAATGTGCCTCATATGTTTCTTAGCAGTGCATCAGTTATTTGAAACGGTAATTGTTTGGGCTTCCGTTGTTTTTAATCCCCTTTTCTTTATTCTCAGAAAGGAGAGCGCTGCCTGTGTAGCCCCGGCTTCCTCGGTCAAGACTGCCAGCTTGGTCTCCGTAACAATAGTGGGTCGGGGCAGTGGTGGCATGTGAATGAGGGAAGCCCCTACACCCCTCCCAGGACGGGCTCTGCTGGGGTCTACTTGTCCTCCACTGGTGCCATGTACTTGTTCGGAGGTGAGGACAGTGCTCTGTTCATTTCCATTCATTTGTGATGTTTAGGGAATAAACCTGTCTCCTGCTCCAAATGTTTTATTCAAAGCCCCCCCAAGCCATTTATTAAGCAACCAAAAATGATCTCTGATCATCAGTATTACATATTTAATAACAAAACTACTGTGGTCAGACCATTGAATTTTTTCAACAAGAAACTGATGCAACACTTGACAAAGTACAAATACAATACAATGGTATTTGATAGTGTTATGCTGTATAATGACATATGTATGTTTTGTGTTTTTCCCCCCCACAAGGCTTTGACCTGAACAGAGCTCTAGGTGACCTGATCAAATACAACTTCACATCCAACCAATGGGAGAACAGGTCTTACGGTTACTCTCCTGTAAGTGCCTATTGAGAAAAAGTGCCCGTTGAAAAAAGTACTGCGCTTACTGTCAATATGTGTCATGTAGCTTTAACAAAAGTTTTTTTTTTTCTTTTTAAACAGTTGTGCTAGGACTTATCAGTAATTTTTTTCTTTGCAGAATAATCTCTGTACTGATTGCTTACTCAACTTCACCCGTTTTGCATTTTTGCCTGCATTCTCTCATTTTTGCTGCTTCCTACTCTGTTCTCTTGAATCTCATTTTGAGAAACAATTGCTGTTATTCATTATTATATACTTTCCCTACTCCTTTCTGTCCCACACTCTCCACTCCTCCTCCATATCAGGCGGCTCGTCATTCCCACACTGCAGTAGAGTGGAAGGGTAATATGGTTATCTTTGGAGGAGAGCTAGCCAGTGGCGCTCTGGCCAGTGATGTCTGGATGTACCGCCCAGTCCAGGATGACTGGCAGCAGCTTGGCTTATCAACCTCACCCGGAGCTCCTAAATTGGCCAATCACGCAGCAGCTGTGGTAGACAGTTATCTTTATGTATTTGGAGGTGGGTTTCATTTAATATTGTCTCTCAGCAGCCTATCTAGGTTATATGTCAGTATTTGGTATACTGAAAAGTTGAGCATATTGGCACAAGTTGATGTCTTGAGAGATAAAAACAATGCCTAAGCAGCATATTTCCTTTTTCTCCCTCCTTTGCCCTGTCCTAGGTCGCACTGAGGAGGACATGTTCTCCTCCTCTCTGTATCGGTTCGGTCTGCATGGCTCTGGGTTGTGGGAGACTGTTCAGTTCACTGGGGGGAAGCCTCCCGCCACTGCCGGCCACTCCATGGTGTTCCACAGTCCCTCCAGGACGCTACTAGTCTACGGGGGCCACAGGCCTACCACAGCCAGGTACATACACTCATGCATGAGCATACAAAATGACACACACAACCAGGTTGGGTGAATGTGACAAAATGAGGTCCATGTGTGCCAACATTATGCATAAATGTTAGATTTTCCTCAAGTTTTTCTTGATTTTAATGATAGGGTTGCATCCTGTACCTTTGTGTGTGGGGGGATTGCCCTAAACTTAACCTTAATTTTTGAATTTACCTAAAGGTTTAAATTGGTGAGTGTTGATTTAGAGTCAGTGGACAGAGGTCTTGGAATGAGCACTTATTTTGATATTTGAAAAAGGGACTAAGTGTGCACACATAACAACACAAGATAAAGATCTGCAACCAATGGAAAAAGGTGCACACTGCATTAAGCACCCAATAGATAATAACTGTATTTGCTTACACAGGCAACGATTTCATCAACAAGATGTTCCTCTGGCCTATGAAAGATGCAGTAGCTTCATTGACAGCATGATCAAAAGACCGCCACCTGCTATTCTTACCTAGTTTGTTCCTTTACTTCACCCAAGGTTCAGTGTGAGGGTGAACAGCACCGATGTATTCCATGTCGACCGGCGGTTTTGGACATCATTCCGCTCCCGTTTCCCAGCCAGCGGACCCAGAGAGAGAGCCTTCCATTCAGCTACTGTCATTGGAAATTACATGGTGGTCTACGGTGAGCAGAGTGGCCATGATGTGTCTCAGTGGATCTAGTACTACCATCTGGTCTGTTTCTCCCCATCTCATTGCTTCTTGTCTCTTTCTCCCAGGGGGGAATGTACATATTCACTATCAAGAGGAGAAGTGCTATGACGAGGAGATCTTCTTTTACCATCTTGGCTGTCACCAATGGGTTTCTGCCGGAGAGAGCTTTTCACACCGTAAGTTCCAGTGTCTGACGGCTCTCTCTGACCCCACAGACACACAGTCAGTCTTCATCAATAACCTGTTCATCCTCTTTTATTCTCTGACATGATTATTCATGCATACAAAATTTTCTGATTTTCTCTCAGGAGGGGAGGCTGTGAGGGGGCGATACTCACATGTTGCTGCTGTGATGGAGGGGCGAGTGCTGCTGGTTGCTGGGGGTTACAGTGGCGTTGCCCGTGGAGACCTGGTGGCTTACAAAGTTCCATTGTTTGTCAGTAGCGACCCAGGAGACAGGGTGAGTGAAATGGGGGTCATAGAGCAAGAGCATCGGGCACACCATGTCATGTCATTGGTGTGCAGTAAAAACTTGAAGAAGAGATGATGTGGTTTTGTAGAATTCACACACAAGTGAGTGAAGATGTTTGAATTCTTTTTTTAAAGTCCCTAAAAGATGTTCACACTGTCAGGTAAGTAAATTCAGAAAACTAAAATGAAGTAGACCAGAAAGAACTATGAAGGAAGAAATCCCCAAAAGAAGGTTACTGATGTAAAATGTATTTACTTAGGGGAAAAAAAATATTAACAGGTTGGGGAAAAAGTGCACAAACATTTCAGTCAAGACACCACCATGAGTTCTTGGGACAAAAGGCAACATGAGACATTGTCTAGGCAAGGACAATCAAAGGAATAAGTTACACCAGGCCAAACAGGCAATCATCCAATTATGCAGTGAGAAGAAAGGTAATGAAAGGTAACAAAAGTTAATGAATGTAGATGGGATACAGCTTTTGGAAGTGGGCGGCATAGTAGAAATGGCAGAGCAGTCAGCCAGTCCAAAGTAAAGGGGCTGGCCCCAAATTGTACTGCTCTAGAAGGGAAAATTATGGAAAGAAAGACACAAACATACTTATTATGACATCTGTGAACATGAATGGATTACAAAAAGCAGGATAACAACATTTCCTCATAATAGTTAAGTAGAATAAACAAGGACGGCAAGTAATTATGTTGTAGTACATATTGCAGTAGAATATGTGTGTGCTGTGTTTGTTTCCATATCAGGATGCTGTGTGTGATGAGGCACCAGATGAAAGCATGTGCCTAAAAAACCCAGAATGCAGCTGGTGTGAAGGCCGCTGTCGAGAATACCAGCCCACAAATCCGGTAACAGTTCTCTTAGCCCACCCTCATTATTCCCTTTTTTCCCACTGTGCACAGGCACGTAATATTTAGTTGTTAGTAAAAATCAAAAGGCACCTAGAACATATTTCTTTTCCTCTGTAATGTATCAGGATATGTGTCTGTAGAGGTTATTGTTGCTGCTGATAACCAGAGTTGTGTGTCCACAGTGTGGCAGCACCGGGTGCCTGGGCCTGGCACGCTTCCTGTCTGACTGTCAGTCCTGTCTCGTATTCAGTGGCACTCCAGCCTCTCTGGCCCGTGCCCCTGGTGACTTCGGCTGGTGTGTCCAAAACGAGTCTTGCCTGCCGGTATCAGGTGAGACCCAGGGAGGGAGGAAAGAGGGCAGAGAGAAGAGGGGTTTTGCTGAAAACTGAAACAAAAGAAGTTGGGAGTTGACGTGGGAGGGACTAGACTGGTTTTGGGCGTGTTCCAGAGATGAAGCACGATGACTTGACTGTGCTTGCTGAGATCGGACAGGCTACTCAGTCCACAGGCTGAGTTCCCTCTGCGATTGCATGCATCTTTGGGTGCAGTCTGGTCATCTGGCTTCACTCCTTTTTGAATGCACCCCAAACAAAACACATTGACTGCACTAGTTCCAGCACAGTAGTGCATTTTAGGAAATTGCTGTATTTTGAGATGACAAGAGGTCAAGTGTGTTCTTTGTGTACTGACCTCTCCCTCTCGCTCTCGCAGAGCGAAGTGCGTGCCGTGTGGACCAGATCTCAGGGGCGTACGGCTGGTGGGGGGAGCGTACCCGTTTCCTAACCTCCCTCCACTCCTGTCGCACCGAGAACTATGTCCCAGGACTGCACCTGCTCACCTTCCAGCACCCCCGCAACGACTCCCAGCCTGATAAGGTACGGAGTCAAAATCTCAAGTTGCAACTGTACTCTTATAGGGCTACGACCCCCTCTGCTTATACTTATCCCTCCTTCCTTCCTCCCACCCTGCTTCGGCAGTTAGACTCGACTACAGGTTTCAAATATTATAAATATTAATGTTCTCTTTTATTCTTGATTTAATTTTGTTTTCTCGTGATTCTGTTGCTCACTTCTCATTTTCTTGTTTCTGTTTCTCTTCCTGTTTTGCAATGCGCTCATAGAGAGGCTTCCTTTTTCAAGTAGTTTGTCAAACTTGTGGAGCAGTCTGTAGAGAATAGTGCTTCTGTTGATGTGTTTCCACTCCCATCCATCCTCCACTGTCCTCCATCCTCCTCACCCATTCGCCAGGTGTCCATCCTCCGCAGCACCACCATCATCCTTAGTCCCACCACAGAAATGGACGTAGCCCTGCAGTTCAGGGGCTTCATCCACCCGCTGTGGGGGGCTCCCCCACCTGCATCCCCCCCCACTGAGACTGTCTCCATGTGGGCTCGCATCCAGAGGTTGCACTTTGAGGCCCGCATGGCACCAGGACCCAACTCTAGCCAACTGGTGAGAGAGAAGTGCTTGTAAACAGTACAAATCATTTGTGAGGGTGTCAACTAGTGGCATTTCCACTACCATTATGAGTGTTTTTTAGTTTCACATGCAATACCATTATTTGCAGGCCTCCCCACAGGGGTAATCTTGACAAGACAAATAACGTATTGTTTATCAGAAAGTTCCCACGTACTAAATAAATATGCATTCCCACATTTTAAATAAATATAGTGTGTTTCAGGTTATAGGAGGCCGAGATCAAGATCTGTTAGTGTATTTTGCCAGTAATTAATCACCATTTTACTGAGTTCTTCTCCATTTTGCACTGCTGTTTCTTTCCATCTGTTTCATTCTTTTTCTGTCGTTCCTTGTTGGGTGAAAAGGAGGTGGTGGGTCGCTGGGCAGCCCAGCAAGAGAAGGAGATGAAGCTACTGGCTCGTCCAGATGGTAGCAGACTGTTCCCGAACTTGACCAGGGGCAACCATTACCTGGTTCAGGCTGAGGGCTACCTCAACAACTCGGGCTCAGGACAAACCAGTGAGATGGCCCTGATCTGGAACAGAACAGCTCTGCCTGGTGGGAGTGTGAGTACTTTCCCAGTTAAACTTGTACCTCTCTGCAAAACAAATGAATATTTAACTGCATGAGGAGTGAAATGAGAAAAAAAAATATTTGAGTTCATCTCTTGTCATAGTTTCTTTTAACTTTTTTTCCAGAATGATTTTCCTTCAAAAAATAATTTAGCCTTCCTCCTCTCATTTTTCTCACTCCTGACTTGTTTACCTGTCTTTGTAGGAGATCTCCTTCCTGTTCTTGGAGCCATACCGCTCAGGCTCCTGCTCAGGCTACATGTCCTGCCTAGCCTGTCTGTCAGACCAGTCTTGTGGCTGGTGCCCATCCCTGTCCCGCTGCTTGCTGCGTAACAGCCCCGACCTTGAGCCCTGCCCTGAGGAGCAGGGAGGGGGACAACGCCATCTGCTGCTGGCTCCACAACACTGCATCTTGTGTGAAGAGTACAGGGACTGCTCCGCTTGCACTCAGGTATGTCTCAGGTAATGCCAAAAGAAAAGTATGGACATGGAGATGTATCAGTCTCACTTATGCAATGTTAACTTTGTCTTCCTGCAGGACCCATACTGCGAGTGGCAGATTAACTTAAGTAAGAAGGGTGACTATCAGTGTAGCCGACGGGGCAGGCTGGATGGATCCATTCGTGACCCAGGGGGATGTCCTAAAGTCTGCAACCAGTGAGTTTTAAAACATTTTTTTAGTGTTAATTACCCATGAATTACAGCTAATATGACATGCTGCTGCAAGAATCCACACTCCCTAAGGCCTTTGCTGTCTTCCTTTCTCTTCCTTCATCTGTCTCTCACAGGAGGCACACATGTGGTGAATGCCTGTCTAACTCTAGCCAGTGTGCATGGTGTGAATCAGCCCAGGCCTGCTTTTATTTTGCAGCCTATCTCACAAAGTACCCCTATGGAGAGTGCAGGGACTGGTATGACAGGTAACAAAGAAACTGATGTCAAACACATTTTTCTGTTTCTTTTGATGACTTAAGAACACATACTACATTCACAGCAGTAAAACACAATTAAACAGCAGAAGACAAAGAACAGACAGAAGTGAAAGTCAAAAGTTTGAATGTGTAGTCGGTGTAGTGTACTCAGTGTACTCAAATTTCTCATCAGTAGGGTTAACTCACTGTTATCAAGTCTAATAATCTGTCTCTCAATTCCCCTACTTTCCAGTGTCCATTCGGTTCCCCAGTGTAAGCAGTGCTCAGCTTTAAACACCTGCACAGACTGCTTGCGCACATTCCAGTGTGGCTGGTGTGGAGACTACAACAACCCCACCATTGGAAAGTAAGAGATGACACACATACAACTATAGTTTGGCAGCCACATCACACATGGAGATCAGAGCCACTCATTTAATGACTGATGTTTGTCTTCCTTCCTAATGGGAATTACTGCTTTATTGGTTTGCTGTGTTCCTGACAGCACTGTGGAATAACTGATGTGCAGCTGCTCGTGTTTTGTATTATACTCCCCTTATACTTTTTCCACATTTTCCACCTATCTTTTCAGGTGTTTAAGAGGAGACTGGGGAGGAATGGACGACCCCTCTGTGTATAACTGCAGTGTGGCTGTGGCTGAAGTACGAGCTGCAAAGTAAGCTATCTCTTATGACTCTGTCATGACATCATGGAGTAAGCTGCCTTACTGCTCTACTCATGAAATACAGCAATATAAATATATATTTTTTCACATTAAACTAGGACTATTGTTATAATTTAGGTAGACAGCATGGTATTTTTATTTCGAATTAATTTGGATTGTGTAGCTTGAGAGGCTTTCCATTTTCAACCTGCATCTGTCCTGCATCTTACCAGGATATAAACACAGGTCATCATGATCATTTCCTGGCATCTTTTCTCTCATACTGCTTCTTTATAGTTTCAGCTCTTTCATTAGCTCTATTCAACTGAAAATGAATTATTTGGACAGTTTTAAGTTTCTTTATTTTGGTTTTTAAATTATTGTAATTCCCAGTGGCATTAAAAAGTAAAAAGCACCTCTCTGTCAGATTGATAGATTATTGCCAGAAAAAAAATAACATTAAGTTAGGGCCCACAATATTCAGATCATATTTATTTGAGTCAAACCAACTATGCCTCTACTAACAAGACAACTGCACATCAGAGCCCATCCCGTTTATAGCTAAACAATAGCCTATATGTATTACACCTCCTTCTCCACTAGACATAGGATGTTGTGATTTCCTTCCTAAATGATTGCCACCTTGCTCCCCTCTTTTTGCCCTGCTTCTGCAGCCCGGAGCCCCAGACCTCAGCCCCTCCTCGGCCCATGGAAATGGAGATGGAGCTGGAGCACCTGGATGACGGGGACAAAGACGCTGTGTGGTCCTATCCCACCTGCCCTGATGTGGAGGAGTGTAGGCTGGGCCTCCACAACTGCCACCTTTTTGCCACCTGTGTCAACACCCCCACCTCCTATGAGTGCCACTGTGAGAGGGGATACACTGGGGACGGCACCCTGCACTGCAACCAGACGTAGGAGTCTTGTCTTAATATGTGTTCCTCCTATTATACACTCTTGCAGTCAAGCGACCTTGATCTGTCTTCTCCACACTGAATCACCTTTTTAGGTTTAGGACAATAAAAGGACAAATTTTAATCAATACTCTCCCTCTTGTTTTTTTCTCTCCTGCAGTTGCTACAATGAGTGTCGTGAGGGCCAGTGTAGTGGCAGCCCACGGTTTGAGTGTGAATGCTCCTTGGGCTGGACGTCTGACCCTGCCACACTGGTTCTGAGTGGTGTGGAGTGTGATGTGGACTGTGGCTGCAATTTTCACTCCACCTGTATTACTGCTCCAGGGATCTGCGACCAGTGCCAGGGTGAGATATTAATAGATGGATTCAGCTAACCTGGTTTAGATAGCTTGTTCAAAGATGCCTTGTATTTTTACCTCTTATGGAGCCAGACTATAGAAAAGCCTGTTAGAGCGACACAACAAGTCTGCTTGCCTTCTTATTGGTAAGCTTTTTACTCTATATTACAAAGCAAAGGTGGGTCGTGAGATGCAAACACAAGGGGCCCATGATTTCATTATTCCAATGCATCCTTCTTTTCGGTTCACGATTTACTGTTCACTGTAAATCACAAAAGATGGATGCTAATTTGTTCCAAGGTGAAAAAGACAGAGTGATGTACATTCACTAGAAACACTGAGCATTTTTCATGCTCATCAGCACTACAATATGGTATAAAAGTCATCATAATGAGATTTAAAAAGCCTGCAGTTGCTTGCTCCCAGAGTATTACCTCTATTCTTGAGGTAATTGATGATGGACTGATTAACACAGATGGTGGGAATGGCCCAGTTAGCCTAAAACCTGCATTAAAACCACCTAATGTGAGCTAGCCTTTAGAATGAAACACATATTCGCAAGTTTGAGTTGTCCAATACGGCCACAGTCACTTAGGTTGTTGAAAATTCTATGCATTGGTTAAAAAAAAATTCTATAGCTCTCTAATGCTCTGATTCTTCCTCACCCTCTCAGACTGGACCACAGGCCCCCATTGTGAGCACTGCCGTCCAGGGAGCTTTGGTTCAGCCCTGGCTGGTGGAGGGGGCTGTGTGCCCTGTGAGTGTAATGGACATGGGGACCCCCTGCAGGGCTACTGCCACAACCAGACAGGCCAGTGCTACTGCACACACAATACACAGGGACCACACTGTGAGTCCTGCCTGCCTGGTTACTATGGAGACCCCAGGTATGAAGATCCTCACCACATAACTAGATGGACCCTTTTCATTTTGTTTCTCCTTCATCTGTACTAAGTATAGTAAATTAGATTAGATTAAGGAGTGGAGATTTAAAATGGTATGATGATGAAAGAATGGTGCAAACATGTTGGAAACATCTTTGCTTGATTATTATATTCTGATCCTTTCATCACAACTTGTTGCTTATCCTGACATCTTCCTCTTTCCCTCAGCAACAATGGCACGTGCTTCCGCCAGTGCCAGGGGCGTTCTGTGCTGCTCTCCTCCACCTCCTCCTCTCCCCTCCCCCTCTCCTCTTCTCTGGGGTGGCGAGGTGGAACTGGGGGGAGAGGAGGTCTCTCTCATTGCCTGTGGGTGCTGTCTGTGACAGAGAACCTGGCACCATGTCTGCCTAGACAGCTGTGTCCTCCAGTTGTTCTCACTCTACACCCAGACTCCCATACACAGTGCACTGTGAGTATTAATTTCACTCAGTCTCTCTCACACACACACACACACACGGCGCGCACGCACGCGTATAACCTGTAGCATCAAAATTTCGGATGTATTGCTACATTTGCCCTTACATTCTTTACTGTTTGTTCTGAAGGGTTCCTATGTCTATGTTTTTGATGGCCTCCCTCGTTTCCTTGGCAATGGAGTGGTACATTCAGACCACAACCTGATTGGAGCATTTTGTGGCACCACAAGGAATCAGCCTATCACTGTAGAGGCCACCTCAGGTATCCCATGTTACAGTACACTTAAATCTGGGGCACTGGCCGCACTTCTTTATTTGCTAATGAACAGTTTGACAGGAGAATCCAACTTTAAGATAGCAATGCAGAGTAAACAAATAATTTGACAATGTTTTGTTCTCCCTTACCACTACCAGGTGTGATCTCCGTCTACTTTGAAGCCAACGTCTCCTCAAACAGACCTCAGGGCTTCAATGCTTCTTTTTGGGTGCGGAGGTGTCGCCAGAGCTCTGACGGGGATGAAGATGGGTCACCAGTGTGCCAGGGTGGGGCCCAGTGTCACGGAGGTCTATGCCAGTGCCCGCAGGGTTATGGAGGGCCCCACTGTGACCGGCCCATCTGTCCCCAGGACTGTGGACTAGTAGAGGGAAGAGGATCTTGTAATATAGTAAGAATGACAACTAATTGTAATGAAAGTTGGTTTCACAAGTTTGCACAAGTTCCTTTTAGATCAAAGTGAAATTTTTGGATGTGTGGAATTGCATAATTGATGTGTGGGTTAATGTTAGGAATATTCAAACACAAACAGTGAGGGTGCCTTTTCCCAGTTTCTACATCGCTAATTAGTATGTCTTGTTTTATTTTTTCCTCAGTCTCTGGGAGTTTGTGTGTGCTCAGATGGCTGGGCTGGCCCTGACTGCTCTGTTCCTGTGGACTCCAGCAGCATGGTGTGGGAAACACTCTTGGACACACAACTCACAGTGGTAGGAACAGAACATACCTACACGTATACGTGAATCCAACACAAACTTCACATGAATGCTCTTTTGAATCTTTAATATGTAGACTCCCAACATTACAATGTGTTTTGGCTCCATAGAACCAGGCACACAGGTTCCTCCACAGGATGGGCCACTCTCTCGTGTCTGGACCACAGGGGAACCTCTGGATGTATGGAGGACTGTCTTTGTCAGAGGGCATCCTGGGAAATGTCTACAGGTAGAAGAGATTGTAACTGCCCAGGATATGATAAAGGTCCAGTTTTGAAGAGTATGATTTTTGTGAAACATTCATGGTTTGTGTATTGATGTGTCTTACCCCTGGTGATTGGTGGTTTTAGATATTCTGTGTCAGAGCGACGCTGGACCCAAATGTTGACAAGCTCAGTGGAAGAAGGCTCCACCCCCAGCCCTCGCTATCATCACGCCTCCGCCCTGCTGACCAACTATGAGCCTCAAGGAGCCAGTCACAACTTCATGCTGGTGGTGGGCGGGGTCACGCAAAGTGGTGTTGCCATGGATACCTGGAGCCTCAATCTTAGCAGTTTAGTCTGGAGAGAATACAAGGTCAGGATTAGATAATCATGGAAATATTTAAAAATAAATGACAACCTCTAAGGAAAAATGTGTCTAATGAGTTTATCACCTTCTTCTACTTACAGAGCTCAGTCCTGCCCCCGGTGGCAGGCCACACTTTGACGGTACGACGAGACTCCTCTGTGCTGTTGATAGGAGGTTACTCTCCAGAGAACGGCTTCAACCACCATCTGCTGGAGTTCAGCCCTCAGACTGGAAACTGGACCATTGCGCCTCACACTGGCACACCACCTACAGGTCTTGAGAAGCTATGTGGCCCTTTGCTTGTTCAGAGTCATAACATAATTTTTACTTGGCTGATAACTGACTGGCTGATGATTCAGCTAAGTTTGGGATACGTATAAGTGCTATTGTTGTTGATATGTGGATGGAATTGTGGAGAGAATTTCACTATTACATTTTAACAACAAATGTAAAGACTGACGTAACACTGTGCCTTCTTGAATGGATTCTGCAGTTGGTGCATAGTAGACCCTGACTTGTTTTTTGCACTCTAACTTGCCTACTGTGCACATATGCTCTTTATTCAGGTTTATATGGCCATTCAGCAGTGTACCATGAGCAGACTGATGCTGTCTATATCTTTGGAGGCTACCGCTTCCATGTGGAGACTGTTGAGCCCTCAGGAGAGCTCTACAGTCTGTACTACCCCAACCTCACCTGGTCTCTACTGGTCCCCTCGCAGGGTAATAAGGTAAGAGCCCAAACTCACTTGGTCTTTGTCAACCCTTCCAAAGGGAAAGAAATTAGAAAAAAACAGTTCTGTATAGAGATAATATATGTATTCTTGCTCTTTCATCTTCTCTTTCCTCTCCAGCCCCTGTCCCGCTTCTTCCATGCTGCAGCCCTAATCAAAGACACCATGGTGATTGTTGGAGGGAGGACGGAAGACGAGGACTACAGTAACTCCGTCTCTCTCTACCAGATCAACTGTAACACCTGGATACAACCAGGTGGCTGTCTTATTGTATCTTTGTGGCTCCAATTTGTTTTGTCAATTTGATTCAAAATGTAACTATTTCTTTTTCTTTCTCCTCTCTGCCGACAGCTTCAGCTGTGGGCGAACCTGTTAACCGCTCGGTGTCTCTTGCCATGACAAGCTGGGCTGGACACCTCTTCCTGTCAGGAGGCTTCAATGGAGTCACGCTGGGCCGACTCCTAACCCTGACCGTGCCCTCTGACCCCTGTGCTCTACTGCCCACACCAGAGGCCTGCAACACCACCACAGGCAGCTGTGTATGGTGTAGAGGTGCTTGTGCTTCGTCTGATACTGCTGAAAGGTACCATATATGGACTGAATTGTCTCAGTAACTAAAAACCGTTGACTCTGAAGATCACCTTTAGTTACTCAGCACAGCTTTTTCCACTCAAGTTTCTCTCCTTCCCTCTCCCTCAGAGTGGGCTGTTCCACCGGCCAGTCTCCTTGTTCCCCCACCCCTCGTCAACCAGACCAGTGTCGCAGACTGAAGACCTGCAGTGAGTGCTTGGCCCGACACCCCCGGACATTCTCCAGCCCATCACAGGTATCGTACAAAGTACATAATGTAGCACCATCTCTAGCTCATGGAAAGAAAGTGACAAGCTGTTTCTAAAATCTGTTCTCGATTGGATCTTGCAGCCGGCCCTGCAGTGTAAGTGGTGCACCAACTGTCCAGAGGGGGCATGTATCAGCAGCTCTGTCAGCTGCACGTCTGAACACGACTGTAGGATCAACCAGAGAGAGATTTTCCTCTCCAGCAACTGTACGGAGACCAGCTGTGAGGCCTCTGACTGCCCCAAATGTACCGCCTCGGGAAAATGCATGTGGACTCGCCAGTTTAAGCGCACAGGTACAGGCAATCTCTAAAAGTTGTTCTTTTCACATTCAATAATAACTGAATATTGGTATGTTTGCAAAATGAAAAGATTTCACTGCAGTTGAAAATAAATATATTGGTTAATTATTGATTTATGATAATGCTTAATGATGTTATAAAACCCAAAATTTACAATATAATTATTTTAATAGTAATAATAGTTGTGATTAATAAATATATCCTACAATATGGCAATATTACCCGTATTATCATTTTTGTGTTCAGAGTTGTGCAAAACTACAAAAATTTAGGTATCTTAGGTCGCAGCTGACTTGGCTCTTTTTTTTCTCAGAAGGTGTTAGGGTTAATATATTCTCTTGAGTTTTCATTTATTAAAACCCTGACCTGTGACCGTGTTGATACCTCAGGTGAGACCAGGCGCATCTTGAGTGTGAACCCCACCTATGACTGGACGTGCTTCAGCTATGCGCTGCTCAACGTCTCGCCCATGCAGGTGGAGTCGTCTCCCCCTCTGCCCTGCCCTCCCCCTTGCCACACCCTGCACAACTGCAGCCTCTGTCTGGGCTCACGGGGCTCTGATGGGGGCTGGCAGCACTGTGTGTGGAGCATGGCACTACAGCAGGTAAGGCTGGTATCCTTCAGCCCCCAGAGATTATTTTGATTACTTTTTTTCTTTTTTTTTTTTTTTAGAATTTGTTTTAATTAAAAGTATCTCACTGAACTGTAAACCTCTTTTGTTTACCTCCTAGTGCATGAGTCCGTCCTTTGTGCCCCTGCGATGTGAGGCAGGCCAGTGCGGTCGTCTGCTCTCCGGAGGGGACTCCTGCTCCCCCCAGTGCTCCCAGCTCACCCAGTGCTCCCAGTGCATTGCCAGGCCTCAGTGCGGCTGGTGTGCTGCCCGTGGAGGAAATGGTGCTGGACGCTGCCTGCAAGGCGGACTCGATGGTGAGAAAGAGTTCTAAGAGTTTTAGATGCCAGATGAACAGAAAAAGGATTGAACATTGTTGGTGTAAATAGTCCAATGTTGAATTTATTTGTTTACTTTAGCTGTTTAATTCACTGTTTTCTTTCATTTTTTCCACTCACCTCTCTCCATCCTTGTCTCCAGGTGTGAGCGAGGGTGTTTGCCCCCTGAGGAACAGCAGCTGGTCTTTCCTCCACTGTCCAGAGGAGGACGAGTGCGCTAACGGCCATCACCACTGCAACAGCACCCAGGACTGCCATGACCTGCCCCAGGGATACCACTGCACCTGCAAACATGGTTACATATTGAGCAGGTGAGGTCACTCCTCTGCTCCTCCAAAAAATTTTATATTTTCACAGGGTTCTCGTGGCACAGGCACCAAATATGCCTGGATCATTTCAAAATACAGCTGAAGACATGAAGGAAATCATTTATGTTTTCTTTGTACCCTGGAGCCTACACGTCTTTATGAGGTCCACCATTAGGTTTTTATCAAAAGCTGTTAAATTAAGTCTTACTGATTTCAGATACTTGGACCCAATTACATGAAAATCACAACAGAACATTCTTAGAACAGCACAAAAAACTTGAGTTTTTGTGTCCATAGTACAAGAGAATGTCTGAATGTAAAAGGCACTGTCAGCCGCTGTAAATTGACCAATGTCCAATGTGAAAAAATGACTTAGAATTCAGAATTCACACTCTGCCTCAAAAAATTAATTTTTTAAAACAATCTGAGTTCTGCCCTCAGTCAGTGTAAAATTTCAGACATTTCTGCGTTGTCTTGATAGAGTGTACAAATACACAGGATTTTATCTTGAAAACTGAAATTTCTGCACTAATTTGAAATCTGCCTAAAAAATCTGCCTTATCTGCTCCGGTTTGAAGGCAGATTCCCAGGCCAGCCCCAGTCACGACTGCGCTCTTAGTTAATGTCTTTTTATTTTTTCTCCTGTCCAGTGTTTCTGGCCAGTGTGAGCCAGTGTGTGCACAAGGCTGTGTGAACGGGACGTGTGTGTCACCAGGAGTATGCCAGTGTCACTTTGGCTTTGTGGGGGAGAACTGCTCCTCTCAGTGCAGCTGCAACAAACACAGCAACTGTGCCAGTGTTAACAAGCCAGACGTTTGCCTGGAGTGCCACAATAACACCATTGTGAGTATTTGTAGCAAATACACATGTACACACATTCATATGCATACACAGTCACACACACTTTTTGATACACTGAGTAGTGCTGAATCTGATTCACCGATTGTATTTGCCTTTCCTGCATTTATAGGGCAAGCACTGCGAGAAGTGTAAGCCTCTGTTTGTGGGCTCTGCCAAGGGTGGGGGAACTTGTCGTCCATGTCGAGAGTTTTGCAGAGGTAACAGCGCTGTGTGTCTGTCCCGGGATGAACATAAGAAAGCCCTTGAAAACCCACGCCTTTACCCCCTGGACCCCATCAGCGTGAGTGTTAGATAGTGTGAACTTTGAGTAGGAGCCTGATTCTTCCTGACGATAAAATTGAATACAAATTTGCCAACAAGGCCTCCTGGGCTTGTATGATGGGCACTGTTTAGACTACAGCCTCTGTTTTGTTTATCTCATTAACGAAGTTTCAGTCCATGTGTCTTTCTCTCTTTATCAGATACAGAACTGGGTGTCAGAGGGTCCCACGGAAGAGAATGCAGTGTGTGTGAGCTGCCAGAACAACAGTGTAGGGGATAAGTGTGAGAGCTGCCTTAGTGGCTACTTCCTACTGCAGGGGAAGTGTGAGAAGTGAGTGTTGTTTTCTGCTCAACAAGAGCAGGCACTGCACTGCCAAGCTTTAACCCTCCTATTATGTTTGTGGTCAATTTGACCCCATTCAGATTTTAACGTCTGTAAATAAATACTTAACATAATTTTTTTTGCTTCATATTTTATGACTTTTCCTAATTTAATGGATACTACCAGGTAAACATGAAATTCACATGATGATATGTTTTCAGTGTCCTGTACGCACTTTGTACGCATCGGTGGTGTTTGGGGTCAAATTGACCCCAGGCTGTTTTAGCTGTATAAAACACCGTTTTACACACATTTGTTTTGTTTTTTTGGATGAAAATGAGGTCATTATAACATGCAATTTGATAATCTTCAAAAAACTTCCTTCTTCTTTAGGGCCCTAACCTAACATAACCATACCTGAAGTAGTACGGTAACCACTGACATGGGTGGATATGGGGGGAGATATTGGGGAGGGGAAAACATAATACCTACGAGAACTTCGATATTTCCCGCGCTGTGAGGGTGGGGAAATATGGTTCCCACAAGGACATTGATAGTTCCCACCACATGGGGGAGGAGCAAACATATAAAAGCTTGCACAGCAGCCGTCTAAATCATTTCTCTTGTTGCTCTGTGTAATCTCACTTTATGCTCTCTCTCTGTTGAATATGAATGTGAAACAAAGGTTTTCTGCCAGTGAGGTTTTGTCACAGCTCTTTGACAGTGAAAGTGACATTGAGGAGAATGTGTCTGAGACAGAGGATCATGTTGAGGAGGACCCTGGTTATGAGGCATCCTCTGATGAGAATGAAACCCTCTCACCCACCAGCAGACACGTTACCTTCCAAAAATGGAGAGGTGTCATGGTCCCTCTCCCCACATGAACAACAGGGTAGACTCAGTGCTGCTAATGTCATCAAAATGGTTCAAGGCCCTAGCAGATGCGCTGTCAGCCATGTTCAAGACATAAAATCAGCATTTGAGCTCTTTGTAACACCATCAGGTGGGGATATACTTGTGATGACAAACTTAGAGGGGAGGTGTGTGTATGGGGACAGGAGAGTTAAAAAAAAACAACATTTTGCCGACAAACTATTGAACATTGTGTATAATTAGTGAGGAACAATTGCTAGATAAGATTGCCATATTTTAATGCATCATGTTGGCAATGATTGAGGTCAAACTGAACACTTGCATATTGGCAGACCATGATGTATTGAAATTTGGGTCCACAGGTGTCAGTGTAATGGCCATGCAGATACCTGTAATGAACATGATGGCACAGGGTGCCCTTGCCAGAACAACACAGAGACTTCATCCTGCCTTAGCAGCCCTCAGAGTGACCGCAAAGACTGCTACAGACAGCAGGTACGCACATGCTTGAATTACTTTATTCCTTCAATCATAAATAAAAGTTTCATTATGCAGCATTTTCAGAATATCATAATTTCCATCTTACCTGCATGCAGGAAGTGGCTAATAGGAACAAGATTAAGACTGATTAAGGCTAAATATTTTTACACATCTTTGTTCAATCTGTTCTAGCATAGCGTCATTCTCAGTTGCTGCACAATCATGACACTCTTGATGGGAGAGTGTTCCCTTAGGGGGAAAAAACTGGCCACAAAAAATAATTAATCACCTAGATCTGTGATTGGTGGAAAGATACCCTTTATTATGGAGGGAAAATGTTGTTTATAAAAGTTCATAAAAATACATAGAGGGCACTGATCTGTTACTGTCCATCAAAATATTCTCTATTAGAATGAATGATTTCTGGACTCCATCAAAGCAACAGACCATAAAGATATCATGACAGTGTCTCTTCTTTCACAGCTTGTTTTACAGTTTTTTCCACACCCAAATAGCTCTTTTATCTCAAACCGCTAGCATGGTATTTTTTTCTTTCACTCACATCTTGCATGTTATACTCATATTTTGCTGTGTTAATCTTAAATTCCCTTTAGTGTGCAAAGTGTAAAGACTCTTTCAATGGCACACCGGTGAACGGGCGTCAGTGCTACCGTCAGTTCAACGTGGACAGCGAGTGCTGCTTTGACCCGACGTCCCAGACCAACTGCTTCCATGACCCCACCATCCGCAATCTGCCCAAGGGACGCACTGTCTTCTTCGCCGCCCAGCCGAAGTTCACTAACGTGGACATCCGTGTCACCATTGATGTAACATTTGGTGAGGTGGAGGTGTATGTGTCCAACTCTCATGACACCTTCATTGTGGATGTAGACCGCCAAACGGGCATTCACACCATCAAGATCGAGGAGGAATCAGTAGCTCGGGGAACAGCAACAGGGGTAGACAAGGAGTCACCTCCGTCCCCCATAAAGGTCTTCGCCAACACCTCGTCCAGTCATGGTGGTCCCATGCTCTCCAGTAACCCCTTGCAGCAGCTGCAGGCCAAGCCACCTGGGGCAGAGAGGGAGGTTAGGGAGGAGCGGGCAGAGGGGCTTATCTCCTACATCACTGTGTGGAAACCCCAGACAGTGCTGATTGTCCGTGGTGTAAGGGATCGTGTAGTCATCACCTTCCCCCATGAGGTGCACTCCCTGAAGTCCAGCCGCTTCTACATCGCCCTGAGAGGGGTGGGAACTGAGGAGAGACAGGGAGAGTCCCAGGGCCTGCTGTTTTTACGCCAGGACCAAGCCCATATCGATCTCTTTGTCTTCTTCTCTGTTTTCTTTTCCTGCTTCTTCCTCTTCCTGTCTGTCTGCGTCCTTCTCTGGAAGGTGAAACAGTTCCTGGACTTCCGTCGGGAGCAGCGCCGCCATATCCAGGAGATGACCAAGATGGCGTCTCGGCCGTTTGCCAAGCTCACAGTCTACCTTGAGCCTGAGGAGCCTCAGCTCATTTACCTGCCGTCAGCTGGAGGAGGGGGAGGGGGCAGCACCGTGTCGCTTGCCCATGCCCGCACAAGCAAGCTGGGTGGTGTGGTGGTGGGCCAGAGGGGCAGGGCTGGAGCTGTCTCCTACAAACATGACCCGGGCTCCGGACCCACCGCACACCACCACCATCACCTCACCCTGGGTGGTGGTGGCAACAGTGGCCAGCACCTTCCCCTGCACTACCTGAACACCCACCACTATGCCAGCACTACCGCTGGCACCCCAGCCTCTCATCATCATCATCCCTCCACACACAGTGGCTACCAGCACTTCTGCCGCTCCGACCCCTTCCTGTCTCAGCTCATGGGTTTTTCCTATTCCTCCTTTAAGGTAGGGCCCATCACCCTGGAGCCCACTGATGATGGCATGGCCGGGGTGGCCACCGTCCTCATCCAGCTGCCTGGGGGCATCTTGGCCCCGAACCGTGCCTGTCTGGGCTCTGCACTGGTTACTTTGCGCCAGAACCTGCAAGAATATTGCGGTCATGGCAATGGAGGAGGGCACCCAGGGGCGGGTGCAGGGCGCAAGGGGCTGCTGGGGCATCAACACCTCACCACTATGGCTATGTAGAGGAACAAACAAATAGAGTAAATGGAAGTAGAGAAGCTTAAAAAGACAAGTGTCCACAGTGTTTGATAAATAATAAATACATTTTTTTGCAAGAACTATAACTGCACGTCAAAGAAAAAGGCCAAAAGAAAAAGTCATGTCATAGCCAGTTAAGTTCAGCATTATGAACAGAGTTGTACATACACTGTATAATTAATTACTGAGTGTATTTTATTGTAATATGTATGCTATACTGCATTTCAGTGCTTCACATGACCAAGCCAGCTGTCTCTAAAATGCACTACAACTGCTGTACGTTATCGACTATACAATGTTGAATCCTGTCTGTGATCACTAAAGGAGGTATGAGCACACCTGGCAGCCAGTCACACTCAAAGACTTCAGCTGGCCTGTCGTTTTGCATTGACCAATGGAGATGGCAAGGAAGACATCTTCTCACTTTGGAACCAACATGTGCTTTGTACCCCAAAAAGTGACAATCAGAATTGCCGTTGAGAACAAAAGGCACTGACAACGGTTCAGCCTAATGTGCAAGATTTGATTGTCAGCATACGAGTCAAAGTTGCTTGTGAGATGGTTTTTATATCATAGTAGATATGAGTGATTATAATTGTAACTCAATATATGGCAGGCTTCGAAGCTACATGTTTATGTTAAACTGACTCAAAGCCCTGAGTATATTTTTGCATATTTATTCACCTGCCCTGTTACATGGTTGATGTTGTATTTGTTTTTTGTTTTTTTTTTTTGCTCATCTGCCTTCACGTCTTGCCTTGTCTGTGAGTCGACTGGCTTACACTTCGCACTCGTGTTATGAAACTGTGTGGTGCAGCTTATGGAGGATGTAATAAGAATAACATTTACATTTTCTTTTACGAACTGTTTTTGTAACAAATGAAGGATAACATGTTCACTAGCCATCTTCAGTTTCTGACACAGTTTTGATTTAGTAATCTAACAGGCTCAATGCTTTTACATAGCACCCATCAGAGGAATGAAGGACTGATTAATAATTTTGGAACATTTATTTACATTTTCCTGATATGAAATGTATGTAGGTGTTTGCCTAGTTTTGCTGGACTGTCTCTTTTTCCAAGCAACCTGCCTGCTTGGATGATTGTATCAGCCAATCAGAGCTACAGTTTGATAAAAAAAAAAAAATGTATTTTTAATTGGTTATGTGAAAGCTGGAACAATATGGTAATTGTTACTGTATTTAAACTAGAAAAATAATAATAACGGGAAGAGACAGTTGAAGCTGAAAGTCAAGTTCTCCTGGTGAGAGACGCATGAATGAAATGACAGACATTTTGGAAGACTGAACAGCATTTTCTTTTTCAAGGAGACTGAATTATTTTTTGGTGTTTGGTGTTGTATGTTTGTTTTGTTTTCTTTTTGTTTTACTTTTTTTTGCACTGCATGGAGGCAAAGGACTCCATTATTCATGTGAAACACTAGGAGGGGGGTGTCATCTAACCTTAATGGGTAAGGTGGCATAAAATGTCATGGAAAAACTCAGAATGGTGCTACTGGATTATTATCAAAGAAATAAATCATGACAGATGTTCTCTCGAACTGAATATTCACAGCTTAGTCAAGCAAAAATAAGGTTCATGTTAATACTCGCACTATTTATAGCAGCTCTCCACCAATAGTGTTATTACTGTTTTGTGTCTTATCTTTGTTTTTGTTTTTTTTCTTTGCTTTCTTTTTTAACATGGTTTTTGTACATAAACTTTATGTTGCTGTTTGTTTTTGTTTTCAAAGAAGGGAACAGTGTTGTACAGAAGATTGTTTATGGCTCAAGACTCTCTGTCCTGGTGATGAGTTGGCAAAAATAAAGTCTGGAACATGAGGATTCATGTGTTTTTCATGCAGACGAATAAAATTACACCCACTTCATAAATCTTACTCACAGAGCCTTGTCAATAAGATGCTAGACTGCTTCATAGCAAGTCAGCCAGCAAACTCAAATGATCAGTACGTAATAATAAAAAAAAAAACACTACATAATAGCAGATACAGGTGGTGGCATGAGGTGAAAGCTGCTAATCTAAAAAAAAAAAAAAAGCACTGCCACCTCTGCCACTACTACCTGACATCTAAATTCAAGTGAAGTAAGTGGAAACTGAATAGTGAATAGTTTTGTTTGTTTGTTTGTTTGTTTGTTTTATCAGTATTTGTTTATCTATTTAGTTAGTAAGGCTTTCTCTTACTTCTTTTGTTGTATTATTTGTTCATTTTTATTATTATTATTATTATTATTATTATTATTATTATTCTGGGTATGTAATATTCCAGACTGAGTTATATTCTCCACTGTTGTGTGTGCCTGACTTTACAATGTCTTATTCTTTCAAACAGACATAATAAACCCCCCTAACCAGCTCGTCACTAATCATCTGAGCTGATTGGCCAGAGCAACAGGAAACGCTTTGCTCTTCCGATGTTACCATCCATGCGAGCTGTGCATCTAGCTAACCAGCTCCAGGGACAGCCGACTTGAGTTTAATCGCGTCACGTACGAAGGTAGGTCCTTCTTTAACTCATCGGTAAACACAGGGTGAGTGTTAATGTCAGCTGCATGTGAGAAAGCTGCAGCAAATCAGGCCCAGAGGCAGAGGTGCAGCCGGGGAGCTAGTGCTAACCCCGCGGCTAGCTGCTAGCTGCCAGCAGATCTCCAGCGGCGATAACACCGATGCTGCCCTCCCTGCTGCACCATATGTAGCCTGCACTGCCTTTATCCACCTCACCACTGTCTCCCTCCGGCCCACAGCTGAAGAAGAAACCCCAATGGTGGCAGCATGAAGATCAAGCCCGCTAGAAAGGAGTCGCTGCTCAGAAAGAGAAGGGGAACCACACAACAAGGCGATTTGCTCATAGTTAAAACTGAATCTCAAGTGCAGCTGGATGATAAGGAAGCTAACCAGGCTAACAGTAATGGACTTGATCCCAACATCCAGATCAAAGAGGAGCCTGATTTGCATGCCATCAGCGAGGAGCACAACGGGGACATATCAAGCTTAAACATTAAAGATGAGCCTGACTCGGATCCTCAGCCAGAGTGTGAATTCAGCAATGCAGCAGTCAAGAGTGAATCAGAGGCGAGTGTGAAGGAAGAGAATGAAGGTGAGGAGGCGCGGCACGAGGGGGAGGGTGCAGACAACATCCAGGAAGACGAGGACGGTGAAGGAGGACAACAAGAGAACCATAAAGGTTAGTTCATGTACCGGTGGAAAACACAAATGCTGGAAATATTTGATTGTATTATTCCCTACCACTTCATATTGTGGTGCAGTTTTCATTATAAAACTGTAAAATCAGTATATTGTGGATTGTTTGTATAACATGTAGATTCGATATTTATCATAAGGTTTCTAATGCTCTGCTCTTTCTGTGTTCTCGCCTATTAAGACTCTTCCGCTGAGTTCTTCCCTTGTCCACACTGCACCGTCTCCTTCACCGACTGGGATTTCTTGGAGAAACATGTCAAGTGGGTCCACCAGAAGCAGTACCTTGCCACGCTGAAAAAATGCCTCTCCGGTCGCAAGCTCAACCTCATCTCCAAGCACACCTGCACCGTCTGCAGTAGCACCTTTAACTCCAAGGTACACCTCCGGGTCCACGTGCGTGAAGCCCATCCGTCTGCCCCGCCCCGCAGACTCCACCCCTGCCCGACGTGCGCCCGCAGCTTCCAGTACCTGAAGAACCTGAAGAATCACTGCCAGCGTTGGCACAACATGTCTGTGGTCACAAGAGGGGGGCATCTCAGTTGCGCCGACTGCGGGAAGAGCTTCAAAACAACGTGGGGTCAGGGGCCGCATGTGTGTCATGAACCCGAGGACACGAAACCTCACGATAAGCCGGTGTGTCTGGACATTGGTGTGCAGTGTTCGGAGTGCGGCAAGAAGGTGAGCACACCGCAGAGCTTGGAGGATCACATGCGCATCCACACAGGAGACAGGCCCTTTGTCTGCAAGGAGTGTGGCAGGAGGTTCTCGGAGCGCAGCGGTTGGCGCCAGCACATGAAGATCCACACGGGGGAGAAGCCGTACAAATGCGAGGTCTGCGGGAAGGCCTTTCTGCGCTCACACCACCTCAAATGCCACTTGACCACTCACTCTGGCAAGAAGGAATATTCATGCTCTCAATGCGGAAAGCAGTTTGGATTCAAGTCGAGCCTGGACCTCCACCTGAGGTCTCATTCCAGTGAGAAACCATATCACTGCAACGTGTGTGGCAAGAACTTTAACACCAGCAGAAACCTGAGGGTCCACACTAAACTGCACACCAATGAGAAAGGCCACCAGTGCGGGGACTGCGGACTGAAAATTGGGGATCTCGGGGCTTTAAAAATACACTTGCGGACACACACAGGGGAAAGGCCGTACCACTGCACAGTGTGTGGCAAAAGGTTCATTCGCCTCTCACATCTGAGAAACCACCAGCGCACGCACACCGGCGAGAGGCCCTACAAATGTACTGAATGTGACAAGAGCTTCACTCAGTCTGGTGACCTGGTGAAACACAAGAGGATACACTCAGGGGAAAAACCCTTCGAATGCCCAGACTGCCACCGTCGCTATACTTCCTCTGGGGATCTGGGCAAGCACATGAGGAGCCACACTAACCTGCGTCCCTACTCATGCAAAGAATGTGGGAAAAGCTTTCGTTTGTCAGGGCATTTAAAGACCCACATGCTCACCCACACGGGGGAGAAGCCATACTCCTGCCCTAAATGCCTTCGCAGGTTTGCTCGCTCTCACCACCTGTCCGGCCACGTCGCCAAATGCCGTTAAGTCTTTATGGGAGTGCTGTTTGGATGCTAAACAAGCAAAACTCCAAGCTGTAAATATTAATGAATTATTTATATGAAGTTGCTCTAGCTCTCCTGACTCAAACAGTTTTAATTTATTTTGGAAAGTGAACTGAGTATATGAATGAGGTTTACAGAAGCATGGGACTTTTTTTTAATGCACTAGACTACAACTAGTATGGTTATGTCCAAGATTATTTGAATTACTCTTGCAAGATGTAATTTTAAAGGACTTCTAAGAAAACTATGGGGATGGTCATTTTGTCATATGGGGAGGTTTGATCCCTGCATTGAACACTGTATAATTCGCAGAAATGTAATAAATTGATAAATTAATGCATGAACACAAGACAGTGTGCTGTTACCCTGCCTCAAGTCACTAGGAGACATACTGATGCCATGCAGTTTGTTTTTAAATGATGTTTTAAAATAATGTTGTTATTCATTTGTACAATGTACAAACAACAGGACAACAATGTCTGGAACACAAACATAATAAATCACATCCTGTGCAGCCTGCGACCCAATTCCCATCCCAACCTCTCTGCAGGACATTACATAGTAATACAAAACAAATAAAATTACAAAAATAGACAATAAGAAGAATCAAGTCCATGGGTAGTGATTGTGTGAGGACTATCTGCAGTAATTAGTAAGAACGAGAACTGTAGTAAGTAAGAACACAACACTGTTTAAGAGAAAAATGAAGGCATTGTTATTTTTAATAAACACCAAATACAGCAATGTCTCGTTTCATACTGGTGACACACTTAATGTTTTGTTTTTCCATCTCTATAAATTAAGTTAAAATATCTCAATCTCTTGTCTCAGTAATTAGTACACTACATGGCTGTGTGGCACCATCCAAACATGATATTTATTTCTATTTATTCACCCTGTCCTAGAGCCATGACCCCCTACACACGGCTGTTTGTTTACACTGCACATGATTTAACCTTGGTGTGCGGCACGGGGTTTCCCGGCGGGGCGGTTTAGCCTCTCAAGAGCATTGTCCCAAACGGAGAAGCTCCGGCCACGGAGGGGCAGCCGCAGCCACAAAACGTGCGCCCACCTTCTGGTTTGAGCGGGCAGACCACGTGGAAACCCGCCCGAGATTCATTCATTCACTCGTCTGTTTTGCGGGGTTGTTGTCTGCAAAGCTTGGTAAGAAGTGCGTGAATCATCATTTCAGAGCCGGCGTGTCTTTTTTTTTTTTTTTTTTTTTTTTAAACTTTGATTATTATTTTTTATTATTATTCTGAAATGAATCGGTCGCACATGAGCGGAGCAGACCGTGCCTTTACTTAAAAAGGGACGCACGCACGCATGTTTGGATGCGCACAACCTCAGTCAAACAGTCAACATGTGGCTGCTGTGCTAGCATGACTCTGCCTTGTTCAGTTACATTAACAGGAATGACATGCATTCAATTTATTATGTAAGCTGTGAATCAAACAGATTATGCATGATGGAAGTTGTAGACACCGACCAACTTGTTTCAGATAACCTGTTGGTGTGACAGCTGGTGCATTTGGCAAGTTTTCACTGACTGTTTTGTTAATAGAAAATTCCACATAAACTGACTGAAGAGGACGGTGTCAGCCAAGCAGGATGGTTCAGTTTGCCAAGCAGGGGCGTGGACGTCCTAAAAAGACAACCCGAGCTGAGGAGAATCCCAAACAGGGTCCAAACAGGAAGAATCAGTCCATTAAAAGAGGACCGGGACGCCCAAAAAAGACAGAAACCCCAGGCCGAGCAGGCAAGGAGTCCCGTTTGATCAACAAAATGATCAGTTTTAACAAGGCTTGGCCCGAGAAGGATCATCCTCCCCCAGTTACAGCTACCGAGGAGGAATCAGAGCATCCTAAAAAGAAAGCACCACATGCCAAGAAGGACCGCTCCCAGGTAAACAAGGTGATGAAAAGTGGCAAAAGTAATTCCTCACAAACCCAAGGGGAGATCCCACTTGTTAATAAGCTTAGCAGACCAACTAAAATGGGACGTGGACGCCCAAAAAACTGCATACTACCACACACAGAAGATTTGGGCAGTAGTCAGGAGATTGAGAGTAGTGATAACTCTAAAAAAATCAAAGAGGAACCGGCAGACCCGGAGTTGCATGAAATCTGCCATGTAACAAAGTTTGGGAATTGGGAGTTTGAAGGCCTGGAGGCGTTTGTTAAAGAAGAGAGCGAGCCGTGGTTCAGTGGACAGCAGGAGGAGGAGGAGGAGCAAGACCAGGCAGAGGAAAACAATGCAAGTAAGGCACCACACAGCTGATCTTATGCTAATCCACCACACAACAGCCATACATGCTAAAATACTATTTAATTTTTTTTCTTCTATGAACAGCATTGCTCATCCATACAGGTTTTTGTAAACCCATAGTATTTGCCTGATTTTTCTATTGGTTATTTAGCTTTGCATCTCTTAACCTCACAAAGTCTTTTATAATTGTGGTTCTGCTCAAATTCAAAATAACTAAAAGCTTTATTTGAGCTGATAATGCTAAATAAATGATGAGAGGAGATTTTCTAAATGCTTTCTAACACTGATTTATGACTTTCTGCCTGCACTTCTGCCGTTCAAAAGTGAGGTTCAGCTGAGAGAAGGCGGAGCACTTTAACGCCACAATCAATCTCATGTTTAGATTGAATTCCTGCTGCAACAAATTCTCAGTTTAGACTTCCCGGCCGCATGAGGTGAGACAAAAGGTCTTTAACGCACTGTCACAGAATGTTTTCCAACATGACTCGGGCCAAAATGAGTAAATTTTCCTCTCTCAGTCCCTGTAATTTATCAGGTAAATAAATGATAAGTAGAGTAAATTACCTTGTGACACAGATGTGACATCATTCCAGAGAAATGAAGCTACACTTTCTCTATTACCCATCAGTTCAAGGAACAGTTTTGCACTGAAAGTTTTGTTGGCAGTGGTCCCAGTCTAACTGTATTTTCAGTGCATGTTGTCCACAGTGGAGACTAATAATCCTCTAGTTTGGCAAAGGCAAATTTATTGCAGCTTCTTACATTAAAACGATTCACATTAAGATGCACTGGACCAACTGAATTTTACTAAAAAAGATAATATAATGAAATTTTAAAAAACGTGCTGAGTGATACACATGCTTTATATGGACATACTTGAAAGTGAACAATATAATTATGAGGCGTACAAAATTACTTTACACCAGTAGTTGGAAAAAAAATCTACCTCAGCTTCACAGTGATTTTATTTATTCAACAACGAACAATTTTGGAAAAAGATTTTTTTTTTTTTTTTTAATTCAGTAAGAGCGCTCCAGGTAAAATCAGCATCTGTTGTAGATAAATAAATGATGGCATTGTCAAGCGAAAGTGAGAGAACAGCACACGATTAAAACATAAAAATGCTGTAGCACTAAAGGTCCATAAAGTCAAATTACTGGTAGAACTGCATTGTATTTCATTTTATCTATTTTTTTTTTTTTTTTTTTTTTTTTTTTTTTTTTTAGATTTTTTGTAGTGAATAGTTTTTAGGGCTGGCACTGATCACATGCAGGTGACCGTTTTGCCACAGACAGGTACGATGAGGCACTGTTGAGTTAACTCATCGAGCACGGCTCATATCTGCAGCGCCGAGCAGGAGGCACACAACAGATCACACTGGCAATGCAGAGTACGTCACACTCTGCCACAGGCAAATCACACCAACTGAGGGACACATGTCCAAGGTTACTAGCACCCACATACTCCGTGAATAGATTAAAGGACGCAGCGCAGATGCTCAGACTATTCTGGCTGAGGTTGTAGCCACCCTGTCAGAGCCTGTTGCCATGGAAATGGCTTGTACAACTGCAGATCCAGCGTAATCGCAATGAACAAAGTCACACTCAAACATGACATTTGAAAAAGACGACAAAAGAAAGGAGGCAGCTGCTGAACCGTTTCTCCTCCACGACAGCAGGCCTGGACGAGTCCGAATGGTTTTTGGTTTGTTTGTTTGTTTATTTGTTTTGTAGTCGGGAGCAGAATCTGGTCTGTGGATGTCACTTAAAAGATTTCACCACAGTTTGCTCAAATTTTACACCATCCGTGGTTCTCGTGATGAACCCATCATCCCAGTGGTTTTCCTGCTGCCTCGAAATAAAACGCAGGTAAGCGACTTCACAGAGTTTTCCCCAGTAATGTGGCTACTTTGGAAAATAGATCACAACTTAATTTTGTGTGACTCAATAGCCTGTGCAGCTTGAACTGGCATTTATTAACTACCTTGCTTTTTGTTTTGTAGGTCACATACAAAGGATTTCAAAACCTCTGTGTTGACTTGCATCCCCAGAGGTAATTATGATGGATTTGGAGCAGGCCACTATCAGCGCACTGAACAAGGTTTTTCCAGATGCCCACCGCCAGCTCCGCCTCTTCCCTCTCTGCAAAACACATTGGAGATATATTTAAGTGGTCGTGGGAGTTTCCAGCTGCTACAAGAGAGATTTTAGTTTTGTGCTGCTTCTCAGGATGATGCCAGCTTTGCCCTTTGCCACCCACTGAATGTGACAGTGCTACAGACAAAAATTTTTGCACTTAAGCGGTTTCAGGAGGAGCGTGTTTGACAAGTTTTAGGCTGCGACCTTGGCAAACAGCCTCTGTCCTTATTGCAGAAGCGTTGTGAAGAAATTGGATTTAGGTAGTCTAATTAGAGCGCACACATTGCTCCTCAGGAGTGTGTGTCTTCCGTTTTAGCTCAATTTGGCTTTTTAAGTACAAAGTCATGTGAGAAGCAGGAGAAACAGGTTTTTTAAATACTTCATGATTAAGGTCTGCATGTATAACCTTTTAACTGTATTGCACTTTTTTTTTTTTTAGCCTGTGTGCATATATTTGAACACTGGTATACATGTGAACTTGTCATGCAACATTTTGTGTCTTTATCCACATACTTTTAAAATAAAAGAAGCAAAAATGATCACTGTTGGCTCATGTTGCACTAATTAGGCTTTTTAGTCTACTGTGGGCTGTTACTGTGTGCCTGGAGTGGTTTAGGATCAGCACAATCGACACCCTTCAAATTGGGAGACTGGTAAAAAAACAACAAAACTATTGCTACAATGGTTTATCACCAGCCTTTGAGTTATAGTTGATAATAAACTGATAAAGATAAATAACATATTTGCTCTGACCACACACAACAGGACCTAGGAACTCACAGTTAACCTGAGGTTATATAATGTTTTCCATGTTCTCATTAAAAAAAATAAATACATTACAATACTTAGCCCATATATTCTAGCCACTCTTCATACTAAACTCAACATTTCCACAAGGTTTACTTTTTCCCAAATCCTGGAAACATTTCTGCAGGTCTGTAAGTTTGATTCTTTAAGATTCATCTCTACTTATTCCTACCATGTCTGCACTGATGCAATACTAAGTCATGCCATCTTGTTTTCTCAGAGACTGAAGTGAAACTGGACATTAAAAGTAAGTCATGTTTAAATAGAGTTGTACCAGATAATTTACAGTTACTTATTTCCATTTCAGTTTGATGACGGACAGTTTATACCATGTATTTTCTTTTATGCACTCCTCCCCTCCTCAGCTCCGCCTCTGCAGGAGACGTCTGAGTTTCATCCTTGCCCGTACTGCACCAGCTCCTTCACCGAGCCCGGTTTCCTGCAGCAGCATGTCAAGTATCAGCACCGCGATGAGTACAATGACACAGTGAGACGAATGTCTTCCAGGCTGAAGTTTTCAAAGGACTCCGCAGTGCACAGCTGTCCTGAGTGTAATTGTACTTTCCAGACTTCAGTGCAGTTAACAGTCCATAAAAACCAGGCCCATCCCTCTGCTCCACCCAAGAAACTTTACACATGTCCAGTCTGTGCTCGCAGCTTCGATTACCTGCGCAACTTGAGAAATCACTGCCAGAGCTGGCACAAGATGTCTGTCCATATCTTCAAGGGACATCTGCGATGCTCAGACTGTAGGAGGAGTTTCATTAAGTCCTGGGGACAGGGGCCTCATCAGTGTATTGGTAGAAAAACCAAAAGCAGGTTTGCTCATCCTGAATATACAAAGCCGGTATCCCTTGTAGTGGGTGTAAACTGTCAAACATGTGGCAAGACACTGAAAAACCTCACAAGTCTGCGGAAGCACATGGTTTTGCATACTGGGAAGAGGCCTTATGCCTGTGAGGAGTGTGGCTCAACGTTCAGAGACCCCAGTACGCTACGTAAACATATGAACATACACACGCAAGTTAAGCCACACGAATGTGAGGTGTGCAAGAAAAAATTCTCAGAAGCAGGCATTCTGCGTAAACACATGATCGTCCATACAGGTGAGAAACCACACTCCTGCTCCGAGTGCGGGAAGGCCTTTGCTTACAGACAAACATTACTCAGACACAAACAGACGCATTTCCCATCAGAGGAATGCGTTAATTGTCCAGAATGTGGCAAAAGCTTCAATAGCAAGGACAACCTAAAACGTCACATGAAGATCCACAGAAAGACACACCAGTGTGGTGATTGTGGACTAAAGGTGTCCACCTTGCAGGTATTGAAAGTACACATGCGACGACACACAGGAGAACGGCCCTATCACTGCAGGGTGTGTAACAAGAGTTTCAAACGCCGGCATCACTTGCTCAACCACCAGCGCACCCACACAGGCGACAAGCCGCACCAGTGTGACCAGTGTGAGGCGAGCTTCACTCAATCTGGGGACCTCACCAAGCACAAGAGGAGACACACAGGGGAAAAGCCGTATGTGTGTGCTGTTTGTTGTCGGGCATTCATTTGCAAAGGGTCTCTGAACGCACACAGTGCCAGCCACTCAGATGCACGTCCATACGAGTGTGAGGTGTGTGCCAAAGCCTTTCGCCGGAAGCAAGAGCTAAGTGTTCACAGGAAGACGCACTCAGAAAAGAGGCCATACCCGTGCCGTTACTGTGGTGGCTGCTTCAAACGCAATGGACACTTGAAGATTCATCTTAGTAGATGTCATGTCATGTTAGAAAATCATCAGAAAAACTTGGATCTGAATGATTGATACCAGTGGCTGCATGACTAAAATTATTTATCCTGGGTTTACATGAGTATCGAGACCTTGAGAAATACATACATAACTCACCATCTTCCAAACTAAAGAGTGGAACTTGCTGTATAACAAGGGTGAGAGATCAGATGTTTTACTTTGTTGTACTCAAGGCATAACCACCCCACAGGGAACTTGCAGACCAATATTAGTGGTTAAAAAAATCCAGCTCAAGCCAATTCTGCACTCAGGTCCGATACTAATCAGGGATTACACTATGAAGATTGGACAATTTAAAGTGTGGAGATAGTAGATAAACCCATACTTTAACCTTAAACACTAACATAACAGCTGTGCAGGTGTGGTCCTATTTTTTTTATTGTCCCTTTTTCTTTTAACAATTTTTTCTAACACATTGTGAAAGTAGAGACATTTGCCCATGAGTTGGAATTGTGGGGAGACGTTTTATCTCAAAATTCAAATTGTTAAAATTGCTTTGAAACACTAAAAAGAAACAATAAAAAAGAAAAAAAAAAAAACAAGTCATGCATCTGTTTCTCATACCTTTGTTGAAGACCAATGACACAAAATCAATTCAGTTTACAACATGATAAAATTTAACTTTATTTTTCTTGGTCCTATTTCCCATTTAACTTTTCTCATTGTATTTTAATAACATGCAGCAGACTCTACGGTTTCAAGTTTTAATTGAAATAGTTTTTATAACTTTAAGTAAGTAGACACCAACAGCTAATACCTGTCATTTATTCCTCCCTCGGAATAAACTTTTTAGCTTTGGAATATTGAGTTCTGAGAAGCAAGCTATTTCAGTAAATTTCTTACATATATACTGTATGTGTATATGTATATGTATATGTGTGTATATGAAAGTGTAGCTGGAAAGAAGTCCACTTAAGTTTTTTAAAGGCATATGACTGTTATATTTACATTATGTTAATTCTATGTTATATGTAACAGTTTTCATTAAAAAAATAAAAATAAAACAAAGCTATATAGTGCAGGTGAGATAAAAGACACCCCGAATAAGGGACTTAAAACACCTGACAAAGACTCAAGCCCCTTCCCAAAATATAAGACGACAAAATTCAGCATGAAGGAAAACTAATCACAAAATAAAGTACACAATCATTTCCTATACCTTAAAAATTACCGCTGTATATTCAATGTTCTCCTTTAACCTATAATTAAATTTAGCAGTGTTTTCTGCATTTTAATGTGTGTTTGCACCAGGCTATGTATGTGTGCCTGTAGAAGGGCAGTTACCGGAGGCAAACCTTTCTCTCACAGTCATTTATACCCAGGATATGCATCACTACGACAGGGGCTCCAAACAAACCTGTCTGGGTCAATTCAGTGGGAATTGGTCTATTATTTTTATGTCCGCGATTACGAGGACAGAGCAGTAACTACGACTCCAGCACAGATAACAAAGATGTATTTAGGGGTAAATAATATTGAGTGTACCTTTGTTTAAAGCTGGAATCAATACTTCTTAAAGCGTGTCCATTTTTCATTTAGCCGCGTCATGTCTGTGCGGAAGAGGGGCAGAGAGATGAATGGGTGGATCCTCTAATTCCCCCTGTTGCAGTTATCATAATTGTTGAACAACCACGGGTTTTAAAGATCGGGCTTGAGGAGAGGCAGGCCACACAAAGAAAGTTAATAGATTTGGAAAATTGAGATAGATTGCACAGCAGCCGATTTTGGAATGATCCATTGGCTTGGCAGGCAGATGGACAAATATGATCCGGGGCTGAGGAGGGGGGATAAAGCTCGGCACACAAACACAGGGCAGCAGGGAATGCATCCTGACAGATTAAGGTGTTACTGTTTAGCCTTTGCGTGCAGAGAGTGTTTCTCCCATCGTGTAGCGGGTGATAGCCGGATATGTCACAGTTTGAGGCCTGCATCGGTTTTAATGCAGATGAGTTGGTCGGTGGATTCTCCCTGAAAGGCCGTAATGAAACAGCAGTAGTTCCTCTCTTGAGTCACCAGGGGGAAACGGATAGCTGTGGAAAGGATTCTTTAGGGAATAGGCGAGATGAGGATATCTGCCTCTCCCCTCTGAAGTTCGGGCCATTTGTTTGAGCTATGATATGGTCATTGTTGCATGCCAAAATTGAGAGTTTTTTTTTTTTTTTTTTTCTATAAAGCAGTATGATACACTCTTCTCCATCAGAAATATTTGCCAGTGTTGTTTCAGCGGATAGTGCTCGCTGTGTACCACCCCTGACCCTGTCATTTGTCTGGTGAAGGTGGCTTTTAGAACCTCTAAAGGATATATACAACATCACCATGTGATATATCAGGATGGGCCTATATTTGTTTCCATCCGTTTTGATATCGGTCATTGTTTTCACATTTGATGCATTCGGGCCTCTCACTGCTCCTCAGAAATCTTTCCTATGTCCAATTTTCCCCTTTCCCGTGTCCAATTTTCCCTAATATTCAGATGATTATGGCATGATACTTTCCTTCCCTCCTCTCAGTATTCTACTCTTTTCCGCCCCGGCTCCTATTTTCCCCTGATTCTCTCTCCCTCTGTACCCTCTGATGTATTTGTGACATTCTGCCACATGGTATGAATGTCCACAATGACATTATGTTTCATCAGTGCAGATATAGATACACTGCAATGGCTGAGTCTACTGCAAATCATCAACAAATCGAAACATAAAACCTTACATTTATTTATTCTTCCCTGTCCCAAAGCCAAATGGCAGAAGCATTTTCAATCTGTCCCCCCTTGACAGACAGTTGGTAATCTTTTAGGTTGCTGTCTGAGAATTGAATTACCCCATATTGGATCTTATAAAAGTCCAGTTGGGGGGATTTTCTTTTTGTGATGTAATTTGAGCTATCCAATTTTCCTTGTATTTACTGTCTATATTTTTGTCAATTTGGCAGAGGAACACATTGTGTGCGTTGGCGCTAGGTGTCACTGGTGTCGTCACGCTACGGTGGTTTTGGTGTTGGCTGGCCTCGGAGGTCAGTGTGTGGGAAGAGATGGTGGCTCTGCAGGGCTTTGGGGCGGCTCTTGGCCTGTCCCTTTGGGCTCCAGCAGGCCCACATCCACTCCTCTCATTCATGAAGGGGTCAACACACGGGTCAAAACACCCCGTTTGACTCCCCGCAACACACTGGTGTGTGTGGGTGTAGATGAAACTGGGTATTTTGTGGGCCTTTGGAAAGATGCAGCTGGTATCAGCTCTTACTTTTTTCCCTCTCAAGTCAAAATGTGCCTAAAAGCATGGCTTACACAAAGGAAGGGGAAAGAAAACACCATTAAATTGTGTTGCAGTGAGTGTTAAGAGTGGGCTGCCGAGGCTGCAGAGTTACACATAAAGCGATGAATAAGACCCTGTTTAGTCCCTATTAGTATCACTGCATTGACAGGTGGGTATCAGGAGCTCTTACTTCTTTCTCCCGCTCTACCACTAATGCTAAAACTGAGAAACTGTGCCGGTCCAGGCTGACATGTTATCCACCAAGCCAACCGGTATCATTGTAACTGCTGGAGTGGATCTCTTGACCACAGCCTCCCTCCTCCTCTTATCCCACTGTAACCTTTTGCTCTCTCTGTCTGTTTAGCAGAGGGATAGAGATGTGGAGGGCGAGAGAGACTGACAGTGTGCGCTCCCCTGCTCAGTAAATATGAACTGCACCCAGCAGACAGACTCATTCATCACAGGGGAAAGAGGGGGAAAGAGGAGGGAGGGAGGAAGACAGAGAGAGAGAGAATGGGGATGGTGGTCGGGGTAGAGGGACAGAGAAAGGACTAAGAGAAATGTCCAAGAGGAGAGGGAGGATGAGGAGGAAGAAGAGGTGGGAGGAAGAGGAAGCAGATGGAGAGAGGATGAAAGAACGGAAAGTGTTCTGGGTGAAGTGAGTGGGAGAATGGGATAACAGGCTGAAGAGGTGGAGAGAAACTGAGATGATTGAAGGATAAATAAAGGATAGAGGATGTGCATGAGGAGGAAAAACCTCAAGCATGGGCAAGCTGATGAAATATAGGAAGACATTTTATATTTCATCACCAACAGTGGCCTTTTGTTATGTCTCATTAGTGATCTCGTGGCGGGATTGCTGCCTTTAAGCATCATGTTTTCAAAGCAATAGCACTTTCTTGATACCTACTCTCTGAGCTCACATCGCCCGCTGACTTGTTGCACCTCACATTTTGGCCTTGAACATACAGCTAAACGATGACGATGTGGAGAAGGTCATGTTGCATCACTGCACCAGAGCTTATATTTCTTAATGTATAGCGAAGTTTGTGTACCAATCAATTCAATTTCGCCTTTTTCAGGGCTTACCAAAAGAGATAGGTCAAATCTGATCTGGACCCTCAAACATCACTTTATATTTTCAGAGCCATGATATTCTTCACACAGCCATGGTGTTGTTCCAGTGCTCTCATATCCATTCACTTATACAAATACTCTGGTCTTGCATTACATATTTGCTGTGTTTTCCTTCTTGAGCTTATCACTATTGTTGTGCGCTATTACTTTACTAAAGTACTTTGACATAAATCATTTTTGCTTTACTTATTCAGTTATAGGTGACATGCAATTCAGTTTTATTTTAGAATAAGAGGAAAAACTCCAAATGCACCCATAAATGCAAGGTTGGAAAAAATTGTTGAAAACACCAGAGTCCTTTGCCCTTTCCTGTCCATGTCTTCAATTTCCAACAACTTCCCCCTTTTCATTCCCACCAAAACCACCTCCTCTCTCCATCTTTTTCCACTCCACCGAAAGACAGGAGAGAGGGAAGATGATGTGTGACAGATGCCATATTTCGACTTTCTGTCAGGGAGATTAATATTGACACAGTGTGTTTCTTACCAGAGGCTTGTTGACTGTGTGTGTTGGGCTTTGATTTCATTATCCTCTCCTCAGCCACTTTTTTCTTAAGAATCAGACAATAACAGATGTGGCGACTGAAATAGAGACACTGATATTGGAGGGGCTGAGTGAACAAGTCATATTGCTGGGTGGAGTCGGCCATCAGTCCTGTTTGCTGTGGAAGTATAAACCCCCAAGGGTACCCAGAGCACAGAGACCTATCAATTTTCCCCTCACCCCCGTACCCCAACGACAGGGTGGACGGTAAGATACAGTAGGCTATATAGTGTCATAATAATTTCAAACATAGTCTTAGATAACTTAATTTAACCAAATGACTTTGCCAAGGTGATCATGATAGTTTTGACTTATGATTGAAGAGGAAACGGGTCTGCTGGCTTGGCAGACCAAAGCCCAGACAGAAAACTGATCCACAGCCAGAGTGAAAAAAGAGCAGTACATACTTTTGGCCACTGGGGGCAGTGCCAAGCATTTGTTAAACAGTTAAACTAAGTAGAATATATGGTGGTCAATGGATTTAAATGCTATAAAGTGATCACTACAGTTGATTCCAAATATTTACTGTCATCATTACAGTACGGCATTTATAATGAAGGTATAAGCTGATATGAGATCAGTGGTTCTAAAATTATGGCAATTTCGGAGGATTTCCACAAGCATTCAGGCTATGTAAAAAAGTATATTTTTTGTTCACCAGTGCACAGTAATAAATAAAATAAAATAAAAATTATAATTTAGAGAGATGGTTTTACGGAGTCCCAAGTCCCTCTGACCATTGACCGCTGTTCATTTTACTCTGTTTAGCCCATAGACTATAACTTCACCTACAGGGGGCGATGTAGAGCACTAAAACTTGACAGTTTAGCCCCTCACATATTCCTGTAGGTGGACTATTCAAGATACTTCATTGTTACATCTCATTATACAAGCACAAGAGAGTAAAATGCTTTGGTTTCGGTTCCTCAAAATAGAGTATAAATAAGAGCATAATGTTAATAGCAGTATTATAAAAGTAATAAAGAAATAATAAAAATAACCATAACAGCTGCACTATTTCCCCATATATATCTGCATGAACTCTTCACTCTGCCTGGTTCATTCAGGAGAAACTCTTCCTCAAATCCCATAAGTGGTGTAATCTCTCCTTTATTCATTCATAAATTCATTCATTTTCTTTACCCACTTCTCTGTATTTATGTGTTTCTGTGTGTGTGTCTGTGTGTGTCTGTGTGTTTGGGGTGGGATTGGGGGGCTGCAGCCTATCCCAGCATGCAAAGCGTAGAACAGTGTATGATGAAAATGAAATTTCATTCATTCAAATTTCATTTATTGCTAATTTGAACAATTCACCAGAGGTTTGATGAGTCTGGGCCGAGGCGTTGCCATCCATTTGTGAGCCTGTGAGAACTTTCTGATAGTTATCGAAACATTTCTGGAGCAGATACACAGAAATGGATTCTACAGCTTCCTGATTTTGTAATTTCAAAGCATAGGCTTGCTGTTGGTGGGAAAATAAAATCAATAGGCCTCTCTGGAGAGCAGGTACGGGCCTATAGTCCTATGATATGAGAAAAGCTCCGAAACAGGAAATACAGCTGAAGGAGGAGGAAATAAGGAGGAGCAAAGCAACTTCAGCGAATAAACAAATAGAAAGCAAAGCAGGGGAGATAATGCAAGAGGGAGACAAGAGGCCGACGGCGGAAACAGTTGTCGCCAGAGACTTTTATTGACTTTTTTCCCCTCCTCGGTCCACGTGACCACCAGATAAATTCACACAGAGAGGGAGAGAGAGAGAGAGGGAAGGAGAGGGACTGGGGGGAGAGAGAGAAATGAGAAAATAAATTACTCTGGAAAGATATGACGATAGGCTACACGCGGCTTTAAATCTAAAAGGGAATTCGCGACACACTCGACCAATTTGTCACTGTGCTTTTTGCCTCTTTTCATTTCTTTTTTTGGTACTTTCCCCTCTATTATTTTTCACCCCTTCAATACCCCGATGCCCCTAATTTACCCCACTTTTCCCGTGTAGGCCTGTCCAATTCTTCTTCACTCCATGTTTTCCAAATCAATTCTCTGTATAGAATCCACACATTGTATGTAGGACTGTCTTGCTGTTGTCATGTTAGGATACTTTATAGGATTTATTTTCTTTTTTTCCCCCTTATTGTTTGCCCTTTCTTTGGCACAGTGATGTCATTAACCTGCCTGCTCGAGTCATGTAAGGTGCTTCCTTCCACTCCAACTCAAGCCTCTTTAGATGTGTCTGTTTATAATTTATGACAAATCCATAAATCCATCCCGCTAAGCTTGTCTTTCAATAGGTCTCCCTTCATCTGTAACTACACCCAGATCTGCGCCTCTTCACCCTCCTCCTCCTCCTCCTCCTCTTCCTCCTCTCCAAACACAAGCCTATCAAAATCTGAGAGAAAGGAGGAAATGAGATGCATCGAAAAAAAAAAAAGAATGAGGGGGGCCCACAGTAAAGGATGGCTGGAAAAGAGGTGGAAGAATGGAATGGAAAAGAGAAAAGAAAGAAAACGCAGACTTAAAGCATACCCCCCTCTCTTTTATTTAATTTAGACGCCAGGCGAAAATCGATCCTGCCATTCGATACGCAATCCGAATCAAGGCGAATTAAGCGGGCGGAAATTAACTCTGAAAATATTTTTGATGGAGTGGCTTGTAGTCTCTCGGCCAAATGGACTGCAAAGTGGAACAAATGACAGGGGCCTAGTGGTGGAGACAGCGCCGCTCCATCTTCCATTAGGCCGTAATGGGATAGGTCCAGCCCCCTAGCTCGACTCGGCTGCATTAATCAAAACAGCCGCTATATGAAGATTTATGGTTCTCCACTCCAGCGAAGCCGGTGCCGGAGCCAGTCCTCGGTGTGTATGTTTGAAGGAGGGGGTTGAGACTCACTCACTCGCTCCCTCTCTCTCCCTCCCTCTCTCTTTCTGCCTCGCTCCCCATCCATCCTATAGACTTTGCCCGGCCTACCTGTGGGCCTATACACAACATGCGTGTCGCGGCTTTACGCACACACACCTTTAATCCAGAGAGTGTGTAATCGCATCTTGTCATTTTTGTCTACAGGCGTGTCATGGCCTGATTTTTTTTTTTTTTTTTTTTTTTTTTTTTTTTTTTTTTTTTTGACTCGATCAGAGCACCAGCAATTGTGACCTGCAATAGTAGGACTACATAGTCTCATCATTTAATGAGATAATAGGCTGTATGCAGTGATGTTGTGGTAAATAAAGTGGGTAAAAAATTATGATCATCAGTGTTTGTCATAAGGCAAACAGCCACCAACATACTCCAAAATAACTTAATTGTCAGAAAAGAATAAACTTTTTTCCTCTGAAGTGTGCTTTTTATATAACTTGCATCCTGCTTACTATTATGCATATCCTATAATATAAACTTGCTGCATAAACAGTTAAAGTGGTGTACCCTCCATAGCAACCATTATTATATACTTTGGTATAACATGAGATCTGTTTCAGTATGTTTTAACCTTTGTAGCTTTTACTGTTAGGTCTTGCAACTTTCTCTGAATTGGCCTTATACTTTGTCTGCCGGCACCACTTCTTACCTATCCAACATAACAAACACAAGGCAAACAAATAGGCATCCTCTGGCGTTCAGTAGTGAGACTTTAGATTACAGCCTATCACTCCAGCTTCTCTCTCCATGGCAGCCAGTTAGGAGTGTACCAGGCCACTGCTGTGACGAGCCAAAGGGACAGACAGGGGGAGACAGTGTGACGGAGAAGACTGTGGCGGCTCTATATTGGAGCTGGGATCCATCCAAAAAACTTCAGCCAAGTTTTGATGAGATGAGACTGATCGGACCCACTGCCGAGAGCCCCTGTCTTACTTTCTTTTTCTTTGTGTGTGTGTGTGTGTGTGTGTTTCGTCAGGAGAGGGAGCACTGATGAAGGCCTCCCGATAGGTGGACTCTACTCCAACCTATTCACACACACACACACACACACACACGAACACTTCTCTATTACCTAACTTTCACAGCTCCTTCCTACTCTCCCCTCCCTTAACCCCAGTATCTTGTCAGTGTTTTTTTCCCCATTATTTCTGTCCCCTCTCTTTCTCCTCCATCTAGCTCCCTATCTTATTCCGCTTCAGCCTATTCCCCGACTCCCCGTCCTCCGGCCCTAACTCTCCCATGCGGATAACCAAACCAGCATGGAGACATCTCTATATCCATCTATCTATCTCTCCTTTCCTTTTGCCCTCCCTCTTTTCCCCTTTCCTTTCTTCTCTCTCTTTTCCCGGCGAGCGGAGGGGAAGCTTGCTGCCAGTTTCAGTCTGCCGAAGGGTTTATTTAAATTAGAAACGCTTCAATCTCCTCATCCCCCACCCCCTGTTTTCTCCCTCTCCCTCATTCACTTTCTACCTCTTTTTCTGGGCCGGGGTGACTCCCACCTTCCTGTTGACAGCCTCCAGGGTCCAGTCAATGCCAGGCAACTTTGTTTTGTAGATGGAAGTGGCAGAGAAAGAGGAGGGGGGTTAACAGCGAAGAGGAGAGGAAACGAGGGAGGGAAAGTAGAGGTGGGAGAGTGGGAGTTGGAGAGAGGTCAGGGGAGACCTGTTAGCCGTTGTACTTTAGTTTCTCCTTCCTCTCATGGCTCGTTCCACACAGATTAGGACCTGCAAATGGCTATAGGCCGCCACACCTGGCTGTGGATCTCCCCGTCTCATAGGAACACCGGCAAACTATTACCTTTTACTCTCTCATTATCACGCTCACACAATCTATCTTGTCTGAACAGTCTGTCTCCCTGCTTGGTCTTTGCCTGTTTTGTGTTTTCCCTCTGTTTTGTCTCGTTGTTCCCTCATATCGCTTCTTCTCTGTCCATCACGGCAACTGCTGTGAGCTGAGGGGTCAGTCATCCCACCTAATCATCCCCTCTGTTAACAGTGACCCATCTCCCTGATAATCCCTCTATCCGCCCTCCTCCTCTCCCTAGTCTGTAATCCCTCCCCCATCCCACCCTCCTCCTCCTACCCCTCCTCACCCATTAACACACAATTATTTTGGGGGCCTGACACGGGCGCGGGGAGGAAACGAGGTGTGGAGAACACAGAGAGACTGTCTCTCTAATGGCTGAGTGACACCAGACGAGCTCATAGATCATGGAGATTATTAATACCACTGTTAAACGCCCCAGTCAGGACCACCACCATCCACACACCCACATGCACACACACATGCACACATTCTTAGAGCCTATCATATCTCATTCCCCACACACATCTTTATATGAGCTGTCATTCATGCTTGGCGAATCTGCATCAATTTAATTTGACTCGTTTAAACAATGCAGCGTGCTCATTACAGCATGTGGTAGAGGGGTAGAATCAGATTTACAATTACAACTTTCATTGGCAGCATATTATTTGCGAGGTCGTTTCCTTATGATTCACCTCCCGCCCTATATTTCTAATGATGGTAATTCCAGGTTTGATCTGATTATCATGTATACAGTGAGGTGAGAGATTCCCTGTGACTTGCTGGTAATGACCAGGGAAATGTGGCCTTTATACGGCAGCGGGGGCCCATCTAGGGAGAAGAGATTGAAAGGCAGGGAGGAGGAGGTGGAGGGTTGGGTGGGGAGTGTGTGTGTGTGTGTGTGTGTGTGTGTGTGTGTGTGTGTGTGTGTGTGTGTGTGTGTGAGAGAGAGAGAGAGAGAGAGAGTGAGAGTGTGTGTGTGTGCATGAATGACCTGTCCGTTTAACCGGTGGGGTTCAGGGAGATGGCAGGGGGAGCCAGGCGTCCCTGGAGAGCAGGGTCTGGGGAAATCACACTCTCACTTCCACCAAACAACCTGGAGGCTGCATGGCAGCTGGCAGCAGCCAATACACACTCCCTCTCTCTCCATATCCTAGTTTATATGCAAAGAGACTCCTAAACACACTGCTTCTGTGGTGTGTGGCCCACGTGAAAATGTGAATTCAGTCAGGATTGCACATCCAGCTCCTGCAGCATAAACACTGTCACAGCTGCATGAAGAGGACACATATTTATTGCTGTTTTGCATTTCATAATTTTGAAAGAAGTGGTGCTCCTAATTTGTTTAATTCATGATGAACAGTACCTTAAAAGAATCAAATTCTTAAGCCAAATGTAGAAGATAAAGGAACTGTATATTAAATGACTGAAAGCCTCACATTGTTGCTATGTTTACTAGTAGTTTGTCTGGGCACTTAAACGACTTTGTACAACATGCCTCTAAGTGAATTTGAAGGTTACCCATGCAGGACCCAGCCGATAACGAGGGGAGCTGGAGTAAAAGTGCTGGATAGGGCTTTGCTTTTTTTGTACCTGTTGTAAAAACCTACTTAGTGTGCCACTGCTCCATTAGTTGATCTCAGGCCTCCATGTGAGCTCTGCTAGTGCCAGCTCATTGATCCCTTAACTAATCACTCTAATTAAAATGCCTTTTATGCATTCAGTAGTTTATACAGAAGCGTACTGCTCGCTACTTAAGGGTCTGTTGCCACACAAATATACAGAAATTTCCCTCAACACTTTCAGTGGATTGACTCCTGCTGTGGCATATTATATCAGATGTAACTTTAACCTGTATGCCTGAATTCAGCAGACCCTTCAAAAAGAGGAAGCTGAACATCTCAAACTGGATAGTGATCATACATCTTGTTTGATTAAGCAAGATGATACCAGTTTTAGATAGTTCACATAGCGGCAAGACAGACTGTCCCTTTAAAATATCTTGTCACCTGAGGAAATTGGTTTTGTGGTTGATAGTTTAAGTCCTGTGCTCATTTTATTTATTTTTAATTATTCTGTCTGTGAAGTATTCAGAGAGTTTATTCCGTCATTATTTGTGTTTATAAAATTAGAATGGTATAGTCATGAAATAATTAAATAATATTCTCAAAGAATTATACGTTGTCTCAAGCTGTCTTATTTTGATGGATGTCTGTTTATGACTCGTTCCGCCAAGAAATTCCTACAACATTTCTTTCCTGATAATATATCAATTTATCAGCCTAGATTTTTATGTTAATTTCCTCCCCTCCCCCTAAAATAAACTGTCTTACTCCCAAACGATCTCGAACTAATTAAGCAAGCGTTAATTAAAAATTCGAGAGAGGATAAACGTGGAGAATTGTAATGGAAACGTTGAAGTTAATCAAGCTTTGAAATTATTGATAACATCCTTAGAACAGTGATCGATCGGGAAGACATTAAGTGGCAAAATAAAGCAGCAGCATTGTGATTTGATGTGTGTGTGTGTGTGTGTGTGTGTGTGTGTGTGTGTGTGTGTGTGTGTGTGTGTGTGTTTGTATATTGCTTTATTCATTCACTCACTCACACACACAGTCAGGGCCATAATACTTAACATTAGTCCATACAACAAATAGGATGTCTTTTGTGTGATTCCAAACTTCCTTACATGCACACATGCAGGTGCAAGCAGAGTGCGTGCGTGCGCGTGTGCATGTGCGTGTGTGTAATGCATGTGCGTGTGTGGAGGGGGGTATGGCTGAGGGGTATTTAGAATCTCTTCACAGACGCCATTAATCAAATATGTGCGCTCAAATTGTATTGTGAACTCCAAGAGACCAAGATATTGGCGTCTGTTGATATGAATATTTCCCCTCTTTTCATTGTTTTGCACCCATACAAAAGCAGCGTGCTTCCCCGTGTTTACATGTTTCTCCCTTGCCTGCATGTCTGTTTACGCCTGTGTCAAAGCCTGTGTGGCATGTACTTACAAGGCGCTTCATCATCCCACCAGCGATAGGAGCAATTCACCCATAAAGTGGGTCTTTCGCCCATAAATAATATTCAAGTCGCTCTATTGTTAAGTGAAAAGTTGACTGGTGTTTGATTTTTTTTTTCTTATTTTTTTTCTTCTTCTTCTTTTCCGCGGCGACCTCGGGTTAGGACTCATACATCACGGGATGACAGCTATAGAAAGGCCCTAAATTAGCAACTAAATCGAATATTGATCAGCTATGTGCGGCCCTGCGAGTCGCGGCTCCTCGCCGTTTTTTCCAGAGAGAAAGAAGGGGGTGGAGGGGTGGGGGCTGAAACGAGAGATAGAGGGGGGAAGGGGCCGGTGAAAGGTGCTGCTGTGTGGATCTCTCTCTCTCTCTCTCTCTCTCTCTCTCTCTCTCTCTCTCTCTCTCTCTCTCTCTCTCTCTCTCTCTCTCTCTCTCTCTCTCTCTCTCTGTTTGAGTTTAAGTGTTGGCGAGTGTGTATTTTGTTGTGTATTGCCTTGGATTCAGAGTAAATAGGCTACATCTGTCCTGATAGTTTGTGTGTTTTTTCTTCTACATTTGCATTTATTTTTCATAAGCAAATGATGCAAGAAAAATACCAGTCAGTCACTCTCTGCATCTCTCCCGGGGAAAACAAACTTCAGATTCATGTATTTTATTTTTGAGCTGCATCCATCTCGGTTACAGCTCCTCATACAGCCTTTATCTGTCCCAAGTAACCCTTCTTATTGTTTACATAAGGTTCAAATGAAGTCCCTCATTACCCACTTGCCTATTGGCTCCTGTTTATGGATCATTGACTATGTTGGCGCTGTTGCATCGACTTCCCCCCATCCCGCTGCTGGGATGAGTGGGAGGTCGGCGGCGCGCACATACATGCGCAGCGGGGACGCGTTTGATGAAACGATCAAGGGCTTTCTCCCGGGAAGCTTTGTGTGTCCGGGGCGGCGATGAACCAAACCCAAGGCCGGGGAGTGGGTGGTCAAGGTTATACCGGGTCAGTGAGATTAGCCCCGGCATGCTCTTTAACAAAGGGCCGCAGCGTCAGGGCCGCCGAGTCTAGATCAAAGTATCGGGTGTAGGACAAGTGGGGCGTAAAACAGGGATGAGCTGTGGATTACAGCGGGCTAATTGGAAACGATGCTTTCACTCCATTAATGGATGCTGGAATAGCCTGGCTTCTCGGTTGTTGTTTCGCCCTTTTGCAAGACTTTGCATTCAGTTATAAACAGGATATTAGGCTCACGAGCCCCATATCCTATGTGGCTCATGCAGCTTGATACGGGCTGTGTTCACTGGCAATATCTGCTGAATAGTCTGCTTCAGCACCATGGACAGCAGCACACACGGATTCAGCACTTTGCTCCGGCCGGCCGGTGTCGTGCCATTGATTGCCCCCACTGGCACAAACTGCCTCCCTTGCCGCTGGACCACGCACACAGTCATGTCATCTCAGCAAATGATGTTGACATTACACATTTGAGGTCATGAAGTATTACCAGATCGAGTACAGTGGCTTTTTGACAGCTCTGCGCTAAATTAATGGGCATTAATCGGGGACGGGAAGCGCATTCTCCGCACCTCTTCCGTGTTCAATGAATCAAAACCTCTTTTTTGCCTCTTTGCGTGACCTCTAGTCACAACTGAGGTACAGCAGGCATCAGTTATTACCAGTTTTGCCTGTTTTGTTTAGAAAGGACAATTTTGAAATGATTGGAGTACCCAAATACTCAAACGCCCACCTGTGACGGCGTCTTCCCAGGCTTTTTTCATGTCATCGAATCAAAAAATTTGTTACAATTTGAGAAGTTTTTTTTTTTTTTTTTTCTCAGCTGCCCCATCTCAGAAATAGGCTAATTACAAAACTGTTCATATTGCATATAATGGCATGAGTGACACGTCGGATCAAAACAGCCATGATTTGGTGAGGCTGTGTGTTGTCTCATGGTGCTTGGAGCGAGAGATTAAGGACAGTTCCGCAGCTCGATATTGCTGGAAGAACAATATTCAAGTGTTATTAAGTAGCCCAGATCGAGGAGGAAGACAAAGAGAGGCGTAAAGAAGTTGAGTTAGTCGGAGAGGCAGCGCGCCCCTCCCTCCTCACGCGCCTCTCGGCGAGCAGTTCTGCTGAACTTTGCTCGAGGATATTCCGGGAACCATCTGTTTCCGGCACAGCACCGTGCGCGAGACGGGAAGCGAAGCTCACAAATTTGCGAGGAAAGGTGGTTGTCTGCCAGTGCGCTTGTTGTGAAATACCCCCCTCTCCACCACCACCACCAACAACACACACACACACACACACACACACACACACACTACCACTCCCGTCCGTTTTGAATTCTCCATCGTGTCTTTATTGGATACCTACAGGAACTTTATTGTCCCTGAGGACACAGTGTCACGTTAGTGCGCTTAATCTGCAGCTGGAGGCCCTGGAGCCTCTGCATCAGGTCATCTGCCCCTTTCATCCAGGATAATAATCTATCTATCTATCTATCTATCTATTTATCTATCTATCTATCTATCTATTTGTTTATATACGCACACAACAGCCTATATACTCACTGTACCTGAAACAGGTGGGGGCACACTTCACTACAGCTAACTATGGTTATATTATATTAGACAACTGCAGCATATGTACCAGAATAAACTCTTGTAACCAGAAAGGCAAATCTTGAAGTGTTGAAGGGTTGCCAACAAATCATCACTATGCTTATTTGGGCATGTGAAGTGTGTGTGTGTTTGTGTGTCTGTGTGTGTCTGTGTGAGATGAGGAGAGGTGGTGTCAAGGTAAACTGGCAGAGAGACAAACTAGTCTCCACCTCTCTGATGAGAAGTGCTCTAGGCATTCGCTGCCGAAGACATCCAACAAATACTGCAATAACATAGTGAAGCGGATCTGATATTTCCTTCTTTCCTCTGTGGGATATAGCGTGCAGCATTTCTCTATATTCCATTTTCATCTAGTAATTTGGATCACATAAATTTACCACAGTGGTCTATTCCTATTTCGAGATTAAAATACAAAATAAATAAATAAATAAATAAATAGGGTGGTTATCCTTAACTCCACCGCTCTCATAGGTGGGTTTGTCATTGCTGCTTGGTTGAGCTTTGTTCACACCCACAGACTTTGATTTTTAATTATAGTGGAGATCCAAAGTCTTCAGAAGACACCAAATATGTCCTGCTATCTTACAAGGAAATGTGTATAAAATGATGCACAAGACAGCTAGATATTTTCTATTTGTTGTAATGCTGCAGCCATCAAACAATGACTTTTTGGGTTGGAATATTTCACTCAGTATAAGAGTGAGGTAGCTTCAGTGAATCTGTGCAACCTGTAGACACAAAATACATTTAACATTGCCATACAAAGTAGAAAAAATGTTTTTAAACTTTGAAGCTTATTATATTTAACATTGCCATACAAAGTGGAAAAAATGTTTTTAAACTTTGAAGCTTATTAAGGGAATATTAAAATTGAAATTGGAATCAAAGGGGTCAAAGTGCATTATTTTCACTTTGACAGAGTTCATGTTTGGGACTGATCAGGGAAGAGGGTTAGTTCTGCGTTCGCTACCCCCTCATGTGGCATATTTTCTCTCACCTTTGCAAAGGTGAGACCACGTGGCCTGCAGAGGAACCACCTGAGGCCAAAGGAAGATGCAGATACCTCACAGTGAATGGAAAGTGTGAACACGATCCATGCACGAGGACTTGGAAAAGAGGATCCCAGTTCTGTCAGAACATATTTGAACAATAGAGGATCTTTGGAGACACGCTATTACTGTAAAAAGTGTTTTTTAATTCCACAATGAGGGCACATTTGTGGATCAGTGGGTAATGTATCACATACTTGCAACATCATGTTTTTGAACCTGGCTCTTGAGCTTTCTCATGTCACTATTTTTTTCTAAAACTATCCCATGACATTGTTCACAATACCATCTGATGAAGTGGAGATTTAAAAAAAAAAAAAAAAAACATAACCTGTATTTAAACGATAAATACTTGAAACAATTTGACCTCATTACCAATTAGCATGTATTTTCTTTGAGCTAACAAAACTATATTTGTTAACATGAATTATGTATGTTTCTCTGTACTGTATTGCAGAGGCTTGGAGAAGAATGTTATCACATTTGGGGAGTGAAATTGATTAATGAGCACCTTTTTGTCACACACCGAGGATAAGGGAGACTGATCACTTAAGATCAAAACAAAGGAGAGAGCCAGGTAAGAGCAAACAACAAGGAACAATAAGTACAATCGACAGAGCGTTGTTAGAAAGAACAAGACTGGAAGAGAGAGGCAACAAAATCTTATGGAGTAAAACAGAAAAGTACAACCGCGGAGAGAGGGATGGAGCAAGCCCAAAAAAAGAGGGATAGAGAGGGAAGGAGGGATGAAAGGATGAATGAGGGATAATTGCATTAGAAAGAAGAGAGGGCCAGAAGGAAGGAAATGATTAGAGGAGAAGGGACTGATATCCGATAGAAAGAGTGAGGTGGGGATGGGTGGGAGAGGAGGGCTCGCTTACCGCCCGCCGTTCAATACATACTGACACTCTCTCTCTGTGTCAATACACAAACACAGTGTGTGTGTGTGTGTGTGCATGTGTGTGTGTGCTGGTACAGGTCTGTTAATCCTTGTCCAGTGGCCTCTCTCTTTCTCTTGTCCCCTTTGAGGTCTCAGAGGTGCGTTTGTGTCAATCTCGCTCATTCCCTGTGTCTCACTTCAAACTTCCATAATGTTTGTTTGATTTCCAGCTGAGTCATTAGAACTGAGCTAATAATCTACAACAATGCCTTCCTTTCACATATAAATAATATTTATTTAATATCGATATCTCTCACTTTTGGCCATTGTTTATCTAGAGTAGTTCTGTTAGGTTAGCCCCTCCACTTTTTTTTTTTTTTTTTACAAGGTTGCCCTTCACATTAGCTGCACATACAACAAAAGAATGTTTTTCTTCAGGTGCCATCTTTGAAATATAAATGTCCTTTTCATCATTTAATTCCCTCATTTATCATTTTCCAGTCTCTATCTTGGTTCCTTTCATTGTACTGCCCCTCTGTGTTCTTTTACCTCGGGTCACCTTGTATTTTTTCGTTCCCTCAAAGTTATACTATCTTGCCACATATCTCTTATTCCTTCCCCATCTATCCACTCCCTTCTCCTCCCTCTCCCACCCTCTCTCTCTCTCTCTGCCTGTCTTTCCAGGCGGCCTACCTTTTGTCATTGACCCCTGCCCTGGGTGTCTGGGCATTGACTGGCTCTCTCCATGTCACTGGAGCTCCCTGTCAATACTTACCAGGTTTGGCCACCCTGTGTGCTGTGGTCAGAGAGTGGGGGAGAGAGAGGGATACACGAGATGCTCCACAGCACCGGCAGATAAAATAAAAATGAATGAGAGGGAGGGTAAAAGTAAGAGGGATGGAGAAAAATATGATGGAAGGAGGCAGTGTACGGGATAACTGGTCAACATCTTTGCAGGGATGTTTCACTTTGGTAGAGTGTTTTCACCTTTTAGCAGACACGCTTCCATAATAGTTCATGAACAGTGTACCACTGTTGGACATCCCAGGCATCTGCAGCCATAACTTAAAATTAATTCTTTTTAACAATTCATGTTTATATGTGTCTCTCCTTTCACTTGCAAACAAAAGTTTAGGAACGAGACTGCACATAAATAAACTATGTCAGTTCAAACCCCATCACCAGTTGTCATACATTATATTAGAGCGTTTATTTTCCATTAGAACATAAAAATGCCTGTCTATTGCTATGAGCTATGTTGTTATTATCTCCTATCTCTCTTACACTTCAGGACCTTAGCTTATCAAACTAGATGTACAGGACATCTAGCTGAGGATATAGCGCATATCAGGATGGATCAAGGGAAAATTGCTTTTAGCCATTATGCACCATAAAAAACATCAGAAAACTTTCACATTAGACTCTGCTTTCTCCAGCGCCTCTCATTTTAGAGCATTGTTCCATGTAAGGCCTTTTGATAAAAATCCATGTTTGTTTTATTTTATTCCTCACATTTGTTTTTGTCACTGTTCCTGTATGATCAGCTATGCATCAGAATCAGAATCAGAAATACTTTATTGATCCCTGAGGGGAAATTGGGTTGCATGTACATATGTTAATTACTGATATTAACCATAATATGATCAGTCAGGGTATTTTACATTTCATCCTTTATTACTCTTTTTTTCCCCCTTTGCTGAACTTTTAACTTGACGTATATCACCTTAGTCTGACGTTTATTTTGAAGTTGAGCTTGTCCTTGTGCCTCACTTATGAATTAAGAATTGATGGTTGAATGAGTTTACAGTAAATAAGTAAGTAAGTAAGTAAAATTTATTTCTATAGTGCTCCACAAAATGACAGTAAAACAAAGAAATTATAGAAACACAGAACATTTGGTCTGCTTTACGCTTTGTAATTTTTGGACATGAATGGTGATGAAACATTTTCTTCAAGGTCACATATGAGTCCATTAACTGCAGGTTGTCCTGTTGCCTTTTGGTCGAAAAATACTGACCCTGGACACAAAAAGTTTGCTACCCTAAATTTATGTTTAAGCTGCATGATTAAAATGATCTTTTCAAGTGAATGGCGAGTCATCAAAAGTATAAATCTTGGAGTACCTTGGGCAGCCGATATTGGTTGTTGACTGTTTTTGAACTCATATACAGGTATGCATGACAAAGACTCATAATATCCTACTGAGGAGAGATACCAATTTTGTGAAACCTTTAATGAGAAAAACAGGAAGCTAGTGACAGATGTGGTAGATTAAGGAAGTGATGGTGACTGTTCCATAGATGTACACACAATGTATATTCAACCAATATACTCAGGTAAACAGTAATAAGAATCTGCTATATCCTGCTGACATCCATGTTTTAGACTGTCTTCATGAATGTCATTCTGCATGTCCTCATTCAGAATGCATACACAATATCGTTGATAAACTCTGTGTGAGCATCACTCCCTATTTTACAGTCTACTCCATCTCCAGCATGCTCGGCCTCCCATTCCCTCTCTCCCTCTTTCCTCTTTACTCTTTTCATTTCCTCTAATCTCTCACTCCCCCTTGCTCTACCTCCGTGTCACTTTGATTTCCCTATCCACTGGCCTGTGGGATGCCTGTGTGTGTGTGTGAGTATGTGTGTGTATGTGTGTGTGCGCGCATGTGTGTATGTGCATTGTCTGTTACGAGAGCGTGACTTAATTGTGTAAAGCAGTTTCACAATCATTGTAAGTGAATCAGTGGATGTGTCCTTTAGCACATCAGTGTATGTGGCATTGGAATTCCATGGAATGTCTCATGTAATCCATGTACCATATAAATACACACACACGCATACACACACACACACACACACACACACACACTTTATTTTGGTTGCAGGTGTCTCAATGCATTTTCTGCTTTGTTTAAACTATATTTATATGGATATCAGAACAAGATTTGCTCATGCATATGTCTACGAATGTGGATGTGTACAGCAGAGTGTGTGCTCATGCATGCATGTTTGTGCTGATTGTATTTGTGTATTGTGCATGCTTGTGTGCATTTGTGTAAGAGTAAATGTATGTGTGTTACTTACATTCTGTGCATGAGTGTGCGTGTACACAGACGCCTCTGTGTCTGGGCTCGAGCCTGGATGGGCCTGCGTATATGAGAGTAGACAGTGTGCGCGTGGAGAGCAGGGGAGTGAGAAGGACGTAGCAGGAGTGGGGGGGGAGGCAGCGCAAGGCCGAGGGGCCCCCCTCTCGTAGACAGTTTGACTGATGACATGCATTAAACAGTTAATCTGTCTGATTGAATGTTTGCTTCCTCCAAATTGAAACATTAAACAACAAGGCGAGAGAGAGAGGGAGGGGAGAGCCCGAGGAGGAGAGAGGGATATGGCTTCATCTATTGCCCAAATCATGCAAAGCATGAGACTGGAATATATAATACTGTCCTGTGAGCTAGGAAGGGGGAGCAAGAGGAGGAGAGAGATTGGAAGGGACAGAAAGAGGAGTGTGAATGAGAGAAAGAGAAAACGGGTGAGAGAGAGAGATGAGAATGGAAAGGCTCTGGGTAGGTGGAGGGGGTAAGGGGAGAAAGGTTAGAGAGAGGAGAGAGGAAAAGAGAGAAAGGGATCAGTGAGATGGAGAGGATGCTGCAGAATAGGCCCATAGAGAGAAGCTCTGCAGAGGCAAAGTTCTTCTCAGCTGACAATTCAAAAGAGGCAACAGAAAAGATTAAACAGCATCAGTTTAAAGGCTTTCATTGGTATTATAACAAGAGAAACACTTTAGCAGTTGAAGCAAAATCTGGCTCTTTTTAACTTCTAACAAATGCCGAGTCCTTTCAGAGCGTTTAGTGACAGCCTCACAGATAATCCCATCAAAATCACATCAGTGCCAAGAACTGTAATGGCAGCATCAAACCAGACATAATAGGAAATCTGTGATCTGTTCGCTTGTGTTGCACTGGTTTCCAACTGAAACTATAACAACCATTTAAGTAACACACAGTGCCTTGTATTTGAATTATCCATTTCCTGTAGGCATAAAACAAACTTCTTTACCCAGGTCTAATGCATTTATGACCCTCCCTGCTGTCTGTCCAAAAAGCCTCAGTGGTCTAGACACAGACAGGAAGAGAGGAGGCAGTTGTCACTATTTCCTAACCTGGTTTCACTTCCTGGGGTCATGACCCCTCTCTCTGAGCCTGGAAACTCCTCGTGTTGTCAGCTCTCTCCCACTGGGACTGACATAGAGAGCAAGGCTCACACTTTCTGTCCACATCATCATGTGCTCTGGACAATGCAAATCTACTGATAAATTCAATAAGTCTTCACAATAGTAAATCTTAAGATACAGAGAACAAATCCTGGCATGTCAAATATATATATGTATTTTTTTTAATATTTGTTAATGACTTCTGAGTGTCAAAATGTCAGTGTTAGGAAAATATTTGGCTATCTGAGATGCTGAAGTGGTTAATGTTTTAGAGCTTTGTCTGCTGATTTTATTTTTTACAGTTTACCAGATGAATGCACAAACACAAAGGAAGACGTTGATAGAATGGGTGGACAGGTAGTCAGATAACAGATAGCTTAGGTTTCAACAGCGCTTTTGCCACTGAAATGCTGGTAGTAGATTGGGAGAAATTGGGTGACCCCTAGCTGGTAATGTGATATGTCATTTAGCCTTACCACGACCCCTTCGCCTCCCCAGGTTCCACCATCACAATGCTCAAAATGGGTTTCCCTCTGCCTCAAGTGCATATTCTCCTCAATCAAAATGACCATCATTTTCTCCACAGACTGATTTTGACCCAGCTGTAAGACTGGGGTATAATTGCACAAACAGACAGCCACTAACTCTTGATGAACACATGAGCTTAAAGCCACTTTACAGCCAGCCAGGGAGGAGAAAAAAAAACAACAGGGGAAGATGAAAACATTAATGGATAGGTTGCAGGATGGACGGATAAATTGATAGATCTTTTAGAGAAGGTCAAACTTCTGTGCCCACACGCGGGACCATCATGAAGAGAAGAGAAATTGATTGCCGCTCACAAAGGCGCTGAAATGACTAGAGAAATTATTTTCTGGGCAATGAACATTCTAGGAGGTATGGGGGGAGGAGGAGAGAGCGCGGAGGGAAAGTGCAAACCTTTCTCAGAGCGCATGAAATGGCTCAAGCAAACTGCTGTCAAGTGGAGTTGTTGGTGAAAATGCTCATTGAGTGGATCTTCAAGAAGATCCCCACCTAGCTGGTTGAGGGATTGTTTGTGCATGTGCGAGCGTGTCTATGCACACATATACATGCGTTTGTGCATGTGTGTATGAATGTACTGTATACGTTTTTCAGACACAAATTAGGGTCTTTAATTGCTTTTAGCTGGCTCTCCATTGAAAATCCATGCATTCCAATGCTGTTTGATGTATAATGTGGGTATCTTTTAATTCTAGGTCTGCAGACCTGATTTGTTCTCTCTCTCTTCCCATCTCCCCTGGTTCCAGTCACAAAGGCCTCTGGTTGTTTTGCTCTACTAGTTCCTGGTGCATTGCATACCGCCCTCATGGGGGCATAAGTAAATGTAAAACAATAAACTGCCCCCAGGAGACTTCAGCTAAATGAGTCTCCATCGCATTACAAGAGTCACACTACTTTCCCCACCCGAAAACATCACTACAATAATGAATTAATCCGCTTCCACTCTTGGGGTTTTGTGCTGAACCTCCATCAACAGCCTCCATTTGATGAGTGATAATGAGCGATCCTTTGACACAAACTGTAAACCCACATTCTCCAGACTTATCTCCACACTGGGTAAACCTATCAATTTCCTCTCAAACAAATGAATCCTTCACTTTGCCGCTACTCTTGTTGCCATCTAAAATGAGTGATCCTCCCCTCTTATGACAGTTGTAACCCCCCCTCCCCACTTTCTGGTAACTGTGCAGCCCCTTCCTCCTCCTTGGCGTGCCTAATGACACTCAGATGGATCGAGGAGACACCAGGCCTCCACCAGCAGCCCAACAAATGGCCCTGCGTCAGGACCAGAGGGATGGAGTACATCGGCGGATATGTAGATTGGGGAGGAGATGAGTGTGTGAGGAGACAGAGACGGATCGGGGGACTCGTGTGGACAAACAGAGTGAGGTTGATTGCTAGCACAGAGAGGGGCCATTACGGCGAATCCGCACGCTAATCATAATGAATCACTTACTTATTAAGCGTTAATTATGGCGCGCAAATACATCCCAGGAAAGCGCGCAGGGAGGCAGGCGGGCGTCGGTGCCACTGTTCAGGGGGGTACAGGAGGAGGCGAGGAGGCCACATTAATTTATTCTTATTTATTAATTTTCCTAATTAAAACAACAAGGCTGTGGAATAGAAGTGTTTTCTTTGGGTGAAACAAATGAAGGCCCGGGAAAGTGATATGAAGCCAGGCGTGGCGTGGTGTAAACATTAAATCATGTGAAGTGATGGTGCTTGTTCAGCTGTTCATTATTAGAATAGCTTTATCCAATTGGCCTGCCCCCTCTTATCCCTTTCCTTCTTGTTAGTATATCATGCAGCCCCTCCCCTGTCATAAGGAATAAACACATACGCAGACACACACACAGGCACATACACACATACATGCGCACAGTTGTATGTACTCTGATGATTTGGATGGGAGATTTCATCATCATTATCCAGTAAATGGTTTTATTCTCCACATGTAGTATCACAGTGCTATTCCTCCTTGAACGCATCCCTATGAAAAAGCCATAAAATCAGACAGAAACGCCCGATCTTTCCCATTTAATAATCAGATGTTTACATTTTCTCTCCCACTCCGTGCAATTCAACGACTTGGCCTATTATGGGAGCTAAACTGCTTCTCCCATTTTCTCAAATTCACTCATCTATCTCCCCGTTCTTCTCCCTCTTTCCACAATGTATTCTCCTGATTTCCTGATCTCTCCCTCAGCCTCGGAGTGGCCCACCTGAGCGCGCGGGGTGCGGTAATGGCGTTAATGCCCGGTAATGCGGGCCAGATATTATAATCTCAACACTGTCACATTGCGTTAGCCGCGGGAGACTGACGTGTCAATGCCACTGCGAGCAGGTGACACACGGGGCTCAGGAAGCGTGGCCCGGTAATCGCCCAATACAGACACATTTATTTTAGAGTTGAATATTTTTTTCCACGGCATATTGGGCGCGTGGAGGGAAACTTGTGTCAGTACGCCAGAGGGATGACACACTTCAATTGTCTATACACTATCATAGGTTTTAAAATTTAATCTTAGTATACTCAAAACATGTTAAATATTATAGACCATCATGTGTCATCTACTGAACAGTATCACGTTAATAAAATGATGTAAAATTTATCAAATATTGTGAAAAGTTATAGGCTGGTTGACTACATAATAGTGTTCCCACCGTAGCCAAAGGATGTAGCACAGGTCAACTAAATCAAAGACTGCCCATATTGGCCGGTGGTGGCGCTGTAATGCCACAATGAATTTTTCTCAATGGAGGATTTGTACAAAATCAGAGATTATTAAGCCATTGTGGTGGAGGGGGGAGTGGAGTAAATACATTATCTTTTCGGAGTAGCCTATCACAAGTTTTTGGGGAAACACCTTTCATTTCAAAAATCAATCACCAATGAGTGTGTGAATGCATCACAACACACTTCACAGTTTGAAACTGATTTACAGCAAAATTTTGTTTTGTTACATAAATCTATGGAAAGCTTTGCAACAGCCAATTTATCTTATTCTTGTTATCTGTTGGTGACAGATTATTGTGTGAGCTAGTGATGATTTGTAATATCTGTTTGATCTTCTTAATGTCTTCAACACCAACATTTATAAGTTGCTTTTTATATTTGAGACCACTTGGCCAGTCATCTTTGGTTAACTATCTTGTTAGCAAGGAAGAATTAAGGAGGGAAAAATGTCAGTGAGTGGCTATGCATGGTTTTCAGAGATGTAGAGACTGTATGATTTCCACAACCATGCAGACATTAGGGACTGATAGCTGCATATTCACAAGAATTAGTATTTTAACTTTGTAGCCCCATTCATGCCTGACTAGTCTTTACTCCTTGCTTTGCCAGGACAATGAAGATTTGAAAATTTACAATTGAGTTGCAACTTTTCTCTCCATTTTAGTGTATTTGGTTTGGTTTTGCAAAAAAATCTCATTCAGCATCCTTGATTATTATTCAGAAAAAAAACTATACATCATCACTATAGAAATGGAGGGAACATTTTCATTGTTTCAGAAAAATTCAGTGGTCTTGCATTTGTTACTCAAAAACTAAGACTAAAATATGTGACAGAGGACAAAGCAAAGATGCCATATTTACTGCATTGTGTTTTTCCTCATGTGGCATCTGCCCTCCCCTTCCTTCTGCTTTTTTTCCTTCCCCACTGCGTCTGTTAACTGAGACCGTCCCGTAGTTAAAGGGATTGCAAAAGACAACAATCCATCCCTCACACACAGGTCTCCGGGTGCACTGTCCTGCATGGGCGCGGGCTTCGAAAGTGATTTATGCGTGTGTGTAATTGAGTGTTAATAAAAGTGTGTCCGGAGCACGTGTAATTGTGTGTTCAAGACCTACCATGTGCGAGCTTGTGTGTAATTGGGTGTTATCGATGTTGTGAGTGTGTGTCGGGGTGAAAGAGCGACTGGACGGGTTGCAGTTTGATTGCAGTTTGGAAAGTGCCTTGAAAGTTTTTTTTCCCCTTGTTAGTTTTTGAAGACAGAAATTCTCTTTAGTGCCCAGTTGACCTTTAAGAAGATCATTCAGTAAATAGAGGATTTGGGAGAAATATCCCCAACACCCATAGCCTTGCTTTTGTGTTTATTTTTATGAAAATAGGATCATATTAAAGGTATAACATGCTCAGAAACCCTTGAAATTAGTTCAGGCATGAAATGCCTAATAGGTCAGGTAATAATGTTTTGCCTATTGCATACAACAGAGGTGTAGTGAGTATAGTGAAAGTATGTGGGGTTTAGTGAAAAGAATATAATGATGGCAATGTTATTATTTAATGTATGACAATGCTTTAGTGTACTTTAGTATATATGTTTGACTAATACATCCTCAGTGACCATGTTATTAAGTACACCTTTACGATTTAATGCAACTCACTGCAACAGCTCTACCATAAAGTCTACCTTAATTCTATGTTTATTATTGAGGTTGTAGTTTGCAGAGGTCTTGTTCTGGACCATTTTATATTTAGACGTGTTTCCACTTTTTTGTCCTCCCTATTTATATACATGAGGGGGGCAGAATATTAGAAACACCTCTCAATAAACTGCAGTCCAGTACAACAGCACCACTAACTATGAGCTCAGTGTTAAACAGAATTGAATTAACACCTCTATGACAGTGTCAAAAAGCCCTCAACGTTATAGGCATCATAAAAGTTGCCTTTATGGAAGAACAGTCGTATTGGATTGTATTAGATTGTACAGTTGCACCTAATAAAGTGGCCACTGAGTGTAAATAGCTGTGCTGTGTGCAGCATAGTTAGCCTATTTTGTCAGCTTTTGTGTATATCTGTGTATGTGTATATGTATGCGTATAGTGCTGTGGTAATAGAGTAGGGGTGTGTGAAAGGTGTGTATGGTGTGATGGCAGTGTATAGAATAGGTATGTGTGTGTGTATGTGTAGTGTGGTGCAGGCCCTGTTTAATTGATGCGGGCTGGCCATCGATCCCTCCCGCCCAGCCTAATGAAGGCCTGATTGGTTTGTGAGGGCTGGCTGGTTCTGCTTAGCTGCCTCTGCCTGCTGCCCTGGCCGCACACACTAACACACACACTCTTACACATACACACACATACACACTCAATTCAACATCATTCTTCTCTCTCTCTCTCTCTCTCTCTCTCTCTCTCTCTCTTTGGTCTCATGCTTTGTCTCTGTCTCCCGCTTTACATTTCTGCTCTGACTTTTGTTCCATCTCTCTGTCTCGAACTCTTTCTTGCTCTTTGTCACCTTCACTTTCCACAGTTGTTCCTCCAGTCCCGCCTCCGCCTGAATCTTAAAATGACATCTCAAATCCCCGTAATTTGAAGGTGAACACTACAATGATGGTGAAAATTAAAGCTTTTTTTTTTCTTTTTTTTTTTTTGTAACGATAGTTCAAGATGAAGCTACCTCACTCAGCCCCAGCGTTGCATTAGCTGTCTCTCGCCTAAACCTCGCATGCTTACCCTTAACCTCAGTTGTGCAGAATTTGGCTTGTTTGAGTTTGAAAAAGGTTTGCATGACTGACTTCAGTGCCCAAAATATTAAAGTGTCAATAGTGTGATTGAAATTTTACACATGCATTCCTTTTGTATACCAATCCAAAATTCTTAAGAGCATTCAAACACTCCCTTGCTCTTTCTGACATTTTTTATTGCTCTCTATGTCTCCCATCCTCTTGTCTCTATCGTCGTCTCAGTGGTGTCAGTGTCTCTGTCAGTATGTCTGTGTCTGTCAGCCAGCTGGTCAGTCAGTCAGTCAGATGTCACAGTCCTCCTCCTGTCATGGCAATGCCCATGAATGTCTCTTTGTGTCACTCTCTGCTCACTACAGACACAGGTATTACACAGCCCTGTTAATGGCTTTGTCAGACGGCCCTTTCACACAACCAGCCGCCAAGACAGGCAGGGGGACAGCTATCAGTCTGTGTGTGCGTGTGTGTGAGAGAGTGTGTCCATCTGTGTGCTTCAGTCACAGGCGTCACTCTCACAACGGGAAATAAAAAGGCACCCAAGTATCCACCGGAGTCATGTATCAGCAAAAAATTCTTCTCAGTGGCTTTTGAGTCAGACGGCAGGGCGGCCGTATCCATCCATCACTGCCTGTCACTCAGCCTGCTGTCATACTGAAAAATCTTTCCGAGAGCTTCCTCCTTACAAGGATAATCACTTCCAAAATCCAGGGAATCACTCACTAAACATGCCCACACAGGTCTAATTGTTTTCACTGTAGATGTGTTAGTTTTTCTTTGTGTTTTGACTAATAAATGCAGTAAGGGTCCGATGCATGGCTCACTGATGGGATTTTGGTTTATTTTCTAACCGGTATCTGTATGACTACTTGTGCATGGTTACCATGCAAGGCTGATTCATTAAGCTTTCCTGCAAGTCTAGATTTAATGCAGAATGAAATTTATTTGTGGACCCATTTTAATTGTTTATCTTTTCTTTTACTGTCATCTGTCAGGTTACCACAATGTTTAGGTCCCCATTTGCTTTCTAAACTTGTGTGTGTAGTTAATCAGCATTTCATCACAGAATTATGTCATTTCATTGCAAACAAGTGATAATATCTTCAAATAAAACAAATCACTCCCCTACTATAAACATAATGTTATTTGATCCAAGAAAATCTTTGAAACAAGTAGATTTATGTCAGAAAAAAAGCAAAATTATCTTACCATTATCTTACATTTGCACAGATGTAAAACACGCTCAGATGCACGTTATACTTTTATTTTTGACATGACTCACTGTTGTTTTATCTCTTCAATTTTAAACATTTGAAATCTATATAGCACCACATTGCCAGTGTGGATACATCTATTTAGTGTTCCGTGGGACATCATCAGAAGGAAGAGATAATTAATCTCTGAGATGATCTTCATAGATACAGCCTTTCTGCCTTAATGGACATTATGGTATACTGTGTATATACCTTACATAAATCTTCAGTGTTAGACAATGAACATAGACAAGTCTCTCCTTGTGGCAAGACCATTTCAGCACCACCCTGCACAGCACCAAGGCCACAGTGTTCAGCACCACATTTATGGACAGTTCCCCCTGCACAGCACCAAGGCCACAGTGTTCAGCACCACATTTATGGACAGTTCCCAAACCCTTTCACTGACATAAATGCATAGAAACATAAGGCTCATTCTTTTCTTTATTTGTTTCTTTATTTGTTTGTTTCTTTCTTTCTTTTCAATAACCCTCTGAGATGGAAAGTGATCCATTTTTATTTCCCTTATTTCTATTTTAGATTATAACATATATCACTGATTAAATGTGGCAAAAAATGAGAACCCTGATTCTCAAAACTATACATTTTGCCAGGTCATTTAAAATTAAAAGCATTACAGAGAACACTGAATAAAAGAGGAAGTCTGAGATGATGGAGGAATATGTATTGAGGTGCATTAACACAGCAGCTGTTTACCTCTATATATGCTGATAAGAGTCACTTTGATCTCCAAGTGCAATGAATGTACAGAAATTTACCTTGATGTCACTGGTGCACAACATGCTGACAGCTCACTGAGTTTCACAGTTCATACTGACACAGGTGGCAGGGTGTGACAAACAGTGTAAAGGGACAGCACAAGACCTAATATACACTCTCCATATATATATATATACAAATTCAGCATTCAGCACTCTGTAGCTGTGTGCATTTCAGCAGTGTAGTAAACAGAATGGTTGCAGCTTAGGAGGGAAGTGTGGTGAATGACCAGCGCTGCACTGATCAATGTGTCGTTTAGTTCAACCCATGGTGCACCTCCATTCTGTGTCTGTCTGTCTGGCAAGTTAGCCCATGTCTCTGGCCTCATACACCACTGCCTTCACCTCACCAGCCTTCCCCCACAAATACACAACAGCATACACCACGATAAGTGGTGTGTGTTTACAGCTTGTTCATTTCCACTCTCCAACTCTCAGCAGAGGAAAAAAAGTGGGGGAGAGCAGGAAAGAGAGAGGGGGAGAAAGGTGGGAGAAAGAAGGGGCTATCGGAAGGGAGAGGGAGGGCTTGTGGGGAGTGTTTTTGTCCTGGAGAGAAATAGCCCTCTAGGTTGTAATTGGAGGTAGAGAGAGAGAGAAAGAGGAGGGAGGGAGAGACAGGAGAAATTGCTTGGCTGGGGCTGTGTGGGATGATAGTGTTTTTGACAGGTAAATAAGGCTGTGATTGTCGACAGTTACACTGCACCTCGCTGACCCTCACACACACCGGCCTCCTCCATCTATATTTCACTCTGACACACATGCTGACTCTCTCCCTCGCTCTGTACTGGCACGCACACACATACACGGTTACACACACACACACACACACACACACACACATGCATGCACATATACAGACATAACACAGACAGTGGCATTATCTTAATTTCCATTAATATGTGTTGATGGACATAAGATGCATATTTTTGCAGTGCAGTTGCAACAACTTCAAGCAATCACCAACTTCCACATGAATGAATGCACAATACCAGCCAGTGTCTGTGCCATATGGTTTACCGTAGAAATACATTATATATATGCCCAGTTATTAGGGGTTTGTCCTAACCCATTTTGCTAATCACTCACTGAGGTCAATGGTACATGACATCCATCAAGAATATAATGAGTGACCTAAAGAGAAGCCACAAACAATGCCGAGGCCCCCAAAACAATAGCAGCATAAATATATCTAAATATAGTTGTAAATACAGATCTTTCCTTTTCTCAGTGTTTATAATGATTGATAGACAGACAAACAAACAGAGAGACAGACAGACAGACAGACAGACAGACAGGGAGATAGATAGATAGATAGATAGATAGTCACTGCCATCTTTGCAGTACCACCAGTAGTATCTCTTCTTCCTACCCCTTTTCCCCTTCCTTCCATCTTCCCATTCTCTTTTATCAAGTCAACAACCGTCTCCCCCTCCCCTCCTGCCTGCCCTTGCCTCCCTCCTCTCTCTCCCTCCCTCTCTCTCTCTCTCTCTCTCTCCCTCTCTCTCTCTCTCGCTCTCCCTCTCTCACTTCAATCTCAAGTGTTTTCAATTTTATTCTAGAGTGGAATTAACTACCCCCGATGTCAAATTGCCGACGAAATCGATAATAATATCTTTACAAAAGAGGATATTCCAGTCTCTCGCGTCGGCTTTTGAAAAATGGAAAATTTAGCCGAGATTGATTCATTAGTTGACACGTTATAGGACGGTATAAGTATTGATCGCGGCCTGTCATGTCCCATCTCGGCTAATCGAAGCTGAGGCGCTCTGTCGATGGGCGCATTTTTCATAATTCCGACGCCGGGGAGAGAGACCAGCCGGCAGAGGCGACTGCAAGGCACAGAGAGAAAAAGAGGAGAGCATAGGGGGGCAGAAGAAAGATAGACGAGGGGAGAGAGATGACTGGGGGGGAAATAGGTAGGGGGCAAAGAGTGGAAGACCGAGAAATAGAGTGAAAAAGAGGCATGGGGTAAAAAAGGGGAAAAAATGAGGAGACTGGAACAGTGAGTGTGCGAGTGTGTGTGTATGTGTGTGTGCGTGCGTGCGTGCGTGCGTGCGTGCGTGCGTGTGTGTGTGAGCGCAGGCACGCGTGCGTGCGCACGTGCGCACGCCTATCCGAGTGTCCACACATAGCTCCAGCCCAGAGGCCTTGGGGTTGAGGCAGAGAGAGACACTGGGAAGAGAAGGTATGTTAATGGCGCAGGTATTGGGGCGTAGATAATTAATGCATTAACTAATTAAAGTCAAACGGGGGAGATAACGAGGCGGAGGGAAGTAGGGAAAGGGAAGACGGTGGGATGGAGAAAAGAGAATTAGGGCGACAACAGGGGAAGAATGGGTTTTAATAGCGGACGAGAAGATGCGGAGAGGTGTGAAAAAGGAGAGATGAGAAGGAGGAGGAGGAGGCCGAGAGGAGGTGTTGGGTGGTGGGGTGGGAGAGCTCCCAGAGTGGGAGAGGGAGGGTGGGGTGGGGGGGCTGAAATAAATAGAAATTGAATGGCTTGGGTGCGAGCAGAGAGAAGTTCTGAGGCGGAAAAAAATATAAAGAGGAGTGAGAGAAGACACAACGACAATGATGGAGAAACTTTTGATAGTTGTGCAATTCGTTTGGAAAGTTGGCATTGCGTGCTCAGGACTTATAAGTCTAACATAATGCCACTTCTCTGGCAGTCTTGTCACGAGTTGCACAAATCCAGGGGCCACGTCAATCAACAAAAGGAGGTTGTTGGAAGGGAATGGAGTCTACCTGTTTGTCTTTTTTAAGTCTGAAGCCCAGACTCCATTTTTCTCTGTTGGATAGATTATAGCTCCTAATATTGTACAAGTACCAGCACAGGTTTGAAATAAATGCCCGAAAGAGCACATTTGTTTACCACACAATAAAATCTTGTCACAAGTCAGAAAACAACATAGTCAAATTTTGTGTTTTTGAACCCCAGGCTCCACTGTCCTCTTTGGTCCACACCACGAGATCATATCTTCTTATAGTCCACAATGATCCACACAGTTTTGAGAAATATATGCAAAAATGCATTTGTCCACCACAAAAGAAAATCTTCCATTAGACGCAAAACCATAAAGTTCATTATTACAGAGCACTGGTTAGATACTGTCAAATAGTCAGTAGGTGTCTTACAGAAAAATACACATTTGCCATAATACCACAACTCATAGGCATAGCCATACAGTTTGCTATAGATGTCAGCCATGACGACATCCTTAGAAAGGAAAGATGCTGTCCAACACATATGTATGTCTAGTGTGCTAGTTTTCAATATAACATGCTGATACCACAGTGCTGTGTCTCAAAGCGCTGTAAGCATGTTGCGTTGAGCAGGACCACACACCAGCCCCTAAACTAGACCCTCAGATGTGTTGAAAATGGTTCATCCCGTTTCAGAGTGGAGCTGGAACCAAGTGCCCCATGTAAGCCTGCGGTATGCCTGGGCTATATCACACATAGGGGGAGTAATGTGAATCTCAATACCATAATTGATTCTGATAAACTAACATGCATAGTGTGAGGAAGTCCTCTTGCACTGGGAGAAAATCGGAGTGCTTCCAAGAGGCCATCCCCAAATCAGCAATGATAAAAGTGGAGCCGAAATGGGTTGTGGGATGGAATCAAGAGAAATGAGATACACCAAATTAGAAGAGATTGGCCTGATGGACTTGGATTAGAAGGAAAAGAGGTATATAGGGTGAGGATGACGAGAAAAGGAGGAGAGTGAGTGAGTGAGGGAGTGAGTGAGAGCATATGTGGAAGATGGGGAGGAATAGAGGGGAGGGGGTCTCGGTACTTGGCAGTCTCTGGGTATCTCAGGTTCTCTCCGGCCGGGAAAGCGGTCGATATTTAATTGTTATTGCTAGCATGGAACGCACGGAAGCGGGGCCTGTACGAAAATTTCTCATTTATTTGGTATTCTTGTTTTCTCTCCTTTTCCTCCCTCCCCAGCCTCTTTGTGGGGGTGAGCTGGAGGGGGAAAAGAAGGGGGGTGGGGGGCGCACTGGGGGCAAATGGAGAGAAGGGGATGAGATCTTTGGATGAAACCTGAAGCGGGAAAAAACACTGTGTCCTCCTCTCCCAAGTTTAGTTTCTGTCCCTAGACACATAATATCCACCCAGTATCACCTCCACACCGTCCCCGCCGCTCCCACCCTTCCTCCCACCACCCCACATATCCCCCATCACTCCCACCCACCCCTCACTCCATCTACCCCCACCTGTCCAAAATGAAAAATCCGTCATTTTCATCAAACGTCCAACCAAATATTATCTACACTCCATTCCCAAAGATCGAATCTTATTTAGGGGCGACGGGATTCGCCATCTGTTTTCAAATTTCATTCCTCCATGAACTTTATTTTCCCCCGACTTTGGACAAAATTATAACCCGATCGATCCGCTACCTGGCCACCACCCGTCTACATATATTTTCCGTGGCGGTCTCTTCACTTTGCAGGTCAATTTTCTGTCTCGCGGCCACAGGAACAAGTCCACAGCTGATAGAAACTTAAACGCAGCCGGGCTGATGTGAGCTGGAGGTTCAGGCTCGGCAGCTTCTCTTTTTCCTCCTCTTTCCCCCCCTTCTCTTTTCTCTTCCTCTGTTCCCTCTCTGCGCCGGATCACTCCTCTCGCACTCTCTCTCCTCACAATCCCGTACACCTGCTTATCCCTCCACGTTGCATTTTTTTCCCTTAACCCATATCCATTTAGTGCATCCCCCCCAAAACTATATGATATGCATTTCGGATAGTAGCAGATTGCAGCGGAGTGCCTCTTTTTTCCATCAACTTTTTGTTGCTCTAAGGACAACTTTTTCTCGCCAACCCCTGCGCGCTGCTTTCCCCATCTCACTAATTTTGCCCCCCTCCTTCGGGCAGTATTCACCCAGCATTGCATCGCACATACGACCTCCTCATAGATCATGCCACTATGACTCTTCACCAGTTTAGTCTAATGTAAGGGGAAGGATGCGCGCTCTGCTGTGTTCATAAATTGCTCAGACCATCAATCCTTTGCGCACGTCGACAGGATTCCGAAGAACCCAAGTGGGACCTACTGGTCAAGTCAATGAAGGTTCATCGGTGAAGGTAAGCAGCCTACTTCCCTATTCTGTTACGGACAAGTGGCATTAATAATAGAGAAACACGTCAGAAATAAGAATCTCGTGAGAAACATAATGCAGTTTGGTGAGAGGAAAACATGCGCACTTCCTGTAGAAATTGATTGATGAAAAGCCGTCGTACGCCGGAGAGTTGTCGAGCAGCGCGCAGTGGGCATAGGCAGCGTCTCTCTCCAAATAGATCGACAACAATCCCTGCGAGGTTTCTGCTTTAAAGTGAAAACGTGTTTGTGTTGCATGTGCAATTTCTTACCGCGGCGGCTTTGGGGAAGTGTAACGTTAAAGTGAGATGCGGCTGCTGGACAAATGCGAGATGAAAAAAAGTAAGAGAGGTCCGGGAGCTGAAACACGAACTTGGGGAATGAGGATATCCACTTCAAAAGTTGTCAGCACAAAGCGGTAGAAGCGTGCATGCGCGAATATGTGCGTGCGTATGCTCGTATTTCAACGTTTGATGGCCTGTATTCATGCCATTAAATTGTGAATGACTGTGTGTAAAGGTAGCCAATTAAGCAACAATAAGGCGACCTAATTCAGAAATGTTTACGCAAGTATTTGCTCAAAATTGAGACTGTATTTCCACAGGCATTATTACTAACAGTAGGCTATAACAGTATAATTCACACTTTTGCATTTGTCTTAAAGCTTTATCCTCCAGCTGCAGGAGACTGATGTGTGTTGGTAGATGCACTTTACCTGGAGGAATAAAAATGTCGCTCATAGTGGGTCACAAACAGTTTTCAGTCACCTTACGTCTGTTCTATCCCTATATAGGTTTGTCAGAAATGTGGCCGAAACAAATTAAAGATAGTTGCACTAACAGGCAATCTCACTCAGTTTAAGACTTAACACCGTGTTGTTCTTGTGACCTGGGCCGGTCTACTCTACTCACCTTTTATCAGCATGAACTCCTCCAAAGGCAGAGAGCATTGGAGTGAGCCTATGCAACCTTTTGATGTCATACTGATACACAAGTTGGATCTGCTGCTTTGACACCGAATGGGAGACTGACTTTGTGAACTGACACAGTGTTTGGCTGAGTCTAACCTCCAGGTCGGCTTTATTGTATGTAGCTGATTTCAGCATCTAAAGAGGTAAATGCACCGTAGAGCCGTGGGTGTGTTTACCATACCTTGACCTCTACATACCATAGAGGTCAAGGTTGCCTGGACTCTTTCACCGTCACACACCCAGTATGTACAGAGAGGACCCTATCTGTGGTCATGTGTGCCATTTGGAGCCATTTTACCCAATTCAAAAACCTCACTATCTGCATTTTATAGTATTTTAAGTGAGCCTCCAAGATTGTTAGCTGCTGATGTCTTTAGCTTTGGGCAGATATTTTTACTTTATATCCAGGAAACCAAAATTATTGACTACAACCTTGAGCATGCTGATTATGCTATTGAATATCACACTGATGCACATGGTGAGTGTTGCTAATAGTGTGAAACGGCTGCCCTTGTTTTCCTTGCTCTTGGATCCTGTGCTCACATATGATGTGAGGCAGGTAGGATCTACATGATGGGCGACCAGATCCATAGAAAATCCTCTTTGATACTCTCAGTCATCTTTTACATTCGTTTCAAGTTCATGTGACATTGGTTATGTGACAAAAATGTGGAAAAACATCACTGGTTGACCTTAGAACACTCTGGTTGTTTTTCTTCATTTCTGGGGGAGCAAATTCATATCTCAAGTATTCTGAACATGTGGAGAAACGAGGAAGCTCTGGCTTGTTTAATGCTGTGATGCCATGAAAGTTTTCTTAAATCGAAGATGGGAGTCTTGTCGAACCCCCTGACTAGAAGTCGATGTTAGCTTTGCATTTACAGCGAAAGGAAAATGTCAGCCATTGATAGTGCTACATACCGCATTTACTGAATGACATACATGTTATCACAGCTTCAGATTTATATTAAGAATAATAAAAAGTGATTTGTGTAGCAGATTTGGCGTGGCCTCCTAAACCTCAAATGGTGGCTTGATGAGTCTTAAGTGAAGCACAAAAAAGATATGCATGCATTACAAGAGCAGGCACAGAAATTCTTCCAAAACCATACAGCAGACATGGATTTTAATTCTACTTTTTATATGGATCGTAGTTTTAAGTGTTAACTCTCTGTTCTTTTGTCCCATGCTATCCTTTGTTGTCCTTGTGCTTTGCGATTTCATTAAAACATTACTTTTTCAAATGTCATTTTTTCATTAACCACAGCGTTTTGTCAAATGGCATTTAAATTTGGGTGACAGAAGACCCAGAGTTGTTTTGACATCACTCACTGATAATTGCATTTCTTGAGTAATTGTCATTAAGTCACAATCAAACTGATGTCTAGTTCAAAATATTACTGTTTTCGATGCTTATTACTCGTAGTGATTGTGCTCAGACATCCTTAAAGGACTAGGTGTAGTTGATATACTCAAGATCACCCTTCACACAAAAGGGGAACATTACCTTAGAATCCAAACGTGGTAATTTCAGGCAGTTCTAAAAAGGTCCCATTGTGATGTTTCGTGGTTGTTTGGAGTGCATCACGTATTTAGGCACACAGACAAACTCTCGTTTCTGCCTATCAAAATAATACACAACAAAATTTTCAAGGACATATGAATTTCATTGTTGAAATTCAGTGGTAATAGTGGTGGCAGTAGCTTTAGTTGACAGTGTGCACAATGTGAGAACACATATCCTTGATACATGACATCATATTCATGTCCACCCCAAACTCCAGAGGATAACAGAAAAAGAAGTTGCTAGATCTGGCTTATTTCCATTGTGGTCCTCTATTTCGTGACAAGCAGAAAAGGTCAAGCATGATCAACATGCCAGTCAACTCTCCACAGAGCATAAATAATATCAACAATAGCAATGCAGACATCAGTAGGAATATATTAAACACAGATACTAAAAAATATCTGTAAAATTTAAGAAAAAAAAAATTCTCCTTTATGCACTTACAATTTTTCAGACTAGCCATGCCATGTGACTTTGAAGGGGGGTGGTTAGGAGACATTTAGCTTCCTGTGGACCGGACCTTGGCTCAAATCAAAGGTCTAACACCAGCACCCAAAGATAGAAAAGGCGGCTAACCGTATAATGTATAACACAAGTAACTGCATGTGATGTACAAGCATTTCAAAGCAAAAATGGACACAAACGTCGGCATGGTGTTGCAGCTGCTGCATGTCTCTGACACTGTCTGTAGAACGGCACCAAGCTTGAAACGCATTGCAACTTAGCAGCTGCTATACCATGTTTGTGTCAATTTTTCGGTTTTGTATTGCCAGTATTTGATAGCAAATGAAATAGTTTTGCCCATTATATAGTTTGCTAACTTTTCTCTGACCCTTTGGGAATCGATTTTTTTCCACCGCCTTTTTATGTGGATAACAATCGGCACCCAACATAGAATGGATTTCTCTTTGTGGTAGGTTAAAGGAAGAAGTGTGTCTCAGAGCGACCCTATACCTGAGACTTCACAAGTGTAAACACCTCATTTGTGCTGGCAGGCAGATGTTTGGTTTGCAGGGCACTCTGTCATAAGTCTATCCAGATGGCTTGTCCCAGTGCCACTGCAATTTTCAAGTCACACAGAAGGAACTTTGTGTTGCAGTTGACACCGATAATACCTTAATCAATAGGATAGTTTTTGTGCTTATTCTAAAGCACACCGTGCATCAATGCGCTCTGTATGAATCAAGGTTTTGCGATGGCCCATTGCAAGGGAGGATCCCTCCATTGATTAGGTATTACCATCACCACCTCCGACGCCCATCCACTTGTTTGTCTACGATGCTCTATTTCCAAGGTATTCAAACGATCACTAAGCATGTGAGCCAATATTTATAGAGGCTTTAACAGGTTCATTACAGTCGGTGGGGATGGTTCCACAGGGGATAAAGCACTCATAAAGGGCCCAGCGGAGTTGGTCCCCATGTACTGAGCATATGACAGTACAGTCAATGGCTCCAATCATTCCTCATCTGTTTTATGGCTGCACCGACGTTTATAGCTGTTAGGGGGCTAAAATAAAAGCATTAACGGATGCGAGGGCACAGGGGCTCTATTCAGCAGGGTACTGCATTTAATCAAGGGTCACACTCTGTAAAGTCCGTAATCCGCTCGGTGTCAGTTAGTTCCACCCCAGGGTTTTGCTGGTGCACACACTGTTGCATGGGAGGTGGCTATGGTGCACTGCGCAAGTTATTTTGTTTTGCACTGAAACGAGATTCTGCATACACAGCAGTTATATGTAAATGATAATGTAGCACCAGACATACAAAACAGAAAGACATCTAGTCACATGTAGACATAATGTATCTTAGTAGTTGTGCTTGCTACCTTTTCATAATACGTGCTTTCAGATTACGTTGTGAAATTTCTCCATTTTAACTAGTCTTTTACTCTTGTGTTCAGTCATATCTTTTAAAAATGACAAAATCTACTAGTAGGATGAGACAATCCCATTTTTTTCCCAATGCAGTTTCACTTATTTCAGCTATAAATACACTGAAATATGTCAAATAAGGCAGATCAGCCCACTAGTATTAAGAACATAAAACTTGGTTCAAGTACATTTTTTAAAGAAATTGATTAGTATCAAAAACAACTGGGGTTATCTCATCCCACTGGCAGCTTTTTTTCACTTATTTTAAGAAAGATTTTTAAGGGTGATTATGAGACTAAATGACTTATTAAGGTGTTTTTTTTTTTTTTTTTTTTTTTTTTTTTTTGCATACCTACAAGTTCCCAGTCAAACTTTACTCCATTCCCATTCCATTTTAATTAGGGACACCATCTTCTATTTTCAAGAAACCTTGGCATCTCCGCTTAAACATACTCAAAATATAGCAGGATGCCTTCCAGATTCTTTCATGACAGGTTGAAATGTTATTTCTGCTTTCTGTATTCATCTGGCTATACCTAAGTCTTCTTCCTTTTTAGAGCAGTGCCCTAAATTTACCCTTTAGAGCATGCTTTTTCTCCTTTTTCCCAAATCCTCGTTGTTCTCTTGTTCTCCCCACAATAACCTCTTCAGCCTTCTTCAGCCTCTGTTTGAATTGTGTCTCTCTCTAAAACTACCTATTCGTATTACCACTTTCCTTTCATTGCTACCTTCCCATCGAACCCTACCCAAAGCAGCTTTCCTTTTAGACAGCCTGCCCCCTGTTTTGGAGTCACTGACCCCCCTCGGCTCTCCCCTCTCCCTACCCCTTTTCCCACTTAACCCCATATTTCACAGCTGAACTACGGCTAATTTCCCCCAGTCTTCCGAACAGCGCTCTCTATACTGCTGGAGCACGCTTAATTACCCGCAATTAAAGCCCAACGCTAACGAGAAAATTGCTCTGTTATGAAATGACTTCAAAAGGACTAGAGTAAGTAGAATGGATTGGAGGAAAAGTTGGGCGGTAGCCTCGGGTGGCAGGGAAGAGCTGTTCTGCTGCGTTTCCCCTCAAGATGTCTCAGTGGAAGGCGGTAAGCAAAGACTCCACCGGCAACACCCAGAGCTGTAGACAACAATATTCACCATCCAAACCCAAGTGTTGATACTGAGACAGCGCAAGTATTCACTTTAATAATGGAGGAGTAAATGTGCTAAAGCTTTGTTGTGAAAGGGAAAGCTGCTGGTGGGCAGTTTGGTCTCTCTTCATGGGGACACCACTTCAGAATATTTTTACCTCACAGCTTGTGTCATATTTCCTCGACACATGGCTGACACAAACATACAGCACATCACAGACTGATGGATTCTTTATTATCCTGTAAGACGATCTCTGTTTGCACGATTTGTACGGTACATTGCCTCAACTTTGTTTCCTGTTTCATCACATCACAGGAAAAGTGGCGGCCGTCGTCGTTTAGTTTGACCAATTTGATTTTGAATTGATCGCCTGCACTCTATTATATCAAATTCTGATGCTTATTGAACTTTGTGTATTGATTTCATATTGCTCATCGCCGTATTTACACCGTGGTCTTTTGAAGTATTACAATAACGGATATTCAAACAGAGAGAATATTAGTATTTTTCTAGCCCTCTAAAGAGATGTCATATCTCATCTCAGATTAATCCATGTAAGAAACATACCTTCATAATGGTGCATTGCTTGACAATATTGCGCACAAGATTAGTTTGAAATGGCCAAGTGGATTCAAAGCTGTATTTATGCAAGACAGTACATTTTAGATTGCATTCCCATTATGTTTTAATTGTTAATTTTGCTAAGGTCAGAGGAAAAGCCATATTGTGAGATGACCGGCAGGAAAAAAAAGATGGATTGGTGCCACCAATGTAAAGTTACTGGTGACTGTGACATCACAATCATGAACGCATTCTTGTAAAATGACGTTTTACTTTTTATTTCATGATATTAAGCTGGAACAAAAGCCTTAAAGCAGTCAAGGTGAATGGAGACACCAAGATCTTAGTGAGTATCCACCACAGTACACCCAACCACAAACCCCACTCCGTGTCACCAAGGAATGAGCCTTTCACAGCATCACCCCCCTCCACTCACACACACACAATCCAATCTACAGCCAGCAGAATGAAACAAATAAACACTAATTCAGATTATTTACGTCCAGTTTACACCACATGACGCAAGGTATGGAGGGGAAAAAAGAGCTATATGGTGGGTGGATAATTGTAACAGTGGTAGTAATAAGTGCAGCGGCTACAGTGATAACAATTAGATTTGATTTCATTTGAGAATGCCTCCACAGCTGCTCCCCACTCTCACCCCCTTAACCCCCTCTTCCCCTTTCCCTCCCCCCGCTCCCCCGCCCCCCTCCCTCTCTTCTCTCCCCCTAGATTAAAGTGGGTGTGTTAATTCCGTGGTGTAGCGATCGAACAGCTCTGGCAACAATGGGAAATGGGCTATTGATCAGAACAGCTCAGATTAAGACTAGGCAGTGGAGCTCTTTCTTGCTCTCTTTCCCCTCCTTTTCTCTCCATTTCCCACCTTCTTCTGCCTGTCTTCCTGTCTGTCCTGCTTGTGTCATCTCCCTCCATGTACCCCCCCCCCCCCTCCCTCTTTCTCTTTCTCTCTCAAACACACACACACACAAAGAGAAATTGGAAGAAAGAGTGTGTGCCTGTTTGAAGGAGACAGAGAGAGACTCTGCCTGAGAGTCTATGAGGATTTCCTTGTCCTTCCTTCCTGTCCCTCCTCTTGTTTTCCTATCCTAATTTCTGCACCTGCTCCAACAGGGACCCACTGTATTAGTATTTTTTTCCCGCCTGTGACTAGTTCCCTTTAGAAACACCATAGAAATTATATACATCAGCTTTATGAAGTCTTAAGGATCCATTTACTGCCAAACCTGACAGATTCACAATATACACAGTAGCTTACAGTGGACATATAACGTATATAAATGAGTGTGAGCCTTTTAACAGCTCACTCTACTGCGATCTGACGTTCATTCACGTGGGATTTATATCAATCAATCACGCCAAGGCCTTTGTTGTGCCACAATTAAAACCTGCCCCATCAAAACCGCTCACATACCAAAATTAGCTGTCATGATCGGGCCAGGAACGGAACACATTGGATTTGCATTGAATAGACATAAAACATACCAAATGTGAGGAGACAGTAAATCTATACAGTGAAAAGTGAGCAAAGAATCCCCTGCTCTACTTATATTAATTACCTCAGTCAATGGGGATGCTATAGGTCAGTTATTCATCCTCTTCCAGCGCCTCCCCTCTCTGTCACATACCTCCCAGGTGTCAGACACTCAGCCGCCCAATTGCTGATCTTGGAGCAGTTAAAAACACACCAACTGTGCGGCACAGCGGACATTAAAACTGAGTTCAGAGGTTTAGACATTACTGATATTTTACTTGCTGCCCCTTCCACTTTTTTGAGTGTGTTTTGGAGGTGATTTGCGTGCATGCA